>NC_134672.1:255941-555941 GCF_030463565.1 Pelecanus crispus | reverse complement strand
GAAGAACGCTTATCAACAAGCCAGCCTAAGATCCCTGGGTTGCTCCATCCTACTTTGATGCTTCCCCAGAGCAGTCCTATATTTGATACCAGGAAGACACTTGTCTGCGTGGTGCTTAGTTGCTGGCTGGGGCTAAACCACGACAACACTCAAGAGCCAAATGCATTAGCCAAACACCGCAGCCAAAGCAATAAATCTATGCTCGAGGCCAATGACCTGCAGAAGCTACTCTGCAAGACATGGAGCACGTGCCAGTCACTCAAAGCCCAGGGTGAGCAGATCTCCATCAGGATCCACATCTGAACCAACTTATAATCATAGAAACATTTAGGTTGGAAAAGATCGAGTCCAACCGTAAACCTGACACTACCAGTTCCACCACTAAACCGTGTCCCTGCACATTTTAAATACCTGCAGGGATGGTGACTCAACCGCTTCCCTGGGCAGCCTGTTCCCATCAAACACTGTGAATATGCTTAGTGGACTTTTACGCCCAAACTGATCCTAATCCCTTTATCCTGTGATAGCAGATGCCACCATTGCCATAACTCAAGAGTTTCTTTACACACTAATGACAATTTTTGCACTAGAGGATTCAACTGGATCTTCAGCATGAGTTGTTCTCACCGTCAGAAGCATTCACCCTTGAAGACTTGAAAAGGAAGCCTCTTCCAGAACATAGTTATGCACCTCTTCCACCATGGAGCAAGCCTCTCCCTTCTTTCCATACATACAGGAATATTGCAGATCCATAGTCACACTGCAGACCATCTAGCTGTCTGGATTCCTTTCTCCTACTTGGGTTATTTTGGATACATTAATTTAATTTTGTCTTCACAAGGAAGGGCAGTACATTCTTCCTTCACAAGGTATAGGCTCCCTGCTTTGCATAAGCTGCTATTACCAACTATTATACAAATTACTTAAGCTGCAGCTATTAGACTAAAAATACAAGATGATCCTAGCTATAATGATAAAAGAGCAAGGAAAATATCTCTAGGGCATCAGACAGTCACACGAAAGGAAAGCTTTACAACTCTATTTTCCATTGCTTCTTCAACTAATGCTCATAATTAAGTAAAAAGGGGGAAAGTCTTTTTGCTCTGCAGTTCTCTCTCTCTCCCACATTAAACTAGTCCATTAATAAAGTTGCTTTCAAAGTCAAACTACAACAAACAGGCTCCTCTAGGAAATGCATGACCCGTTACTAGTCCTTGAGTTAACTATACTTACACACTAATCAACTGAAAAGCAGTGCATACTCATGGTTGAGGCCAAGTTGTGCATATGTTTACGTAAGCCTGGTCCTTGTTCATTTCAGGACCCTGCTGATGAATACTCGTGAAAAGCAGAGCAAACCCAAATCTAGATGCAAGAGGAGCAAGAAGTCTTATTTGGGTTAGTTATGCCCTTTTATGTCTTTCCGGCAGCATAAAAAGTAACTAAACCATTGCGCGTTACTCATTTTCAAGGTGAGAGCAATATAAACTCATCTTTACATCCAGAGTGTCGAGCATCCCTACGCTCACAGGAACTCAAGAAAAACGCAGAGTTTCCTCCAGTAAATTATTCTTCTCCCTGTTTCTCAGGACTTCCCTCGGGCTTCTCTTTTGTAGCTGATGCAACTACAACCGGCATTTTATGTGCAAGTCAGCATTCCCAGTCTCGCTGACTGAATAATCTGCCACAAAACTCTTTATCAGGAACATGAAATGGTTCTTCTCACTTCTAGGCTGCCGGTGAGTGACTGAACTGAACAGGAACTGAACTGTCAATATTTCTCTCTCCAGTGAAAAAAAAAGCACTTTCAGTTCACTTTCAAGGGTCTTACATCATATTAACGTGAATATTCCAGGAATTAATTAATAGAAGTCACGTTGCTGCTGCAGCCAAGTGAGATGTAACCATCATCCTGACTCCGACTGTCCCAAGATGGTCTTGAGGGACTTAAGGACTGATATCTCTGACCATACCCACCTCACTTCAGCCTTAACCTGACAAGCGTTGGTGTTATTGAGCACAAGTGGAAGGGAGGGGGCGGAGGTGGCTTTTCTCCATTTGCTCTTGCTTGAACTCACGAGACTTCAGAAAGCTGTGTTGGCTGTAGGACTGCATCTTATCCTGCCTTGGACAGTGGCAGTAGGTTCTCCCTCCCACTCAAGCCTCTGTATTTTTATTGAAGAAAGTAATGGCTAATGCTATTATGCCCATTCCCAAGCAGATGGATAACAAGATCATCAATGGGAAAAATATTTCCACAAAGCACCATTGGCACTGCTGCCTTTTCTCCTTATCAACAGTTGTACAGGTTTTTCTTCTTTTTCTACCAAACATCACAGTTTCTCCTCAGCTGCAGCCCCAGGAAAGCATCAAGACCTCCCCTAGACCAGTCACTGCAAGGCCTTGGGACCTGCATAATATGAAAACTAATGATTTTCTTTCTCCCCAGCTGCTGGTTTTCTTTGATACTTTGGATGAAAGAGAGAGTGAAGAGCAATAAGAGGTGAGGATGCACAGCACATGCTCGTGGGAAACCCTAAAGCCTTAGACCTTGCTCTTCAACACCAGAACCACCACCTCCAATTTTCAAAGGAATTCAGGATTGCTCCCAAATTCTCTGGGTTTGGGGGGTTAACTTCGTGTTGGAAAAAAAAAAAAACAAACCCTCTGAAGCAAGCTGGCTTGTTTTTCATGGAAGGAAGCTATGGTGGTTTTTTCACCTCTGTACAGAAAACTGACAGACTGTATTATTAAATGATAATTGTCTTACAGAATCCTGAAGTTGAACTAGTTGAACATTGTATCAACCCCTCCTAAGGATCCACCCGCCTGTCGCTGCCATTAGTGTCAAGTTTTTCGAGCTGTTTTAATAATTAAAGACATTCTTTCAGCACTTTGTGAAAATGTGATATTTGAAGGTGATGATTGAGGCAGCAAGAAAAGTGGGCAAGAGACAACGTACAACCAAGTGACAAAAAATAAAATAAAATAAAATAAAATAAAATAAAATAAAATAAAATAAAATAATTAAATAAAAGGGAAGCATCCAGGAAAGGAAGTTAGTGGAACTATGGACTTAGTAGAAATGAAAAAGCCAAATAAGCTTAACAAATGGGCCCACAATTTCACTTGATATAAGTTGCCAGTAAAGAAAATAAACTGATCTTTGAAATACTAACAAAAAATCTAAACTGAAACTAGTCCAGCACCTTTTCTGAGCACGAGCCAGTTAGTTATCTTTATGTCAAGGTTCTCTTCTAGCCTCAATCACTGATAAGACAAAAACTGCAAGACTACCTCTCCAGAGCTTTTCAATATCATGCAGGATTTTTCACTTCAGGATTTTATTTCTTTTCTCCAGGAACCATCCCCATCTCTCAGTCATGGGAGATTACATTCAGAAATATTCAGCTGCTTGCTGGAGTACACCTGTCCATTCTGCATTCCTAAAGCAAGTTCTGCCCTGTTCAAAAAATAATAACCAGGAATGAATTAACAGGTTCTCCAGTTATTCTGGCATATTACTCTTAAGAATGTGAACAGTAGCACAATGCATGCAGCAGTAATACCTTAAACGCTTACTTGACTGGAATCGCTGGCACAAGCCATGTTTGCAATTACTTTCCCTGAGTGTTACTCAAATATCGAAGCCACAGTATGCCACCACCAGGCCCCCAACCTGGCTTTCTGAAAGAAAAATTAAACCAGCTTCCATTGAGAGGGAAGATTATTACTTCAAAATCCCATTTAAAGACAATTTCACCTGCTCTAGGGTTGACGCATGAGCCTGTAAATCCTTTCTGACCGCTTCAGGGCAGCATTAGAGAAAAATTCCAATGCACAACTGAATTTATTTTGAGCAGCACATCTGATAAGACAAACTGCATGATACGGCAAATAAAAACCACGAGAGTCAGTAAAAATGGTGCTGCCCATGCAGGAGCCCATGCTATTTCTTCCACCAGCTTTAAAGCAGTGACTCAGATCAGTAGGGGAATAAGGTGCTTCTATCTTAACCAATGTTGTTCGCAGTAGGACACTCTGCAGAGGTGACAGAGGCAAGCGACCCCAGTGTATTACTAAAATCCCTGGGTTTTTTGTACACATACAGCAGAGCCTGATGCTTCAAGACTTGGCCTTAACCACTGCACTCTCCAGGGAGAAGTCTTAGATTCCACTTCTCAGATATTTCACTGCAGCAGAACAGAACTCCCGAACATCATGTTTGCTGCTTCCCCTGCTCCCTTTGAAATAAAAATCTTGCTGCCAGCCATGATGCACTAACTTTTACCAGGTCCTCTGAGGCCACCGGAGCATGGAGAGATGTCAGGCATTTTCACAGCTTACCATGTTGAACACCTGTCCAAAGTCACCTCTGATACACATTCAGGTTTGGAGAAGAACTTCATGGGGGTAGAGGATTTAAATATTAATGTTAGGGACATAAATGCTGCTAGTAAACATACTACTGCCTTTCTTTATTACAGCCTGGGGAAAATAAACCTGATAATAGGGGTACAGCTCAGGTATTTTGGACTGTACTCATAGTCAACAACAGCCTGGATGAACATTAAGGAACAGTTGTTAGCAAAGAACCACAAGCAGCACAGTCCTGTACCGATTCAGTTTCTGTTAGAGAAAATCTTAAGTCACCAGGTATGAATTTATTACAAAGGACAGGTCTCACAAAATTCAGACAAGTAGTTTGTCAAGTCAACCGGAGCAGGCAGCATGTAGCAGCACAAGCAGCAAATAGCCCAGCTGGCTTTCAAGGGAATTAAAAACTCAACTTGATGGAAAAACTGCCAAAACCCTTAGCTGCTGGCCAGGGTCAACCCACAACTTGTTATTGCCTTTCAACAACAAAAGGTCAGAGAACTTAGTCCCATTGCATGGAGAAGCGTTATTCATCACATACAGACTTCACTGCTGTATGCTGGGCTCTAAGCAATAATACAAGATTAATCTTGATGCTGCCCATGCCGGTGGAAGTGGCTGGGTTGGGCACTTTTGGAATTTAACAGGAAAAAGTTCAGTCAACTCTGCTATTGAATTATGTCATGACTTTAGAAGAGAGTTAACTAGCAAAGCTCTAGCTGTGAAACAAGAAATCCCTGCCAACACGATTGCAGGTGTTTGCTTTGTTACCTACAAACTTCATAGGCATCGGTATATAAGCACGGAGATGCGACATATCATGTCTGAGCAAATGCATAAGGAAAATTAACTCAGTCTGTGAACAGTAGGCAAAATTTGAAAAAGTGGTTTAAGTTGGGGGGGGTCTTTTGTCTCCACTTCCTGGATTTCAAGTGTTTGGAATAGGCTAGGCTGGACAAGCCTTTAAGTGTCAATTATTATTATTTCAGCAATCATGCTGAAACCAAGAACTCCAGCAAGATGAAGCATGGAGAAAGACACAGGGTATTTACCCTTAGTTCCCACAAACAGCGTCTCCTTGGGCGGAGATACACCTTCTCATGGGTAGCTAGAACAAGGCCAGATCACAAGTGAAGAAGAATATTTCATTAGCAGACTTACCCAGGTCTTTTCCACCTCCAATACCTGCATTCCTTCTTCTGTTTGTTTTGCTTCTGTGATATTAAACATATTGGGTCACACAGTCACAATAAAAAGCCAAACACAGTATGCTTAGTTGTGCTTGCACATACTGCTCGACAAATTAAACTGAGGGAGCTTAATTCAACTGAATTCAGTAATGCTAACAAAGCAAGTCAGGCACTTTCTGCTCCTCCTGTCTTCTTGATATCTTTGCTGTTATCTTGGTGCTGGTTACACAGTAAAAGCCTTTGTAATCAAGCGACACGGGCAAACAAACCAGACCCTAGAAATAAATGAGTTTTGATATGGAGACATTGTAGGCTGAATGCTCAGTCCATTGCTGTAAGTGGTACTCATCTACCTCAGGTATCCCTCAGATGAGTCTGAGAGACCTAATTTGATTTCTAGAACAAAACTAAAGCCTAATCTTTCCCCAGCAGGTCTTTCCCCCCTGCCCCACCCCAGAAATACACAAAGAGCCACAATGAAGAAGAAACACCCAAGACCTAGTAAAAAAAAAAAAATCTGCAGCACTGCTGGCACACAGTTCAAATGCTTCCAGGTGAAAGAAAAAACTCAGCGTCCCAACGAGACAACTTGAGGGTGCAAGCAGTTGGTCTTCTTAGGAGACCCCACTGTCACTAACAGCTGTACATAAAGCCCTGGCAAACTAATCCAAGCCTCATCTAATCCATATCAGATTGTTTTCAATGCCTTAGGTCCATACTAGACCCCATTTACTTACATCGCTACCAGCAACAGCTTCTCCAGAAGATGCACAGAGGACCACACGTGCACACAGAGATTTCGCCAATTTGGTCTTTGTATGACATCGCTTTCCCTTCTGGTGAATGCTGCAGTTCCCTATGAAGAAACACAGCAGAGAAGAAATAAAACTCAAAGGTTGGCTATAGAGGCAATCGTCCATTAACATCTGAGCATCCCCAGGAAGAAGCAGGCTCAGTGCAATGAAAGAGTGGTGGCAAGCGAGATCAATGGACTTCATGTAACTATCTTTTCTCCTTTCAATAAAAAAAAAGAAAAAAAGAAAAAAAAAGGGTCATTCAGAGGTTGACATGGTAACCAACTGCAATGTGGTATACATATGGCACTTCACAAAGGGACAGCCCCTACTGAGGCAAATATATGCTAAAGTGCGCAATTTAGCCCATGTGCTCCAAGCAGAGGCTGCATCCAGCAGGACAGTCTTGACTTGTAATGTCTTGAAAGTTGAATTCATCTATATTTTTTTTTTTAGGTTCTAGTGTTTTTCTTGCAATAACTTATACTGCAAAATATATACCTTAAAAAAAAGCAATAGAAAATACCAGACCAAAAGAATGGAAAGTATATAACAAACCTCAATATGAGAGAAACTAAACTTGTGACAAACAAGAAAAATAAAGACGAATTAAAAAGAAAAAAGAGCATCCTAATAGTGTGAAACAGGTTGGAGAGAGTGCTAGCAGCAAAGCAAAGACTATGGAGAAAGTTAAAACAACATGAACAATTTGGGGGGGATCTAAAGCGGTCAGACTACCTGCGACAGGGACACTCTGCCCCCGCCTCTGACGAAGACATGGCGACCACCGGCGTTTCCCACCTCATTTTTGTGCCTTTTATGCTCTGCTGTGCCCCCAGGCACGTACACCCCTCGGTCAACAGACAGGGCCCACAGCCAATGAGGCACCTCGGCTCAGAGAAGCTTCTGGATCATGATCAGTCATGACCACAGCTCAGCTCCGACCCAGGGTACAAATGGCGTGCCGCTGGAGGCCCCCTTGGAGTGGTCTTCTCCGGCTCCAGTTTGAAGCACCTCCCCTTGAGCTGGGGTGGTGCCTGAGGACACTTCCCAGGACTGAGTGCCCTTGCCTCCTTTTGGTGAGTGATTTCTTAGGGATGTATCTTTGAGTGAGCCCTCGCCCCCACGCCCCAGGTGAGCAATTACATCTTCTGGGTACCCACAAAAGAGAGTTTCCCCCCTTGTGAGTGAGCGTGTGCTGCGCACTCTGGATCATCACGCTTGTGTATCGATGTGCAGTAACCATACCCTGACTCACACCTTGAACCTGTTATGTGTTAAATGTAATCAGAGTGTTGATATTGGGTTACTCCTATTTCTCATTGGTTTCTGTTGTGTGGTTTTGGCTGTTTTGTGAAATGAAGTTGTCTGAGCTTGTCCTTCATTTGGGTTAGTCTTAGTGCACCTCCGTGACACTGCCTTAGTGACTTTGCAGCATCACTGTTACATACTCCCATTTAGCAGAGCAGAGGCCAGTTCTCAGACATAAAAGCTGCCTCCCAAGGGGTGTTTGTGTCTACCTAGCCACATTCCTAACTTGGAGCAAATGTCTCCACTCTTGTTAGCTATTTCATTTGCTGAGGAGGCCTCTGACAGTGATGCCTAACAAGTAGAGGAGTCTTTTTGGAAGAAAATACCCCAGTGCAACCCATCATTTCAGGAAGGCATTGCTTCAGCAGCTCTTTGGGACCCTCAGAGTTGACTGGAAACTCAAAGTGGTCATTGGGCTGGGTCTGGAGACCAGTCCACATCAGAAGTCAGTTCCAACAGGAATGACTCATTGGGGAGGAGAAGAATAGGCTCAAGAGATGGTGAACAAGGGACTGCATTCTCTGCTAACATTTACTTCTCCATGTGGATAGTACTGACCTCAGCCCTGGCAGCAAGGCTTCATTAGCTCGTTGCAAAATAATCCAAGATCCTCTGCAGAAGGTACAATGTCATCTTTTATGATTGTTTCAGTGGCCATCTGGTCATTTCTTCCAATATACAGAGAACCTTTTCTAATGTCTTCTTGGAAAACAGCCGTGAAGAAAAATCACTGGCTACAGAAGATACCCCTCTAGACCAACAGATCAATTGAATTATTAGACTGAGATGAAAACAGTCAACACTTCTAAGAGCGATTAAAAGAAAAGCTTAGAGTGGAAAAGACATCTTGAACCAGCCCCACACCAACCCCTGCCTCCTCCTAGGAGGAAATAAAACATCAGCATCAGCAGAGAAGTCCCCTCATCTGAAAGGAAAGAGGCTTTACTGAGGCCAGGAGACATGGATGTGGTCAGAAAGGAAACACTCAAGAGGACCAAAAGGTATTTCTTGACCTCCTTACATTGATAAAAGGCCACCAAAGGAAGAAGAGGAGTAGGGAGTGCCTGGCAACCGATTCGTCCAACATCATTCATAGCATAAAGATCGCAGGACTCAAAGCAAGAAAGGATTAACCAGAAACAAAGGGAACTAAGAGAAGGAGCAGATGACGAGATTAGGGCATGGACAGGCATTTTAGAAAAACCCTTAGACCCTTGCTCTGGCATGCACGCCTGTAACATTTAAAGGCTGCCGGGGCTTAAGCAGAGAACAGTGCTCTGATCTGCGATGATTCATAGCGTGCAGGAACACAGATACGATATCCAGCCATCTCTAGAAGGAGGTGTCACAATGCATTTCCAAAAAGCCACTCTCAGTCTGTTATTAGCTCAAGGAGACAGCCCTGAAGGCATGGCAACAAGTGTTGAAATACAGTATTTCACTGAAACGACTCGCTAACTCTTCTTTCCCAAGCTTCAGAGAGTTACCAGACAATTGGTTATCACAGTGACAGTTCATGCTTGATGGAGAGTGGGTGCCAAGGGGATGAGTTAAACCTGTTATTCAGACCTGGCTGTTCAGTCTAGACAGGCATCAGAAGCAGCAATGAGATGCCAACCGTCCTTCGTCAACTCAGCTGTGAAAGCACGTATCCCCTGACGCAGCAGGGGACGGTGTATTGCCCCCAAAGCGGTCACATAAGTCCCTCTTGCTTTATTTTACAGATCCAGTTTCAAGCAGCTTTATGTTCAGCCATGAGGATTAAAGGCACGAAGGTACTTCCACTGCTGTGCTTCAGAGTTGTGTCTCTGAGGGCCAGATGCAACCAGGTATTGAAATGAGACATCTGAAAAATGGAAGCCACTTATACACACTAAAAGCCTGGAAAAAGAGGGGGGGAAAAAAGAGGAAAAGAAAAAGAAAAAAAAACCCTGTTGTTTTGATTGTGGGTATTCTGGACTGCAGAAGTTTCCCTTTCTGTGCTGGTTTTGGCTGGGATAGAGTTAATTTTCTTCCCAGTAGCTAGTATGGGGCTGTGGGTTGGATTTGTGCTGGAAACAGTGCTGGTAACACAGGGATGTTTCAGCTATTGCTGAGCAGGGCTCACCCAGAGCCTTTCCTGCCCCACAGCAGCCGGGGGGCACGAGGGGCTGGAGGGGGCACAGCCGGGACAGCTGAGCCCAGCCGACCCAGGGCTGTCCCACACCATCTGATGTCACGCTCAGCACATGGAGCTGGGGCAGAGGAAGGAAGCGGGGACATCCGGAGCGATGGCGTTTGTCTGCCCAAGTCACCGCTACGCGTGACGGAGCCCTGCTCTCCTGGAGATGGCTGAGCTCCTGCCTGCCCATGGGAAGCGGTGAATTAATTCTTGGTTTGCTTTGCTTGTGTGCATGGCTTTTGCTTTCCCTATCAAACGGTCTTCATCTCAACCCAGGAGTTTCCTCACTTTTACTCTTCTGATTCCCTGCCCCATCCCACCGGGGGGAGCGAGCGGCTGCGCGGTGCCGGGTGGGCAGCCGGGGTTAAACCATGGGACTTTCACAGCGAGAACACTGATGCACTTTGACCTCCCCAGGTGTCTACAGCAGGGCGTCTCTTTTGCTTCGAGTGTTACAGCAAGAATACCTTGCCTGGTTGTTCCTCCATCAAAGGATTGTTTATTAAACCAAAGGCCTAATTTGCAGCTTTCCACAGGCAAGAACCAAGTATTCAAGGTTTATATTGGATACCTTTCCTATGCTGATGCCAATGGAATATTTTAGACTGAACGAGGCATTTGAAAATATTGCACTGTCTTCCTCCTGTGCAGCAAAAAACCCACCTTCTCCGCAGACAACGAGCCCCTAAACCATTACACAGGAGCTGCAATTGCAATTCTGCAGTCTCTGCTCTCCTCCAGAAAGCCAGACGCCAATAACCGCTTCTAATTTTGAAGTCATCAGTGATGCAAATAAATTCAGATTGCAGCTCTAAGAAATACAGTTCTTCCTGATTTCAAATGCCTCCAGCCTACAGACATTAACAGACACGTATTTTCTTGATCTTATTCTAGGACAACACACAACTGGAGAGGGGAAATAGCTGGCAGCGCTCCCGTCAGACAGCATCTGTAAAACCCAATCCTGACTACATCGGGTCCAGAGGAGGTCAGCCGGCCTGAAACAACCACGGTGCAAGGGGCAAAGCCTGACTCCAACAGCAACTGGAATGCCTCAGAGCTACTGTTTAACTTTGCTACCTTCAGCTTCAAAGTCAATCCGCCACCACAAAAAGCTGGTTCAGATTCAACAGAGAGGCTGGCTGTGTGTTTTACAAAAGAGATCATCCATGGCAGCTAGGAGGGATTGCTTCTCAGCCTGTAGTAATCAAAGATTTCTAAAAATAAGAAAAATTAAAAAAAAAAAAAACCAAACCAAACAGGAGCTATAAACCGTACTGGGATAGTGATTTGTCTGTGCAATGCATAAGCTGTATTTTCACATCCATGCTCCATTGTGCCTAGGAGTTGCTTCTGTTTTCTTCCCTTGGCATTTTTTCCCACCTGGAGGCTTATCACACAGATGTTTGTGCTGCCTGCTGCCAAGGCCCTGGATTTAACACGCGCTTGCTTTCATCTCCAAATTCATGCGGTTATGCTGTGGCCAAACAGCGACCGCTGCTGAAGTGCCTAGTGAGTGACTGGCAGGCTGGCAAAGGCAGTCGCAAGCACCTCGTGGTAACGGCGTAACGCCTTCCCATGTTATTCCAGGAATCGGATTAGTGGGTGCCCTTTCTTGCCGTGCAATTCCATAGACATCGCCGCAGAAATAGCCTCATTCGGAGAAGAGCTCTTTGAATCAAGAGACCCTGAACAGGGCACAAACTTGCTGCGCTAAAGCAGCCAAACCCCAAATCGCTCTGAGAAACCACGCTCTCCAGGGCCTGGCCCTCTGAAGGCCCCGGGACGCTCTGCAGCTCCAGCCCAGGACAGAAGCGTTTCGGTTGGAAAAGACCCTGAAGATCATTGAGTGCAACCATCAGCCCAGCGCTGCCAAGCCCACCACTAAAGCACGTCCCTAAGCGCCGCGTCTGCGCGTCGTTTAAATCGCTCCAGGGATGGGGGCTCCAGCACTTCCCTGGGCAGCCTGTTCGGTGCTTGACAACCCTTTCGGTGAAGAGATTTTTCCCAATATTCACTCTAAACCTCCCCTGGCACAGCTTCAGGCCGTTTCGTCTCAGCCCACCGCGGTTACTTGGGAAGAGGGGCCGGCGGTGGCTGGCCTCGCCTGGGCGAGGCGCTGAACCCCCCGAATACCTTTTATTTTCCTTTATTTTCGACACCTGAAGTGCCCGCCGCCGCCTTGTCCCCAACAGGTGGCTAAGGGGTGGCGCTGCCCCCCGCTGCAGGCGCTGGCTGTCACCGGTGCTGCCGGCGCTCCGGGCCACCGGCTGCGGGACGCGGGGGACCACAGCATCCCTGCCCCGCCGCCGCACCGGGGCTGCGGCCCTCGCGCGGGGCACAGTGCGGGCCGCACCGCCGCCTCCTGCTCCTCCTGCTCCTCCTCATCCTCATCCTCCTCCTCATCATCCTCCTCCTCCTCCTCATCCTCCTCATCCTCATCCTCCTCATCCTCCCCCTCCCCCTCCTCATCCTCCTCCTCCCCCTCCTCATCCTCCTCCTCCCCCTCCTCATCCTCCTCCTCATCCTCATCCTCCCCCTCCCTCTCCTCCTCCCCCTCCTCATCCTCCTCCCCCCTCCCCCTCCATGTCCTCCTCCCCCTCCCCCTCCTCCTCCTCCTCATCCTCATCCTCCTCCTCATCCTCATCCTCATCCTCCCCCTCCCTCTCCTCCTCCCCCTCCTCATCCTCCTCCCCCTCCCCCTCCCCCTCCTACTCCTCCTCCTCCCCCTCCTCCCCCCGCCGCTGCGCGGAGCCGGGGCGGGGCGGCCCCTGCGGCAGCGGCTCTGCGCGGCTCTGCGCGGCTCCGCCGGTGCGGGAGGCGCCGCCGCTGCCCGGCGGGGCTGGAGCGGCCATGGCCGGCGGGGCCGCGGGCGGAGCGGGGCGGGGGCCGCCGCCCCCCTAGGCTGCCGCTGGGAGAGGTGAGCGGGGGGGCCGCGGGGGGGGGCCGGGGAGGAGCCGGTGGGGAGGGGGCGCGCCGGGCCCCCCCGAGCGGCGGCGGCAGCGCTGGGGCGCTCCCAGCCCCGTGCTCGCCCCGGCTTTCCGCCCTCAGCACCCGGCGGCGGCGACAACGCGCAAGGGACCGGCTCGCAGCGACGGCTTCGTGGGGGTTTTGGGTTTTTTTTTTTTTTTTTTTGCACCGCACCCCCTCCCCCGAGCGGCTCTTGATGAGCTGCAGTGTCACTGCCCCGATGTGCCTGCCCGTGCTGGGCCCGGCTGTGACGCCGCGCCCCGGGCACCGGGCCCCCCCCGCCGGTGCGGGCACGCACCGATCCCGGGCTGCAGCCGGGGCCGCCGGGCTGCGAGCACAGGTGGCCCGAGCGGATTTGTGCAGGGCAGGAGGGTTCCTAGGGAGCAGTTTGCGGTCAGTGACATGGTGCTGACTGACGCTTTCGTCTTGCCTTTCATGCATTTCTTCCCTTTCCTTCGCTTCTGGAAGCGGTATCCGGATGGCGAGTACACCTTCTGCCTTTGCGATCCTGCTTTTTGGCAGCTCTTGAGCGTGGCGTGTCCTTGGCCCGGCGCAGCCTGAGGATGGCGTGTTGCGGAGCGGTGTAAAAGGCCACGGCGAGCTCCTGATCGCAGCCGGTGTTGCCATCAGAGCGAAACAACCCTTTGGGCTGGTTTGCTCCTTGGTGTGGAGCGACTGACGCTGCGGTTACGGGGCAGCCTGTAGCGGTGTGTCGGGGTGACAGCATTGTCATTGAGACGGGCTGAGGTGATTCTCCGCCAGCAAAATAGCGAAAAGACTGCGGAGACCGTGGAGCTGGACTGAATTTGCTCAAACAGGAGGAAACCTCCTCTGACGGCATGCCGGGGAGCAGAGCAGCAGAGGAAATGGGGGTCTCGTTACCCAGAAAATCAGTTTGAAAATGGGGCTGTGTTTTAGCAAAGGAAGATTTTGCTCTGAAAGAGCCCCAAAATCTCCTATCACAGCTGAATTTTTTTTTTTTGCCTTCTGCAGCTGGAGGTATATGAATAAAAACTCTCGCTATGAAGCATGTAAGGTACTTAATCTATTTTTAAACCTTAAAAATACCTTCTACAGTCTTCTAAGAAAAAAAAAAAAGCAGCAGTGGGGAGCGGTTGCACGCAATGCTCAATTTTTTAATGTGCCTGGATGATCATAATTCACAGGCAACTGGCCATTATTTACCCCCCCCCCACCTTTTTATAATTTAGGAAGAAATTATATGTTCTTAATCTTCTGTATGATTTTCCAGGTTGGTAACCCGGGCGACTCTGAGATTGCCAGCGTCGCCGCAGGCAGTGCAGCATTTTCTCTCTGCTACCTACCGGCTCGTCTGATGCCGCGGCTGGAGGATTTTTCTCCAGCGCAGTGCTTGCTTGCTGCGCTTACCGCGAGAGGGCCCATTCCACGCCTGGTTTTGGTGATGTGCACGTGGGGACGGAGCTGCTGCACGCTGGACCCACGCTTTCCCAGGGGGGAAAAAATCTCATCCCCCACCTTGCCTTTGCACTGATGCTCCTAGGGCTGGTAGATCTGTGCTGGTTTGGAGCTGTCGGGATGTTTTTAGAAGTGGATTGCATATTGTTATAACCTAATGCTTGTAGTGGAACGAGGTGGAAAAAGTCCCACGCTTCTGTACTTGGGGTTGCCAGTGCTTTTGTTCAAAATCTTCTGTTGGAAATAAGCGGCGTGTTTAGGATGCTCCTTGTTGCCCCAGGAGGTAATGTCCTACTTGGAGCCGGCGGGTGTGAGCTTAACGGTGAGTTACGGGCGTCATTAGGAAGGCATTCCTGCCGGCGGGTTGGCTTGCAATATTTGAGCCTCCAGTTTGCAGGTTGGAGCTGGCGGTTGTGTGCCGTGGAGTTTTTGTTCTTGCTCCAAATGAGGTGTTTAATGTGGGTTCATCGGGGGAAACTGTTAGGTTAGAAGGACTATTACGATCCTCTCATCTCCCCTGCTGCCAGAAACTCCACCAAACAGTTCTGCATCAGGCTCGTTGCCTCTGATGAGGAGTCTCTTTAGAAAGAGATCCACGATCCTGCAGAGCAAGGGAGAGGTTCCAGTGTGTCCTTTGGCACCAGATTCTGCTGTAGACCTGACAAAGGACCTGGATGGCTGCAGGATAAAGGTCTCCAGGGGTACTGCGCTACGGATGCCAGGAACTTTGCGTGGTTGCCTGTTTGAAGGCTGAATTAGTGAGTTCACAGCCTGAAGCTCAGCTGGTGTTGGCTCCTGGCAGGCAAGGCAGAAGCAGCGTATTCAACTCTCTCATTGGCCTTGAGCAGAAGTTTCTGCTTGGGTTCTGCCATTCCTGGTAGTGACGTGAATGGGGTGGGTTGCTTCTGAGAAACATGCCCCCAAATAAGCATGGGCCATTCTCATGGTCTCATCATGTCTTGGCCTTTTTGGTGAGGGAAGGTTGCGGTTTCTCTCCAAAACAGATGTTCTTTTTGGATGTCTGAAGCTGAGCTTTGAAAAGGAAGCAATTGTACCCAGCAGTGTCTCCAAAGGGAGAGTTTGTCCGGAGGGAGGTTTGTTCCAAATCAGCCCTTCTCCACCACTCTGAGAAAAAGGACCTTCATAGCTGAAGCTCCTGGTACAGAGGAAGGGGAGAAATTGCAGACTTCTGGTTTTTTTTTTTTTTATTTGTTTGGGGTTTTTTTCCCCCCAAAATGGAATTTACTGAAAATTTCCCTGCCCTAGCTCCTGGATTTTTTTTTTTTCTTTTTTTTCTTTCTTGTAAAAGCTTCTTTTTCACTAGAAGATTCAAAAAACAAGCAGGGAACTTCAAGCTTTTCCCATCTTTTTCAAGTAGCTCTACTCGCCAGTTCTGGTGGTGGGTGTTTGGAGTGGGTTTTCATACAGACTGTCAATGAAATGCCATGGTGACAGCTTCTTGCCCCATCAGCATGATCAGGCTGATCAGGTTACTCCCTCCTTTATTAAAAAAGAAACCATATAATTTGCTTCAATTAATTAGGTATTAAATGACTGGATATAGATTCTCCCCTCCCCAGCACTTTCTGTGCACCCCAGGTTGGGACACTGCACGGAGACACTGAACGCTCAGATGAGGATGATGCAGGTGGATTTCCAGGTGGGCTTCTTGTTTGATCGGAGTCTTTGGATGATGTAGGAGATGGATGGACAAAAGCTAAATGCTTCCTATTGCACCTGCAGATACAAGAGCATGTGTGTATGCCTCAGCTGATCCCTGGTCTCACCACAGAAGAGTTTTTAGGTAGTGATGGTCGTGGTTGAAATGAAGGTGAACTTCATTGGTGTGGGCCAAGTAGTATTTTTATTTGCTGCTTGAGCTCTCCTTGGTTGTAACTGGATTCCCACTTGTTGCTCCCGCTGTTGCATTGACCTCTGTCCTGGGAAGGGTTCATGTGTCGGCTGTCCCTTAGACGGGATAAAAATCAGGCTTCTGGGAGATCATGGCAAGATGAATGCCTCTCCTTGGGGTTCACAGATAGGCCACTCACCAGTCCAAAACTGGGATTCCTCCCCCCTCAAGTGCTGGTTGCCAGCCTGCTTGTAGGTTGCCTAGGGCAGAGAGCATGAGTTCACCATGAAGCAGAGTGTGTTTAAAATATGTGCATATTCTTTTCTAATCAGTAACAATCACACTTCCAGACAAATTTCAAGGATCACTGAACCTCTGCTGAGCCCTGTCATATGCACCAAGTGCAATCCTGCAAAGACCAAATTTTTTGGTATTTTGGTATTTGGTATATTTGGTCTTTCTCTGCTGTTCATGCTTTCACTTTTCTTATTCAAAGCTGAATTATTAATATTCTTATGGATGCTCTCTGACACCCAACTGGTTTCAGCCAGGCTTTGTAGTATAAAAGTGGGAAGTTTTTGTTAAACTTCAGTCTTGCCCAATGTTAGCAGCTTCTTATTGCCTAAAGTGCTTGCAAGCATACCCTTTATATGGTATCTAAAAGAAGCATTTTGCGGTACCTTTGTATGATTCTTATCTTTAAGTTTATCGAAAAGATTGTATGTGACTTCATGACTCTCCTTAGTACTCAGTGTCAGCAATATCAGAGCAGGTTGTGGTACCTGTGCACATCACAAGTTTGATACTTGTTGCTGTGCTGGTCTTTAAAGGGTGCAGGTAACGTTGACCTTGCATGCCTTTGAACTTAGGGAGCTGGGAAGTTCTGGAGTTGCAGGGAGGATTGGAAGTGATAGGAGGTGGGAGGGAGACAGACAGGCAGCTTGTAAAAAAAGCTTTTAAATTGCTACACTAAAAGAGTTAATAGCTTGTGCCCACATCGCTGACGGGTTTTATTTTTTTTGTATCTAACATGAGGTGGAATCAGCTCTTAGATGGATATGCTTTGTATTTTGGAGATGTATTTGCCTGCCTGTTTTCTGGCAGCTGGGAATTTCTGAATGCTGGGAGCCCTGGCTGTGATGAAAATAATGTGTATTGATTGGGAAGTATCTTCTGGGGTCTGGTTTAGCAAAGTCAGCAACTTGATTTCAAGCGCAGGCAAATCTGCTCACCATGGTGGACAAACAGTAAATGAAAGGTGTGTTGGTGCAGAGATGCATGTCTCAAAACGCACCGAGCAGGAATGTTTCTGTGGGAATTGGTGTCTTTCTGGTCATAGTGTCTGGAAAACATCTTCTGTATATCACAGTAAAATGGTGATGTAACTTCTGCTTTGACTTTATATATAATGCGAGATAGAGCTGGAAGATGCAGCCTGGCTTTCATATTGGAAGATCTTCCATGTTCGTGCTGAAGTCTCTCTATTTTGTTGCTGGCTGACTTAATCTATTTTGCCACATGACCTTTATGTTCAGAAAGGGCTGCTTTCTCATTTTTCTGTCTTTGAAAATGGTTTGGACTTAGCCTATCACTTCAGGTCATGGTTGAAGCCAGAGAGAAGCATGAGTTGGAGGTTGGACTAGATGACCTTTGGAGGTCCTGTTCCAACCTGAATTCTTCTGTGGATTCATGGTATGTAACAGCTGTTAAAAGGGTAGTGTTTTCTTGGTGTGTGCTCTGTGCTAGGCTTTTATATTTCTGCATAATAAATAATGATGGGAAACATTGCTTTTGCGGTGCACTTGCCTGTCCATGCTGGTTGCAAGCCAAGTCTGGACAGGAGGTCATGTAACTACATGACCATAAACTCGACCTGGTGTGACAGTGTCCCCAAGCATGGCACTGGCTGGGGCTAGAGCTGCATCAACCACAGCTTGAGGCTGCTGCTGGGAAGCTGGTTCATGTCCTTTAGATGTGTAAGACAGGGACTGTGAGCCCTAATCCATCTGCAAAATACCGCGTGTAGGCGTACTTAAAACTATACTTGTTATGAGCGTAAGCCCTGCCCTGTATATTGATTACACCTGAAAAAAGGGTTGAGAAAATTGCATGTGGCACCCACTGATAACGTTCTGCGAGCCTTGGATCTGCTGCCCTGTTGTGCCTGGAAGTAACAAAGGTTGTTCTCTAGGAGAAGACCCTGCAAGGAAAGGCCGCTGCCGCTTGGCAGGAGGTCTCTGATGGCTGCAAAGCAGCTGAGCATCCTTCGGGAGCTGTGAAGTTCAGTAGCAAAAGGGCAGCAGGCTCCCTCCGCTGAGGGCTCGCAGGCATTTCTTTGCTGTGAAAAACAGCAGGGTCGAACAACCACATATTTCCTTTTCTTTGTGGTTTTAAAACACTGATCTGTTTAGACTTGTTGCTAGAATTGAACCTATTTCTTTCTACTCCCTCCACTTCACCACCACAAGAGACTTGAGGTGCGGGATCGCTCTTTGTCTCCAGCTGGAACGAAGCATGGTTCCTGGCACGGGTTCCCCGGGTGACGTTCTCACGAATTTGGAAATAGCCGTGCTTGGAGCTGCCGTCTGTCCTGCTCAGCTGCTGCCGAGGCTAAAATATATGCAAAACCCCATCTTTTCAGCGCAAAGAGAGCATGGGTTCCCTTCATGCTGAACACGCTCGAAACAGCAAGGGTGCTTTGAGTGGTTTTTCTTCAGGGACGCTTTTTTTATTAGACGAAGGTTCTCGGAGCAATGCAATTTCCATTTTTTTCTTTTTTAAACTGAAAAATGAGCTTGGTAGGATGAACAGTGGTATGTAGAGCTCCACAGTACCCATCAAAGGCATTGGGGGTAATGCTGTCTTGAGGAAGGCTGTTCTGTCTACCAGAGGTTGATTATTTTCATAGCTTCTAATGATTCATTAAACCAGAGCTGGGATTTAAGAGCAAGTGGGTTGTCTTGGTGGTTTTTTTTTTTTTTTTTTGGTGCTAATAGGAGCTTGCTTGAGGGTTGATGTACATGTGAAACACCGAGATTCATGCGTTCTTTGTGTAAAGTGGGTTACAAATGCTTTCAGTCTTCGGTATCTACTGTATGAAATCACTAGGTAGCATAATTGGTTTAGTGGTGGACTTGGTAATGTTAGATTAATGGTTGGACTGGATGATCTTAAAGGTCTTTTCCAACCTAAACGATTCTATGACAGAAGAACATAGCTCACTCCTTCTTTCCCATGAAGTATGTTTTAAATGTGCGGAGGATAAGGTGGACATGTTGTTTGGAATTTGCTTTCAATCCGACCAGGCACGTGGCAGCCTTCAGATGCGAGCAGAGGCTCTTGGCACTTACAAAAGAAGCCAGATTATTTAGCTTTGGTTTTCTTTTTTTCACAGCTCTGCCTTCTCTTACGGTAATTAGAAGCCATTTCTGTCTCTGAAATTACAGACTCGTAAATCCACCTGTGAGCAGATCGCTGAATTCCCCAGTGTTATTTATGCCATCAGCAACGGAGAGAAATCCTAGAACGGCGTTATTGCGTGGCACTCTTACAGAGCTACGGATTTTGCTGTGATGGCACATTTTTCTTCCTTTCTTATTTTTCAGCTGTGAAATGCAATATGCATAAGCAACGCTAAGCCAGGTCATCAGCATTAAGCTGTCCATATTTATGCCTGCTTAGTGCTGGCCTTCTGTATTATATTAAGCCCAAAGTGTGTATTCTTAGTTTCATATGAGTGGTTTGGGGAGGTTTTTCTGCATCAGAGGTGTGGTCTAGGGTGGCTAAGTTAGCCTGATTTAAGGGGGATTTTGCATAGATGGATAATACAGTGTGAATTCATGGATATTTGCTTATCTGGCTGAACTGCCACAGCACCAATGAGCAACTAAATGGTAAGATTTTTATTTTTTTAGGGCCAGCGCTTCCTTCTAAAGCGCAGCTCCTTAATCCTTTGAATTCCCTTGAATAGGAGGATGCCCTAGGGCTGGATGTGTATGTACATGGGTTCCCCCTGGTTTTGTATTTCCAAGGGATATTTGCATGAGAATGAGTAACAGCACAGCATTTTTGTCGGGATTCCTGTGCCAAAATGAACTGGCCTTATTTGTAGAATTAATGGGAAGGAAGAGGAGATTGTGGCTGCTTCTGCCTTGCATTAAAGTCGTTTGACCGTGGTCTTGACCTGTTGTTGGCTGGGATGTGTAAGAGAGGGACCTTTGTGTGTGACTGCTGTACAACACTGGGAAAGCTGGTGCCTTTTCTTGCAGCTGCTTTATCTTCTCGCTTTTACTGGCTTTACCTTTTTGAATTAAACCTTCCAAAAACTGCCTGTTTCCTTGCTTATGGATGGCCGTAAGCAGAGCGCGGCACAGTGGCGCTGTCCTACCATGCGCACATATTTGGAGCTGTTCAGGCTGTTCCAAGATAGGTGGTTTTGTTCTTAATGCTTCATCAAATGCTTGGGTTACCGCAGCACAGGTCTGAGTGTTTCTCTTTAGGTCAGGTTTTACCCCTGAAATATTTTTCTTTAGTTATATTTTAGGATGACTGATGTCAATAGCATGTGATTTATTGAATATTGCCTTTTTTTTTCTCTCTCCAGGTCAGAGGGTTGCTAGGCTGGATGCGTTGCCCAGAAATTAATTGTCTTAAGAAAAAAAAAAAAACAAAAAACCACATATAAAGAAAAGGGGGAGAAGGCTTGGCAAGGCTTTGGTTCTTCATGACACCGCTCCTATTTCAAGGTAGCTGAAGGGTCTCCTGAACCTGCAGCTTGTGGCACTTGCAGAGGTTTAATTTATTCTCATTTTGAAGCCTTGAATTTGTTTTTTTCCTCCGATTCTCCTCTTTTTTTAATGAAAATGATCTGAATTGCAAATGATGTTCCATCAGAGAAAAAGAGGGGGTTCCCCAACCCCCTGACTAATCATAACCAAGCAGAGGAAATCAGTAGTGCTATTAAAGGAGCAAGGATGGGAAAACCAAATGAAACTGGGTGCTTTTCCTGCATTAACGTAACCGAGGATCGACGCTTAGCTCGCTCGCTTGCTTTTCTCTGAAGTAAAATGCCTCTTCTAGGAATATTTTTATAACAGCGCTGGGCTGTCTGCGGTTTCTGAACTCATTCCTGTTGGCTAATTTCATAATTTCTTCCCCTGAACTTCCAATTTAGCACCCACACCTTACTAATTAGCAGAGCTATGAGCACTGACGGGGAGTTCTTTGGCAAACTTACAGATTTCAGACAAGTATTTGGCTGAGATGGGCGGAAAAGTGGAGGATGCAGAAAACGGAGGTACTGTGAATTGTTCAAATGGCATTTAGGGGTCTTATTCCTCCTTCACTTAATTAGAAACGAAATCTGCTTTTATGCCACAGATGTTAAATATGTTACTTTTTTATATATATACACACACACACACACTACTTCAGTGGTACCTTTCTCTGCCAGCATGTTACGTATTGCTTAGCAAGCCCCCTTGGTTATTATTTTGCAGCACGATAAAAATGCCTAAAATGAGCTAGAGAGGACAATGACTGGCCTTGAGGTTGGAGAGAAGAATTCCGAATCTGTGTTTTAGTTAGACGAGGATGGGAATAGTGGGAGCTGGATACAGGGCATGGAGGAAAAGACCCTGTTGGGAATATTCAGAAGAATCAGTGGCTTGATCTCTTTGAAGTTTTTGTTTTAAAATGTAGATCAGCCCCATCTGCAAAGAGTGAAAACTATAGTCCTTGTCATGCTTCTGATTTGCTGGTTTGGGGGGGTGTGTGGGGGTGTGGTGTGTCTTTTTTTTTTTTTTTTTTTCCCTCCTTTGTAAGGATGTGGTTGTGTGTGGTGGTTTTGGGCTTGGGTTTTGGTGTGTTTTTTGATTTTTTTGGTGGGGTTTTTTGTAGGGAGGGTTGTGGAGGAGGTGGTGTGTTTTTTTGGGGTTGGTTTTTTGGGGTTGTTTTTTTAGCTGTATCTGCAGCTGTCCTACGTAAGCCGCTTAACTTTGCAGCTCTGACAACCCGAAGGCAGGCTGCATCTTTCCCTGGAGGGGCCCAGAAGCTGGGCACATATCCTTTCTTCTAAGGAGGAATGAGCTCAGATTGGCTTTTAACAGTTCACATGCGTGCTAAAACTAGTGAAGCCACTCCAGGTATGGTTCTGCTGTGCAATGCAGTGTGCTGCAGAAACCTCAGAATTATTTCTGAAGCCCGGTTCAGCTGTGTCAGCGTGCCGCTGGAGGTGAATCAGCCCTGATGGAGCCAGAAATAGTTAACCTTGGGTGCAGGGCTGTGCTAATGCAGCTGCACTTCAGTGAATTACAGCACGAGCAGCTCTGCGCCTGGAGTAGATGTTTTCCAGCTTGCTCAGAGACCGTTCTGACTTCTTCAGTCCTGTGCTGCGCTGGGGATGCCGGAGCGGTGGTGATGAAGGAGCATTCCCTGCCTCTGATAATATGAGGTCTTGCAGGAGATCCTATTCCCTCTCAGACCTCCTTGCCCCAACTTGCAAGGAGCTAATGCTCCTTGGGTGTCCTTGTCTTCTTTGGAAAGTCTCTGCGCTCCAGCAGGTGCTGGCCAAATGGGAATTATTTGGCCAGTTGTTACTGAGTTGGTGGTAGGAGGAGAGGGAAGATGTTGAAGTCTTTGGGCGTGATGGTCTCTGAGCAGTGACTATGTCAGATTGCTGCAGGTGGGTATATATATAAGATCTTGCAAACTTGTTTGGGACCTGGGTGGCTTCTGTACTTGCCATGGTGCTAGAAGAACATAATGTCACCTACAGTGTCAAAGTGGATCTTTAAAGCTTCATTCTTTCACCTGGAGACCTTGGAGCATCCGTGCTTTGCTGCCTGGCATGGTTCATGGATGTACCAGGGCAACTGCACGAGCCAAAGCAGTGGTGATGCTTCAAAACTGGCCGTGTCTGAAAGCCTGTGGGAATGACTTCTGTTGCTGCTGCAAGGTTAAGTGAAGGAGATGGAGCTGAATTTTCAGGGAAGGCTCTTGTGGCTGCCTTCACACCATTCAATGGAAGCAGAGTGTGGTCTTTAAATGATTTTGTCCATTTATTCTGCTGTCTAGGAAAATGGCTGTAGCAAATGAAACATCATAATATTTTGTTTTCTCAGCAAAATTAGATATTGAAAGGTAAGCGGCCCTTGGACCATGCAGTCAGAGACCCGGTTAAATATATAGCTAACAGATTGTATGGCCTGACAGCACACCATGGGAGGAAATAACGGGCATCCGCAGATGTGGTCAGTTTATAGCCAGATACACTAAATATATGGCATTCTGGGAGGGAGCCCAGTAATATTTCTTCTGCGGTGTCTTTATCGTGTCTTTTTGCGGGATGGTGGTGTGGGTGTGGGTCTGGTGTTGCATGCAAGGACGTTTAAACTTGGAGACCAAAAGGACACGTATGTTGGTGGCACATGGAGCACCCACTGAGGTGTGCTATATAAATATGCGATAAATATGCAAATAGCTTGTGTGGGTGGTTTGGAGAAGGGCAGATGGAGATGTGGATAGTTAAAGTGGCTTTTCCTGTGGTTACACAGTATGTAGCTGGGAAAAGGGTTTATTTTATATGAATATATGTCGGCCTGATGAGAGCTGTGGGTCTCGTTGCTGCTTTGTGCTTTACCAGATGGACAGTTTTGTCCACGTTTAGCAGGAAATTTCCTCTGTCCCTGGAGTCTGCAAGGACACCTCCAGAGGGAATACACTTGATAGCGTAGTATTCTCAGAAGGAATATACACCTCCCCTGGAAAGCACAGGGTGTCAATCCTCCGTAGCAGACCTGAGGATAGCAGGGCTTTCTGGGGCTTTGCAGGAATGCTCTGAAAAGTATCCGTGTTTGGTAGCGGAGGCATGGCGAAGGAACAGGAGAGGCTTATCTGGACTGGCAGGCTGTGAGCTGCTGATGCACCTTTCTCTCCCACCTTGTGACTTGGTGAGAAATAAATCCAAACACTCTTAAGGTGATAACACTATTAAGCCCAGGAGTGTCAGCACCTGGGGAAGAAGCCAGAGTGTTTATCAAAATGCGCTTAAATGTTCTCAGCCTCCAGCCTTTCATGCCATGGTATTGGAGAGATGCCTGCAGGTAATTCCGCAGCTACGGAATTTAGACAGCCCATAGGTGCCACAAGTGATGGGTTACAGAGTCTATTAATTACGCAGCAGTCGGGTTTGCTCTCTGGGGTTGACTGTCTTTGCACAGAGCTCGTGTAGGCGTTCATTCACAGCTCTCTGGAGCGAATCAGCCATCCGTGAGTGCCAGCAGTGGAGGTGTGGGCTTGGCGATGGCTTCTCTTTGCCTGGTCTGGGGGGGTCAAAGCTCGGGGAAGCCTCTGCATGGTTCATTGCTTCCTTGGGTTTTCAGTAGCTGTGGGAAAGGCGCTTCAGCTCTTTGGATTTGCTAATAAGATCTCATGGAAGCAGGAAAAGTGGAAGATGCTGCCTTGCCTGGCAAAGGCAATGGCTGGGATCCAGTAAGGGCTATGGACGCTTAGTGGAAAATCAGGATTAACAATTATACAAGGAGCCTATGGAAAGACTAAAGCAACAAGGCAGTGGTAGGACCGCACAAATTCGATGGGGATCGTGCTGTGTTGTTGTGCAGCCCTACGAATGCTGCAGAAGAAGCTTTCCCCACTCAAGTCTTAACCCGATGGAAAAGCGGCACAATTTTGTTTTTTTTTTTTTTTTTTCCTCGGTACAAGGCTCACCAGCTACAGTCTGGGGAAGATTGTCACTTTGAGAATAAGGTCAGTTCAAGAGGATTCTGGAATTTGAAATGCAGCTAATTCAGTCGGACATGGCAACCCTGGGCTATCAAGAAGCTTCTGCTCTAGTACGGTAAATCTCAGTGTCACAGTCTTCATTATGTTTTACTCACTGGAATATAATCCTCCCCTAAAACGCATCATGCCTAGACGTTCAGGTCTGCTTTTACATTTACATTTTCTCTGGCATACGCTCTATCAGGAGCTATTTGCTTTTGTCTGGGTGCTTTTGGTAAAAAGACTTTTCTGCATCTCAAAGCATATTTGAATTTAACAAGAGGATGGTAATGCCTTACCTGATATATGCTGCATCTTTTAAAGTTGCTTTCTTGCGTATATAATAGTCGTTATTTCTCTATCTCATTTTCTTCCTTTTCAGCTGTTTGCAAAGGTTTTATAAAAGCTGATTCACCAGTGACTGCCACGTAATACAATAGTTGCTGTCTTTTGGATGGTGTTAAAATGAACCTTTAAAATTGTGCCTATAAAACACCTATTTATCAAATTGTCCTGAAAAAGAGACTGTCAAAGCAGGGCTTTTTACATGTTTATTGTATTATTATTAAAATCTTGCAGAACATATGTTTATATGGTTAAGATGGTTCTTGTTTGCATCTGCATCCCTCAGTAAAATGTCTGAGGGGAGTTTGAGGGATTAACATTTTTTCCTGGGGTTTTTTTTTTCCCCCTTTAAAATTTTTCTCCCTCTTCTCCCCCACCCCCCCTTTCCAATATGCTTTCTAATGGCATTTGTGTGGCTATTGCTGCAAAAATTCAGCACTAGCATTCTTCTGTCAAGGTGTTTATTAACCTTTGAAGCAGGATGAATTCTCAGGTGTGGGGGGAAGGAAATCACTAGCTGGGACCCAAAGAGACTGTCATTAGTCGCAGAGACTAATGAAGCTTGGCACAAGCTGGATTTTGTTTGCAAGCATGATTCTTTCCCTTCATAGAAGGGGAGAGAACAAAACATGATGCCTTTTAGTGGTACAGTGAAATGTGCTTCCTGCAAGTATTTGAGATATTACTGATAAGCATAGAGTAAAAACATGTCTTCCACTCCCTGGAAAAGCAAAAGGAAATAGTTGAAGTAGTTAATGGTAGCTGTATAGTTGCCTGATACCTGTCAGCTCATCCAGCTAGCGACGGCGCAATGCTTGTCAGCTCTTGGAAGAGGATGTTGCAGAACGAGAGGTGGTTCAGAGGGTGACTTGCATCCCAAGGATGCAAAACCTTGCCTCAGGAGAGGTTTTAAAATAAAGGATGCCTGAGGACTGTCATGAGTTTCCAGAAGACTGTGGGGAAGGTGGAGCTGGAACTTGGGCTATGAGAACATGCCAAGGCTGGTAGGGGGCTTACGGACCCGGTGGTTTTCCATGAATCTGGTCAAGAGTTTGGGACATCATCCCCTTTGTGGTCCTCCGTTGAGATGCGCAGAGCCAGAGGGCAGCTTTGGCCTCCATAAACGTCTGAGCCAGCTTTGCTGGCTGCTGTCCTGCTGGCGCCATGGCTCAGCGCCCTGCGTAGCTGTGGCAGAAGAGCCGGCCAACGCCGGGATGCTCAGATGGCGGAGTCGGAGGGCGAGTGGTCTCTGCAGCACGCATGCGTCGCCTCTCCCAGCCTTCCTTGCTTCCTGGCTGAATGATGACGTTAGCGAGCGTGGCTGGCTTTAGACATGTCCTTTCTTACTCTGCATGGGATTTCTCTGGTGTGCGCAGTTGCTTGTCAAAACATGATACAGTTTTTCAGAGCGTTCTCCAGTGGTTTGGGAACCACTGAATGGAGTCAATTCACATGCAGGAATGTAAGAATGGAAACATTTGGGATTTTAATGGGGTAGATGGGAATAAAGGTCTCAACTGGGTTAGTGCGCCAGGAATTTGGTATGTACTGGTAGCTTTGACACAAGTGGTGTACGCAACGCAGAGGTGGAAAGGCAGAGCTGCTTCTCTGGACACGAACGTGTCCTGCTTTACAGCGTCAGCTTTCACAGCTAGGCAAATCACAGCATTCCCATAGAGGTTAGATGTTTTGCTTGGTCTTTTTTTTTTTTTTATTTTGTTAAGCCAACAGCTGTGTGGCATTAACTAATTGGCTTTAACTTTGAGGGAGTTAAAGCAAAATAAATCTGCAGTGGATGATCTTGTTCAGAATCAAAATGCATTCAGTCATTGTAGATGAGTGGAGTTGGCTAATCCTGATTTGCAGCCATTTAAACTGGGATTAAAAGTGGTCACATGAGGATTAAGTGTAGTTTAAATAATCTACTAGGAATGTAATTCAGATTAAATAGCCTGTGTTCTTGTAAAGGCAGTGTGTTTTGGATTATGGCACCTCTGTGTGGCGTGCTGTTCCCTTTCCTTTTTCAGAATGAAAAGGGAACCATTGCTGTAAGTCACAAATTGAGCAGTCATTCCCCAGCAGCTTTTTGTCTTTTTGTTTGGTGTGTGTTTGTTTGGTTTTTTAATTTCCTTTTGGACTGTGCTTTGTGACAGGCATTTAATTCATATTCTACATTTCCCTACATCATAAAAATGTGAAATTTATAAAGAAAATATTTAACAGATAACCTAAAATCCAGCCTTGCTTGGGGGGGGTGGGGAATAAATCAGGAAAAAGTATTTATTTGTTCTGTGTGTTAGAAACTGTATTATTATTCAATAACGGGACATTACTCACCCACACAGGTGGTGAAGTAAGATGAGAAAAGCAAGTGTTTTGGGACTGAATGGAGGTAGAATCACTGAAGATGCCTTCAGTGGGTTTGCTGGGAAATCAGAGTGAGAGGACCTTCCACGTTGTCCTTCTGGCTGGAACAGTATCTCCTAGCAGGCTCCCGAATGAATGTCATATGGAGGTGTTCGCTTCCGTATATACCTTCCCCCACCCCTCCTTCGTGCAGTGACTCTTCCTGTGCCCCTGAGCTCCTCTCCTCCATTTCACATGGAGGGACGCTGTGACTGCTGATGCTGACACACGCCGAGAGCCCAGACTTACCTTGGCGCACATCTCGTACGCTTGGGCAGCCTTCCGAATTGTCTTCTGATTCATTTTCTGCTTAGGATGGGCCGGTTTCAAACTGCTCCAGAGATTTTTGGGGTCTGCAGAACAAGGATAAACTGTGATGCCCTACAGTGATGTGTTGAGAGACGGCCAGATGATGCACCAGTTTGTCATCATGTTTATTCAGAGGAAGCTTGTGAGCTTGCCAGATTTATGATGTTTATCAAAACTGCACAGTCTCTCCATTTTGAGACAGCCCGTTCAACCCCAGCGGGTAGCACTCGTCACAAGTACACGGGCTTGGAAGAGACCTTGGTTTTACCCTGCCATTCCAGTGCAGGCTTCACCGCGTACCACAGGGGAGAGGGTGATGGTCAAGAACTTAAATGGCTCTCATTAATCATCGTTACAAGTTGTTTGGTAAACTCACCTGTCCTTAAATGATAAAGAGAAAGGATTTAGCTTTACCTGACGCACCATTTTCTCTGCCTGGGAGAGCAGAAGAATTTTACTTCAAGGGTTTCATTAACGCTTCTCAAGGTGATACAATCATTTATGTGAGGGCAGGAGAACTTGCTAAAGGGCTCTTAATGAGCCCTCTCCACCGTAATTTCATAGGATTGCAGCCTGGATAGTGCTTTTCATGTGTTAAAGCAGCACTTGCGATCCCAAATTAGCACCTGGCTGTGAGCTGAGGGCTCATTCTGGGCTACAGGAAAATAGCAGAACAGCCCCCAGTGCTTTCTGGCAGCAGTGACCTGTGGCATGGGCTTGCTGTGGACCCACCTGCTCGGTGTGGGCTTTGTGCTGAGCGTCAGGCGTGGGTTTGCTGTGCTTGCTCAGCGTATGCTGCCCTACAGCACCACGCCTCTCCCCATTTAATGAGCATCCTTCAGCTGTAGCACCCTCCATGCACTCCAGGATTGTTGCTTTGCCCTCTTCAGCTGCAGTAATTATATGCCTCAAATTGCAAATTGCGACCTCTCCGCTTAGAACACATTTTCTTTGCCTTGGTCAAAGATGTGACTTGTATGCTTCTCTAGACAGAATGATGAGATAGAGACTGTCTGTCCCACTTTGGCCTTTGAACTACCCTCTGCTTGCAGGACCATTAATCCATTATAGTATTTAGATAATTAATCTTGCCCTTGGCCGTATGATATTTAATGTGCCACACTGGGAACTGAGGACATGTAAGCATCGCTCGACAGAGGGACGATTTCTTTGTCATTGCAAGAAGAACGTGGCTTGCATGGTGGTGTGCAGCGGGTTTGAGATCCCGCTTTGGTTGCAGGCTCTCAGTAAAGCCCTACCCAAAAGGAGCAAAGCTGCACTGGTATCTCTGTCCCAGGCAATGCCCGGCTTTTGCATTTTGGAAGCTTGACAGCAATTGTGTCGCACATGTAGCAGGCTCTCTGCTTCCAAGCAAACCATCTGAACTTAAAGTAGTCTGCGTGCAGGAGAGGAGTCTTGAGCAAGCTGTGTCTTGAATGACTTCGTGGAGTTTTTAGCTAGGTCAACCTTAAACTAGGCTCCACTGGGGATCTTGAGAGCGGACTTCTTGTCTCGTTTCTGCGAAGCCTGCAGTCAGTTAGGTGGTAGTTGCAGTTGCTTTTGCATTTCAGATGAATGCTCCTCCCCAGGCTTTTTAAACATCTGTAGCTTGCAGAGTTGAGCTGAGTTTGTTAGGCCTGAGCCGTCATCTCCTCTGACTCTTAACCACAGGTTTTTATTACTATTGTGCCACGTGCATTTTTTTGTGAAGGATATTGTTAGAAGATAAATGATGTTTAGGAGGTATTCAGTACAATTAGAACTACAGCAATAAACCAGATTTACTGGAGCAGTGCAGCCATTTGTTAAGTCTAAGTGTGCAGGTCCTTAAATTCCTGTTGGGATTTTGTTTGTCTGTTGTTCTGTTTGTACCGGGCATAATATCAGAAATGGGTTCTCTGCCAGAAACAATTCAGAAGATAAATTGTTCCATCCATGAAAACTTCAAACAAAGGTTTTTTCCCTTAAACAGAGTACTTGGTGAAATAGCCCCTGGTTTTCTGAGAGACAAATTTGAGAGTCTAAAGATGTGATGAAAAGGTCTGATCTTGCTTGATCTTCAAATTGTAGCTACTTTATTTTTCCTCATTGAGACACGAGCCTTCAGACTAATTTAGTGCAACTTGCTCCCTTAACAAGCTACGCAATTATTACTTATTTTGATAGCGCTGCGAGGTTCTGCTTGCGTATGCACGAAAGGCACAGGAGAGACAGGCACCGAAGATAAAACAAGGTTATTGCAGTGCAGAAGATTAAGCTGGGCATTTTTCCATCTGAGCAAGGAAGGGGAATAAATAACCCGTGCCACATGCAGGACTCAAGCACCTAAGCCGTCCTACAGAGATTTCTGTCCAATTAATCGCAGTGCAAGTTTCTGTAGGTCTCATCCAGAAAATGCTATCTTAAAAGATCCGTGGGCTGCCGGGGCACAGCTGCCTCAGCATGGTCTGTAGCAGGGGCTGCAGGGGAATCTCTGCTCCACGCCCGGAGCACCTCCTGCCTCCTGCACTGCCCTCGCTGTCTGCAGGGCTCCTCTCACGTATTCTCACTCCTCTCCCCAGCTGCAGGCAGTGTCCTGGGGTTTGCGTTTGGTCCCCCCCCCCCCCCCCTTAACTATGTTATCCCAGAGGCGCTATCGATACCAAAAATTACAGCTTACGAAAACTCTCTAAGACTCATTTTGGAGTTTTAGAAAGCAGGCATTCTTTATTTACGGCGCCGGATGCACGGGGGATGCTCCCACCTACCGTGCACACCGCACAACCAAAGACATACAATTTATGTAGGATGGAAGTATACATATTCGTCATATTTCCTGGAAAAGGTGGTCTTAGGGTAATGAATCCCCGGAACTGATTTACATATTCTCTCCCCAGGTGCGCATGCTCAGTGATTTGGGTCGGTGGTCCCTGGGGGTCCCTAGGCGTCTTTGTAGAGGGGTCTTTCCGTGTCCTTTCCACGAGCCCCGGATCCTTTTCCCATACGTAATCATGAGTTGGCTCACCGAGCAGCTGGTCGCAGCTGTGCTACAGTATGTGCTAGTCCTAGCTGGTTTCTCTGCACTTACCTCGGGTGATGATGCTCCTAGTTCCTCTAGCGTGGTGTTTGCTGGTTCTTAACGAACTTGCTCAAGGTTTGTTAATCTCACAGTACAGAGAGACCGTTTCAGAGAATCTCTAAGCAAGTCCGCAGTTTCTCTCCGCTGAGAGTTAAAGTCGCAGGCTGAACTTTTGATGCAAAAGTATAGATCTTACGTTCTGTATCACCACCGCCGTCACTGATGGGCTCAGCCTCGGCCAGCGGCGGGTCCGTCTTGGAGCCGGCATCGGCTCTGTCGGACATGGGGGAAGCTTCCGGCAGCTTCTCACAGAAGCCACCCCTGCAGCTCCCCCGCTACCAAAACCTTGCCATGCAAACCCAATACAAGCTTGTACGAACTCTTCACCTGAAACATTTGCCTTTTTTTGCTGGCAGTCAAAGGATTTGTTTTGTGTGAGTTTTCTTGTTTTAATCCTTCTAGTAGAATTAAGAGTCTGTGTCCTTCAAATCTACAGAGCCATTACAAGCCTAGTGACAGCCTTTCTAACCTGTGCATCTTGTGAATCTCACCTGAACAGACACCAGCCGTGGATAGCAGAGACCATATGTTAGCAGCAGACACCAAAATGAAATATATCTCTTTGAGAATTAGCAGAGAACGTGCAGATGATTTGCCTGTGGTGTTGGGAGCCCTAAGGATAAACCCCATTCTGTTGGTCAGAGGATAACTCTTTCCCCCTGAATGAGATCTTGGAGATAACCGTCATTTTCGAGAAGGTGACTTGCATTTTTTGTGTTTGCTTAGCTTGTTCACAGCAGGTTGGGAAATGCTGCACGCTGCACGTTTCCTGCTGACTTAATGAGCTGCATCATTCAAACTTTGAAGCCGAGGCAATTTATTATCGGCTCTAGGTTTGAAAATTACGAACAAATATAATTTTTGAAGTACTGCTAGTAGTAAGGTGAAGTTTCGGTGAGCTCAACTGGGGTGCAATACATTCCCCTCTCCACGAGCCATAGAGATGCTATGGCATGGTTGTGCTCCAGCACCTTCATCCTTGCCACGATCAAAATTCACATTAGTCTTGTTGCCACATAGACGCAGAGAAGTTGGTCTGCTTAAGGCATCCTGACTTTTTGCTTTCTACCTTATTTTCTTCCCTTTATTTCTAATGGTTAAACCAACTAATGAGGGGATGCTATAGATTTTATTATTATTATTATTGTTGTTTAGGAGTCTGCCCTCCTCTTCCTTATTGTCCTGGTCTTGTTTGTTCTTCTGAATCTTGGGCTTTAAATTCTACTGCTGCTCAGTTGTTCCAAACTTAGTGTTCCCAACTCAGTCCACTCACTGCAGTTACTGGCTTCCTTAGCAAGGCAATTAAACTGTCTTATCAGACTTCAAAAAGGCCTTAGCTGAAATTTCACCTTGTTCAGATTTGTCAGGAGTTTTGAGACCGACAGATTTTTTTTTTTAAGAGGTTTTAGAATTCCTCAGCATTTCTTAACTTCCCTGTGGCTGTGGTTTATGTTGCCATCTAGCTGTTGACTCATGATAACCCTTTGTGTGTCCACTTAATGGTGAAATGTCAAAGTTATACTGCAATTAAAAAATATATACTAGCCATTCAGTGTCGAGGAGCTGCAATACGGCCAAAAGTAAGTTCAGAATTGTGACTTCTAATGCATCTATACTAATGATCCCCAGCAGTGGCATCTTGACACTAGTGAACCTTGCAGTGAGCTCACATTACTGGTAAAACTCTAAACCAAAGCAAGAGATGAAGGGCACAAGATCCCCAATGCTAAGCCTTTGCAGCAGGCTGTCAGCAGCTTTTTTAGGATGGAAATTTCCTCTTTTCGTCTCAGGACTGTTTTGGTTGTCTGGACACTTCCTCCCCAAGAAAACAGAAAGGACCAATGCAGTCATGTATTTCACTGAACCCTGAAGAACTGCAGGACCTGACTCTGCAGCCCACAGGGGCTGGGATGATACTTGGCAATTGCTTCCTGACTTTTGGACAACCTCACCTTACAGTTTTTGGTTTATTAATAGATTGTAGATGTCTAGAACCAAGATTTCCACCAGCCCTGTCCCACAGTGATGAAGTATTGCAGTTTTTCTTAACGTTTCTGGCACCTCTGTATTCTCCTGGAGAACTCTTTATTTCTCTTGTAGCATAAAACTAACAAAATCACTTACTAAATTGCCAGTTATATGCAAAACAAGATGAGGCAGTAGGAAAACAACTTCCAGGGTCCGTAAATAAAAGTGCATCTGTATCTGTCTTGCTGCAATGTAATATGGTAAATGGCTCTGTCTGCCAGTGGCAAGGTGAAGGTTTTGTTGCCTGCAACAAGCACTAAAATCTCATTGCTTGGGATCTCTCTTAGTACTGATTTTAAAAGCAGCACTCAGCAAGCATCAAATTATTAATCCAACTAGTAACTTCACAGTTCATAACTCTTAGGGCATTTTTTATGTCACCCTACCAAGACACATGATGTGAAAATAAATAAAGCAGAGAGGTGAGCTCTGGTTTTTTTAATAACTTAAAGGGGAGCGGGAAGGAAGAAGAACTGGAAAGGTGAGAAAGAAATAGGGAAACTGTTGCATGCTGTGAATAGTCCCCAAAATCTGAGTCACCGTTCACACCATCACGTCCAGGTGTGACTACAGTTGCTCAACTGTGCTGAGCGTTTGTCACTCAAGGGGAAGGAGAAGGGACAGGTTCGTATCCACAGCATTGCAGCTAAATGAGGAAATTCCCATCTCGAGGGCCATGGCTTCATTAGAAACCAACTTTGCAGAAATCTTGAGTACAATTTAAGTTCTGTTAAATAGGTATGACATTTTAACTAGGCCAATACTCCTGGATTTTGGGGATTTTTTGGTCCAGTTTTGCTGCCGAACAGAATGTACTGCTTCCGCATGATACCTGGCGGGATGCTGAATTTCAGACCAGAAAGACTTCAAAGTTTCTCAGGTCCTCAGTTTGATGGATTCTTGAGGGCAATGCCCATGTACTGCTTAGTTTGAAACATAGTCAATCTAATGTGGTTTTGTACAGGCAGGATAAATAATATAATTCCTGCTAATGGGAATGGGACCTATTAATAACCTGGCATTTGGAGCTGATTTATGAGCACTGGGGTGCATTGGTGTCATAAATCTATATTAATTTTATTTCCTTAGCTTTCTCCTTGGGGTACGTTACCTTGTTTTATGCAGTAGATCATAGAATAGAACAGTTTGGTTGGAGAGGACCTTTCAAGGTCATCTAGTCCAACCCCCCTGCAGGGACATCTTCAACCAGATCAGGTTGCTCAGAGGCCCGTCCAGCCTGACCTTGAATGTTTCCAGGGATGAAGCATCTACCACCTCTCTGGACAACCTGTTCCAGTCTTTCACCACCCTCATCATAAAAAACTTCTTCCTTACATCTAATCTAGATCTTTGAGTCTGTGTTGCTCTGGCTGCAACTTTTAATTTCTGGAGAAAACCATTCTCTTCACAATTTTTGGCTGGTTTAGAAAAGCTGTGAAGTTTACACTGAGGTTGGCTGCCCTTTCTAGTCTGCCATACCATTCAGTGTTCAATCCTTGCAGCTGCTGCCTCTGCTGCGATATTGTCACTCCTAATGCTTCTGATGAAGTGCAATTCTGGAAGAGAACAAAACCTCTTAATTTCAGGATGGATGGCCAGTTTGGGGTGTCCGCAACGCTGTGGTGTGAATCTGAATGGAGAATCCATTACCTTGAGGACTCCGTGCTGAAACGAACCACTAATGAAAGTGCAGGAGACTCACAAAAAGCAGCACAGAGCGGTACAGGTTTGACACTCGACTCGAAGGTCACTTTGAAGGCAGAACAGCTTAAGCCTCCCCCTCCTCCATCCGGATAGGGGCCCTTTTATATTTCATTAAGGCTTTAGAGCTATGTTCTTGTATTTGGTCATCCACACAAATTAAAATAACAGTAAAATCCCCCTTAAAAAATGGTGGCCAAGCTTCCATTGGTTTTGAACTACCATCTCTTCAATTTCCAGAGATGGGCATTTCAGAATTAAGTTGGACTGGATGATCTTAAAGGTCTTTTCCGACCTAAACGATTCTATGACTCTATGATTCTAAATTCATGTGAAAGAAAACAGTCTTCCTTTAGAGCAAGAAAGCAATTTTTGGAGAACAGGGCATGGACCCAAATAGCAACTTGAACACATGAAGTGCTGCAATTAGAAAAGGCGATAGTCACTACAGCCAGGATGAATAGTCCCCTAGACTAATACTGTGTTAAGGTCATCTACTCCTATTTTGTTTGCCATCAAGTAATTAGATTTGATATTTTGTGGTTTAATATTTGGTTTCTGTGCTCACAGCAGTGCTGAGTTTTCCACTGTAGGTTTTTGGGAAGTTAGCAGTAGGTTTTATAATTCAAAAAATGACTTAAAAACCCCTTCTGCATTCTTTGCCAGATTTGTTGGGCAAATCTTGTCCAGTGTATGCAGGTCTCAATGAGAAATGCCGCTTAGCAGCGAGCAAATGGGCATAGTTGCAAGGGCACTTTGTCAGCAGTGACATAAAGCTGCGTTATATATAGTCCTGTGTGCCTCATCTTGGATATGGCTATTGTAATTCTTCAAGGAAGATGTTCCAGGATGCTGGAGGTGGGTAGAAGAAAGGCTGAGGTCAGCTACCGCAACCTGCGTCTGAACTACCAGGAAAAGTTCATGCATCCAGTGACTGAAAGGTGGGGTTATGTTGGGAGTCTTTCCCACCTTCTATTTTTACTTGCATTTCTGGGGGCTTTGTATGCAAAGGATTTATGTGCTTCTCCTGCACGCTCACCAAAACCTGGGAGGATGTACGCGTTAGATACTGCAAAGGAATTGAATCATAAATAATTCAGTTTATTATTAACAGCTTGCTCCAGTTTGGGATAATTAATTCACCAGAATGGACTTAATTTTTAATTATATAGATTGTTTCACTAAACCACCAGAAAAATTACTATCTCAGTACTGTCTCTGAAACGTCCTGTTTCTACAGAATTCTACAGAATTTGGAGCATCCTACTGAGCGTTAATGAAAGAGGAAAAGTTTATGCATGCTTAGTGATTCTAGTCAGATATGGTACCTGCAGGTCACATACTCCATCAGTGAGTAAAATACATCTACAGGTTTTACACTGGCGTTGTTGCAGAAGTACTGTGTAGTTGCTCACTTTCATTGTAAAGCAAGCTGGATCAAGGACAAATGAATTAAATGAGAGAAAAAGATAGCAAAAGGTTTGTTAGGCTTATTCCCAAATGAGAGCCCTGCAATTCACTGCGCGTGGCTTTTTTAACTTGCTTCCACTACTACTTTTCTTACCCCTTGGGAGCGTGCATTGCTTCAATTCCCGGTTCTTTCTCCAGTTAAATCTCAGCAATTGTGCATTTGCTCGTCACTGAATGCATTTCATATTTGTGCTCTGCAGAGAGGGTTAGGAGTGGTTTTAGGGAAGGAACGTAGCCTCCAAGACCACAGAGCATTTAAGATTAATTCATCAGTTTTGTTAGCCAAAACTCTCGAGAAAGTTCAGGAAATTTAGTTATAAACATGAAAAAGCTTAAAGTTTTGAGGTCACCAAGGTAAGTACAGTGTTGGACGTGCTTTAATTTCTAACATCTGCTAAACTAGAGTTATCTGGAAGAGCATAACAAAATTTTACATGAATATAGTAAAAAGGGGCTGGAGTTTTCCAATTGTTATCCTACAGCAGGGAGCAGCTTGGGTTTCCATAATGCTTTTCACAAAGTGGAACATCTTGTAGTGCTTTGCAAAGCATTTAATTACCAGTAATGCTGACACTGCGCTTCTCTGCCCTAGCATTTAAAGGCAGTATCAGAAATAACAATACTCTTTAGGTTTTAAGTAGGAATGTTTGGAAACCTTTCAGCTATCAGGAGCAATCCTGGGCTTCTGGAAGGTCAAAAAAAATCCCAGAGACATCTGCGGTTGAGTTCGATACCCTTGTATTCCTCAATCCACAGAAGCTATTTTAATTAGGGGAGGAAGGTTATGGTGAAGTATGCTTTTAACAGCCAGTCTCTGAGGTGCTAAAACAGTTCTGCAGGAAAGGGGTTTGTGATGTGTGGGTTTTTCCTTTTTATGCTTTCCAGCGTGAGGATTAAGGAAGTGGTAGCGTAAATACAGCAGTTAGTTTGTGCTCCAAAAAACCCTGTACAAAACGTGCTTTAATGCCTGCTTCCATGGAAGGGAGAAGCCTTAAATCAGCACTGGGGTCATAGAATCATCATAGAATAGTTTGGGCAGGAAGGGACTGTTGCAGATGGGGTGAGAAAGAAGCAAAAATACACTATTGCTATAAAGCAATGAGTTAACAAGAGTCAATGGTAAATGTGACAGTGGTTTAACAAGATTTGATAGCAAGGTACACTTGATTATTTACTGCGTAGAGGACAGGGTCAGACAAAACTGTCAGGGAGACCCTGCCATTGGGTCATGAGGTTCAGAAGGGACCCCCTGGCTTTCTAAACTCCCTCCTAAGAGAGGAGTCTTGGGGCAGCTGGATCCAGTCCTAGTCCCAGACTTGCTCAACAGTTTACGTCTAAGGGATTATACATGCGCAATCAATCCTTTATATCACTTAGCTAAATTTCAAAATTTAGCATGCTGTTAGTCATTTACAGAGAATCTGTTTCGGCAAGGAGTCCCTTGTCCTCTAGGAGTAACCTTGAGACGCATCCCTGCTCAAGGGGAGATGCCGGCGTGCAGCCCACTGCCATGCGGGAGAGCTCAGAGGGCTCTGGAGCTGCTTGCTGTTTATGGGGGTAAGATGATTGACTCGTAGTCATATTTGCATACTGACCACAGGTTTTAGTTTCTTCACTGTGATTAGGTGGACACATTGCACGATAGCCCTTGGCTATTGTGATATCTGTCTCCGGAATCCGCTTTGAGCTCGTGTAGCAATCACAACCCCCGCTGGTGGGTACTGCTTACACAGGGCTGGGGGGCCACACTGCCACAGCGACCTTTCAAGGTCATCTAGCCCAACACCACCCCCACTATGAGCGGGGACATCTTCAACCAGATTGGGGCCAGCCTTGTTTAATATCTTTATGAACGATCTGGATGAGGGGATTGAGTGCACCCTCAGTAAGTTTGCAGATGACACCAAACCGGGTGGGAGTGTCGATCTGCTGGAGGGTAGGATGGCCCTGCAGAGGGACCTGGCCAGGCTGGACCGATGGGCCGAGGCCAACTGTATGAGGTTCAACAAGGCCAAGTGCTGGGTCCTGCACTTCGGGCACAACCCCATGCAACGCTGCAGGCTTGGGGAAGAGTGGCTGGGAAGCTGCCTGGCCGAAAAGGACCTGGGGGTGTTGGTAGACAGTCGGCTGCACATGAGCCAGCAGTGTGCCCAGGTGGCCAAGAAGGCCAACAGCATCCTGGCTTGTGTCAGGAAGAGTGTGGCCAGCAGGAGCAGGGCAGGGATCGTGCCCCTGTGCTCGGCGCTGGTGAGGCCGCACCTGGAATGCTGTGTCCAGTTTTGGGCCCCTCACTCCAAGAAGGACATTGGGGTGCTGGGGCATGGCCAGAGAAGGGCAGCGGAGCTGGGGAAGGGTCTGGAGCACAGGGCTGCTGGGGAGCGGCTGAGGGGGCTGGGGGTGTTCAGCCTGGAGAAGAGGAGGCTGAGGGGAGACCTGATCGCTCTCTACAACTGCCTGACAGGAGGGGGCAGGGAGGGGGGTGTTGGTCTCTTCTCCCAAGTAGTTAGCGATAGGATGAGAGGAAATGGGCTCAAGCTGCGCCAGGGGAGGTTTAGGTTGGAAATTAGGAAGTATTTCTTTACGGAAAGGGTGGTCAAGAATTGGACCAGGCTGCCCAGAGAGGTGGTGGAGTCCCCATCCCTGGAAGTGTTCAAAAAACGGGCAGAGGTGGCACTTTGGGACATGGTTTAGTCTAGTCTACCCTTGATTGGTTTAGTGTGGACTTGGTAGTGTAGGTTAATGGTTGGACTGGATGATCTTAAAGGTCTTTTCCAACCTAAACGATTCTATGATTCTATGATTCTATGATCAGGGGGCTCCGAGCCCCGTCCAACCGGACCTGGGATGTTTCCAGGGATGGGGCCTCCACCGCCTCCCTGGGCAACCTGTGCCAGTGCCTCACCACCCTCGCTGTACAAACCCTCTTCCTTACAGCCAGTCTAAATCGATTCTTCTTCAGTTGAAATCCATTGCTGCTTGTCCTGTCCCAACAGGCCTTGCTAAAAAGCTTGTCCCCACCCTTCCTGCAGCCCCTCTCAGCGCTGCCAGGCCGCACTCAGGCCTCCCCGCAGCCCCCTCCTCTCCAGGCTGAGCACCCCCAGCTCCCCCAGCCTGGCCCCGCAGCAGAGCAGCTCCAGCCCTCGCATCAGTTTGGTGGCCTCCTCTGGCCCCGCTCCAGCAGCTCCATGCCTTTCCTGTACCAAGATCCTGCTCCTCTCCGTGCAGAACATGGTCAAGAGAGGTTGAACATCTCCCTGGAGCAGACAGAAGGACGGAGCAGAGGGTCGTGCTTGCCGTAATTCAGTGGGTGGTGAGGTCTGGTGTGCTGCCATCGGGGGTGTGATGGTGTCAAGACCAGTGCAGAGAGGTTTCCTGTGATATAAGAGATTCTGAAGATGAAAACCAGCACCTGTCAGGAATGGTTCAAGTGTGGTTGATGCTTCCCATGCATAAAATGACATCTTGCCAGTGAAATAAAATATTTATGGGGAAAGGGAGAGAATTTCCAAATACCGTGACAGCCATATAGCAGTGTACTTAGCAGCTGAGACGTATGACGTACCTGCTGTGTGCTATATGGGGGGTGAAAAAGTGTTTTCCCAACGAATGCCAGTTCTGGGGCGGGGAATTATGCTCAATAATGATGCCTGTGGAGCTGGACTCCTTTTTGCTTGCCAGATGCTGGAGAGAAAATAGAGCTTTCTGGTGCTCCTGTAGTCTTTGTGTGCTGGATGGTTCCAAATAGTCTTCCGTTTTTAATATTAATTCACATACTGTAGAGTGTTCTGGGAGAAGCAGAGTGTTGAGACCCTTATTCAGTATTTACAGTGGTGCTTGCTCTTGCCCTGAAACATCAGCTCATCCTCCTCTTGGATTAGGTAAGTTCTTAGTGTTGGAAATCACTATGTGTTATTGGGGTTTTTTTTAGATGTTGTGGAATTTTTTGGTGGTGTTGACTATCTGGTCCAATTTAACTGGAATAAGGTGTTTAAAGGAGATGACTTGGATGTGCTTATTTATGCACAACATAAACTGCTTGAAGGTGTGCCTGCAGCTAATTTCTAGAAGACACAGGTGGGGCATGATATAACCTGGTGATGTTCAGTAAGAGGCACTCTCCACCTCTTTTTCTAGTCATGGGCTTGACCTCAGATAAAGAGAAGAAATATGATGTGGTTAAAAAAAAAAATTAAAAATCATGTTTGGATACAAACATTTGTGAACTGTATTCAGCCAGGCTCACTGAGCACTGATTCACTGGAGATGCTCAGCAGTGCACTTCTCATTTCTAAAAATACTTTGTTTCCAAGCACTGCCACTTAAGGAATTTCTCTGGTGGAAAAAAAAATCCTTTTAGCTACACCAGAGCTCTGCATAAACAGCCAGTGTAGATGGTGGGTGATTAATTAACTGCTTGAGTCCACGCCACGCTCCTGCTAAGGGTCGAGATCTCTGTGTTAGAGCAAGCGTGGCTCAGTTGGTATTTCTTAGCCCTGTTCTGAAATGGAAGCCTTTTTATTTGTTTATTATTGCTCGGGTTGTAAAAACATGCTACCTCATCATGAAGAGGCTGCCATTCTCTGCTGCAGAAATCAAGATAAGCTGCAAAACGGAGTTAATAGGCCCTCGTAAATAGTCTGCCTTCGCTGACAGCTCCTGCGGTGTGTATTATGCATACCAGCAGCAAGAAGACGTTATGTAGTTTTATAATCCAATTCAAAATAGTTTAAAAAACAAACAAACAAAACTACAACCAAAAAACCCACCAAAACCTAAACTGCTTTGTTTGGCTTTTTTTTTTTTGGGGGGGGGTTGGGGGGAGGGGGTGTTTGGTTGTGATTTTTTTTTTTGTTTTGTTTTTAATTCTCTCCCACTCTCCTTGTCATTTTTAATTCTAGCAGTAAGCAAAGCTCTAGAGGCTTAGAGACTCTTGAGGATGGTTTGTCTCATTAGACAACCTTTATCTCCTGCAAGACAAAGTCAGATTTAAGATTAATACTTCCTCAGTCCTTTTTGGCTGCTCTGGAGTAAATTTTGCATTTCAGCAATTTATTTATTTATTTTTAAAATCCGCTGCCTGTGTTTGGTGGTGTTGTAGGACTCTGTCGCCGTCTTGTCATATTTGCAGGATACAAACAAACTCTTAGCCTGGCAATCTCAACTCTTACGTACATCACTCTCCACGTCAGTCCTTTTTGGAGGATTATGAGCATTTCACAAATGAGCGGCTCTCTAGAGGCCAAGAGAAAGTTGCTTTTCTGGCCAGAACTGGGTTTTGTCTCCTGTATAGCAGATGCTTGTATGATTATAGAGACTTGTTCCCTTTCTCTTGAAGGCTGCAGATCTTGCCAAATGGCCGTCCATCTGTCTTGCCAGAGCACTCGAGTCTTCCTGTGTAGGAAGACTGCCAAAAAAAAAAAAAAAATCAAAAAATTCTCTTAATTCTGCTCTTCAACTGCAAAGCCAAAATCAGTGTTGTATCTGAGGGATGCTTAGCAGTCAGGAATTAGTTGTGATACAGAAGTATCATCTCTTTTGTGGTAGAGGGGTGTCGTTGTTTAGCCCCAGCCAGCAACTAAGCACCACGCAGCCGCTCGCTCACTCCCCCTACCCCAATGGGATGGGGGAGAGAATTGGAGGAGTAAGAGTGAGAAACACTCCTGGGCTGAGATAAGAACAGTTTAATAATTGAAATAAAGTAAAATAGTAATGCTAATAGTAACAGTATAATAATGATAATAATAATAATGATACACGAAGCAAGTGATGCACAATGCAATTGCTCACCACCCGCCGACCGATACCCAGCCAGTTCCCGAGCAGCGATCGCTGCTCCCCGGCCAACCCCCCCCAGTTTATATACTGAGCATGACGTCATATGGTATGGAATAGCCCTTTGGTCAGTTTGGATCAACTATTCTGGCTGTGCCCCCTCCCAGTTTCTTGTGCGCCTGGCAGAGCATGGGAAGCTGAAAAAGTCCTTGACTGGCATAAGCAGTACTGAGCAACAACTAAAAACATCAGCGTGTTATCAACATTCTTCTCCTACTAAATCCAAAACACAGCACTATGCCTGCTGCTAGGAAGAAAATTAACTCTATCCCAGCCGAAACCAGGACAGTATCCACCCCTTATTCTATACCATCTACGTCATGCACAGGCCCTCCCCTTTCCAATGTGTTCCAATTAATCACCACCCCTTTCCCTATCTTGATATGCACACAGATATCATTCCCTTCGTCTATGGCCCATCCCTCTAAAATGTCCATTGAGTTCATTTAGCCCATGACTTTGGGTTCCATCTGTCATCACAGTCTTTCAGAGCAGGACAGGTGGTGTGTAGTGTTGGACTGTTGCATGCTGAAGTCAGTTCTCATTCCAACATGGTTTCATCAAAGTTCATTTTCCTTAGGCTGGGCAATTCTTACTGCAATACCATTGATGCGGCATATAGCAATCATAATATATAGTATTATATACTTAATATTAACCTACTATATTATTATATTAACATGCAGTTAAGAGATAACATATAGTTAAGAGATAACATACAGTATTATAAAGCAATTAATATTATACAATTCAGTTCATTGGCTATTTTCACCCAAAATCAAATTCCCTTGAGGTACACATTGGGCTTCCCCATCCTTTCGCATCACCCACCAAGTGCACCCAGGTCCTTGAGCAAAAGCAATCCCACGAATGGGTTTGCCTTTGCCAGAGGGGGGAGTAACCCAGACTGTCTTCCCCAGCATATTTTTCATGTGCACTACAGGAACTTTATCTCCTTCTACAGTACGTAAAAGTTTTGATTGGGCAGGGCCAGCTCGATTGGCAGATCCCCTGGTGTTGACTAACCAGGTGGCTTTTGCTAAATGCGTATCCCAATGTTTGAATGTCCCACCACCCATTGCTCTCAGGGTAGTCTTTAACAATCCATTGTATCGCTCAATTTTCCCGGAGGCTGGTGCATGGCAAGGGATGTGATACACCCACTCAATGCCGTGCTCTTTGGCCCAGGTGTCTATGAGGTTGTTTCGGAAATGAGTCCCGTTGTCTGACTCAATTCTTTCTGGGGTGCCATGTCGCCACAGGACTTGCTTTTCAAGGCCCAGTATGGTGTTCCGGGCGGTGGCATGGGGCACGGGATATGTTTGCAGCCATCCGGTGGTTGCTTCCACCATGGTGAGCACATAGCGCTTGCCCTGGCGGGTCTGTGGGAGCGTGATGTAATCAATCTGCCAGGCCTCCCCATATTTATATTTTAGCCATCGTTCACTATACCCAAGGGGCTTGAACTGCTTGGCTTGCTTGATTGCAGCGCATGTTTCACACTCATGAATAACCTGTGCAATACTGTCCATAGTTAAGTCCACCCCTCGATCACGAGCCCATCCATATGTTGCATCCCTTCCTTGATGGCCTGAGGCATCATGGGCCCACCGAGCTATAAATAATTCCCCCTTCTGTTGCCAGTCCAGATCCACCTGAGCCACTTCAATCTTAGCAGCCTGATCTACTTGCTGGTTGTTTTGATGTTCTTCAGTGGCCCGACTCTTGGGTACGTGAGCATCTACGTGACGAACTTTTACAACCAGGGTCTCTACCCGGGCAGCGATATCTTGCCACAATGCAGCAGCCCAGATGGGTTTGCCTCTGCGCTGCCAGTTGCTCTGCTTCCATTGCTGCAGCCACCCCCACAGGGCATTTGCCACCATCCAGGAGTCAGTATAGAGATAAAGGACTGGCCACTTTTCTCTTTCAGCAATATCTAAAGCCAGCTGGATGGCTTTCACCTCTGCAAACTGACTCGACTCCCCTTCTCCTTCAGCAGTTTCTGCGACTTGTCGTATAGGACTCCATACAGCAGCTTTCCACCTCCGATGCTTTCCCACGAGACGACAGGACCCATCAGTGAACAGGGCATATTGCTTTTCATTTTCTGGCAATTTATTATACAGTGGGGCCTCTTCAGCACGTGTCACCTCCTCCTCTGGTGATATTCTAAGGTTTTTTCCTTCTGGCCAGTCCATGATCACTTCCAAGATTCCTGGGCGACTGGGGTTTCCTATTCGAGCCCGTTGTGTGATCAATGCAACCCACTTACTCCACGCAGCATCAGCTACACGATGTGTAGAGGGGACCCTCCCTTTGAACATCCAGCCCAGCACCGGCAGTCGGGGTGCCAGCAGGAGCTGTGCTTCAGTACCAACCCCTTCCGAAGCAGCTCGAACCCCTTCATATGCTGCCAATCTCTCTTTCTCAGTTGGAGTGTAGCGGGCTTCGGATCCTCTGTATCCCCGACTCCAAAACCCTAGGGGTCGACCTCGAGTCTCCCCTGGTGCTTTCTGCCAGAGGCTCCAGGTAGGGCCATTCTCCCCGGCTGCGGTGTAGAGCACATTTTTAATATCCTGCCCTGCCCGGACTGGCCCAAGGGCTACTGCATGAACTATCTCCCGTTTAATTTGTTCAAAGGCTTGTTGTTGCTCAGGGCCCCATTTGAATTCGTTCTTCTTCCGGGTCACTTGATAGAGAGGGCTTACGATCTGGCTGTACTTTGGAATATGCATTCTCCAAAACCCCACAACGCCTAAGAAAGCTTGTGTTTCCTTTTTGCTAGTTGGTGGGGACATAGCTGTTATTTTGTTGATCACATCCATTGGGATCTGACGACGTCCATCTTGCCATTTTATTCCTAAAAACTGGATCTCCTGTGCAGGCCCCTTGACCTTACTCTGTTTTATGGCAAAACCAGCCTTCAGAAGGATTTGGACTATTTTCTTTCCCTTCTCAAAAACTTCTTCTGCTGTATTGCCCCACACAATGATGTCATCAATGTACTGCAGATGTTCTGGAGCTTCACCCTGTTCCAGTGCTGTCTGGATCAGTCCATGGCAAATGGTGGGGCTGTGCTTCCACCCCTGGGGCAGTCGGTTCCAGGTGTACTGAACACCCCTCCAGGTAAAAGCAAACTGGGGTCTGCACTCTGCTGCCAAAGGAATGGAGAAAAATGCATTAGCAATATCAATTGTGGCGTACCACTTAGCTGCCTTTGACTCCAGTTCATATTGAAGTTCTAGCATGTCTGGCACGGCAGCACTCAGCGGCGGTGTAACTTCGTTCAGGCCACGATAGTCCACTGTTAGTCTCCACTCCCCATTAGACTTTCGCACTGGCCATATGGGACTGTTAAAGGGTGAGCGAGTCTTGCTGATCACTCCCTGGCTCTCCAGTCGACGAATCGGGTTATGGATGGGAATCAGGGAGTCTCGGTTGGTGCGATATTGCCGCCTGTGCACAGTTGTGGTAGCAATCGGCACCTGTTGTTCCTCAACCTTCAGCAACCCTACAATTGAAGGGTCCTCTGAGAGACCGGGCAAGGTGGACAACTGTTTAATTTCCTCTGTCTCCAAAGCAGCTATACCAAAAGCCCACCGGTACCCTTTTGGGTCCTTGAAATACCCTCTCCTGAGGTAGTCTATGCCAAGGATGCACGGAGCATCTGGGCCAGTCACAATGGGGTGCTTTTGCCACTCATTCCCAGTTAGGCTCACTTCAGCTTCCAGTACAGTTAGCTGTTGGGATCCCCCTGTCACTCCAGAAATAGGGATGGGTTCTGCCCCTCTATAGCTTGATGGCATTAGCGTGCACTGTGCACCAGTGTCCACTAGAGCCTTATACTCCTGTGGGTCTGACGTTCCAGGCCATCGAATCCACACAGTCCAGTAAACCCAATTGTCCCTTTCCTCCACCTGGCTGGAGGCAGGGCCCCTCTAACACTGGTCACAGTATTCGTTGTTCACTTCCTGTAAATGTGAATCAAAAGTTCCCTGATCAAGGTCGGAAGTAAAATTAGCCCTCTTACTCTGTCTCGGGAACTGCTCACTGGAAACTGGAGCTGCAATTTTCCTGGGAGAACCGCCTTTTCTAATAGTTTTTCCTTGCAATTCATGCACCCGTGCCTCTAAGGTTGAGGTGGGTTTTCCATCCCACTTTCTCATGTCCTCTCCATAATCACGCAGGTAAAACCACAGGGTGCCCCGTGGTGTGTATCCTCTATATCCTCTCTCTTGAGCATAGGGACGTTGACTCCTAATGGCTGAGACACTGGTCCGTGCAGGTGGGGAGTAGGACAGATCCTCTCTGAGTTGTTGGAACTCTTGGCATATTTTTTCAGACAGTTTTTCCACAGCCGAGACACAGGCCCGTAGGGAGGAAGAGAGCTTTTCTTCGTAGTCCCGGAGTTGTCTAGCCACTTCATCCACCGTTGGTGCCTCGTCGTCTTTCCAGGCTAGTATTGCCAACGAGTTGGAATACGATGCTGGTGCGCTCCGTACCACCTTCCGCCACATGGATTGTGTGCACCTGACTTCATCTGGGTCTTTGGTTAACCGCTCATCATTCAGGTCACTATAAATCACCTCCAGCACGCCTAATTCCCTCAGGTACTGGATACCTTTCTCTACGGTGGTCCATTTGCTTGGGCGGTATAAAACATCCTCCTTGAAGGGATACCTTTCCTTCACACTTGACAGAAGTCGCCTCCAGAGGCTGAGCGGTTTTGCCCCTTTTCCAATTGCTTTGTCAATGCCCCCTTCCCTGGAAAGGGATCCCAGCTGCTTGGCTTCCCTACCCTCTAAATCCAGGCTACTGGCCCCGTTATCCCAGCATCGGAGCAGCCAGGTGATGATGTGCTCGCCTGGATGACGACCAAAATCTTTTCGCATATCTCGCAGCTCACTCAGGGATAGGGATCGGGTGGTCACCATCTCATTTATGGGTTCTTCCTCCTCTGGTTCTCGTGATGGCCCTGGTTCATCTTCATCCCTTACTAAACGAACTGATTTCCTCGTGTATTTTTTCTTCTGTATAGGGGCAACTGATACCGGCGCAGGTTGGTTCTCTGGTTTAGCCACAGTGTCTGTCACTGGGGTTTGAGTAGCCGCAGTGCTCATGGCTGTGGCTGGAGTAGCCACAGTGCCTGGGGCAGGGGTTTGAGTAGCTGCAAGGCCTGTAGTGGGGGTTGGAGTAGCCGCAGGGCCTGTAGTGGGGGTTTGAGTAGCCACAGTGCTTGTTGTTTTGTCATCAGATCCAGAGACCTTCTCTTTCTTTTGAGGGTACTGATTAGTGTTGACCACGGCTCGATAGGCATGGGCCAGTCCCCAGCATGTTGCAATGATTTGTGTCTCTCTGGAGCTACCAGGGTGACAACATACTTCTTCCAAATACTTTACTAATTCTTCAGGATTCTGCACTTGTTCAGGGGTGAAGTTCCAAAACACTGGAGGTCCCCACTGCCCTAGGTACTTGCGCATACGTTCCCACACACCCTGCCACTCATAACTATCCAGCCTTGGGGTAGATCTCTGGATGGTATTTTTAAACTGCTTACTGACCTTTATCAAAATGGAAACAACATTCCCAAGAATTATCAATAGAAGTATCTTAACTGCCCAGGGGTGTTCAAGATACAGGAAAGTTGTTGTAATGAAGGAGGAAACATCATAGAAGAAAGCAGCAAAGGTGCCATTCTGTATTTCCTCCACAACAAGCCTCTCAGAGTAAGAAGTATAATTGCTAACTCTCTCTATGAGGTAGTACCCGAAGTACAGTAGTGACTTCTGTATGAAACCCAAATACCAAAGAATGCTCAAGGTCAGGGCTTTGATAAGGAGCCTCCCAAGCAAAAGATCATGAATCACTGCAGAGCATAGCACACTACACAAACTGACAGCAAGCTTTAACGCGTGCTGCAAAAAAAAGAACATGGTGCAGATCAGAAGAACTAATATCGTGACCGGCAACTGTAACAGACTCCTTAATACACTCTGATTAATCTGTTGTTATCTCAAGCCCCACGTTGGGCGCCAAAAAGGACTGTCGTGGTTTAGCCCCAGCCAGCAACTAAGCACCACGCAGCCGCTCGCTCACTCCCCCTACCCCAATGGGATGGGGGAGAGAATTGGAGGAGTAAGAGTGAGAAACACTCCTGGGCTGAGATAAGAACAGTTTAATAATTGAAATAAAGTAAAATAGTAATGCTAATAGTAACAGTATAATAATGATAATAATAATAATGATACACGAAGCAAGTGATGCACAATGCAATTGCTCACCACCCGCCGACCGATACCCAGCCAGTTCCCGAGCAGCGATCGCTGCTCCCCGGCCAACCCCCCCCAGTTTATATACTGAGCATGACGTCATATGGTATGGAATAGCCCTTTGGTCAGTTTGGATCAACTATTCTGGCTGTGCCCCCTCCCAGTTTCTTGTGCGCCTGGCAGAGCATGGGAAGCTGAAAAAGTCCTTGACTGGCATAAGCAGTACTCAGCAACAACTAAAAACATCAGCATGTTATCAACATTCTTCTCCTACTAAATCCAAAACACAGCACTATGCCTGCTGTTAGGAAGAAAATTAACTCTATCCCAGCCGAAACCAGGACAAGGGGTCACTTGCATGGGATTCGTATTTCAAAAAGGAAAAGAGTAGCCTTTTAAGCATTGTTTGGCAGATTATTGTCTAATTAAATATGGAACATCTATTTCTGAAGGAAATGGTGGTAACTTTTGATGCTCAGTTTGCTACAACCTTTGAGGAGCTTGATTATTTTTTTCCTCCCCCAAATACTTCTGAATCCTTTATCTACAAAGGTCAGAATGGCACTTAACATGCTAGTTTCTTTTATTTCCGCAGTCTGATGTATCCTTTGTGTTTTGAATAAAAATGTCAGTCTAGATTAACTTTCAGCATCCTTTTTGTCCTTCAAAGGCGGACGATCAGCTTTTCAACATGCTCTGGCCAGTGACAAACACATTGTAAACTAGAATAAAATAATAATATACCATGTGGTGGTACATTAACTGCCTTCCTGAAGATTTTTGGTTTGTATGGGTGTCTGAAGTGTGTGTTAATTGTCAATGAATTTTTTGAACTAATATGTCATCTTGGAATATATATCCAGCATGCTCCGTTTGGATCAAATGCTGCTGCGCTTTCTGTAGCAGCCTTGCTAGAAGAATTTTATATCCGCAGCACAAACATGCTTCTTGAACACCATCCCAATTATTAAGGCAAATTAGGAATGATGGTAGAGCCTGCTGAGTAAGTTCCTCATGTAGCATGGATTGATTAATAAGCGGCATACTGGATTATGAGCCATCTCTATAGCTTTATGTTAATAAAGGGAAATACTCCATCGCTCCCTTGCACGGTGCAGTTATCTGGTGAGATGCACTTAAATGCAATGATCTTAAAGGTCTCGTTGATGTCAGGCTGGTTGGAGGTGGAGGGAAGAGCAGGACTGCTGGGCTGTAGGAGAACCAAAGAAGTTGCATTTTGGCAATCCCAGGACAATTGCTAGACGTTATTTGCTGACCCTCTGCATTTTTTGGGCTGTGAAGCTAAACCGTTTGGCAAGCAAGGAGGAAATAGATGAGCTGGCAATTATCACAAAGGCTCAGGAATGCCTTGCACTTTTTAAAGTGTCATTTCAGACCTTTGTGTAGGGCACAGTAAAGTGCCAGCCTTTCTATCTGCCGTATATACGTGTTTACACTGGGCTTATTTCTTACTGCTGTGCTGATTGATCTGGCATCCCCTGACAAGTGTGCTCAGCGAGGAGTTTTTTCCTGCAAACTTCTGATTTCATGGCACCTGTGGCTTTCTGATTTTCTGCATTAATCAGGGAAGGCAGTAGAGAGATCCTGCTTTGAGCTAACAGAAGAAATTGCGAGCCAGGAGGAAAGGAACACACAGTCAGCTTTGCACAATTGTTCTGAACAATTGCAATTTAAACAAAAAAAGTCATTAATCTTGATCCTGAGGGGTTTATAAGTCTCTTTGGAAACTGTTTCATGCTGGGCAAGAATACATGGCTTTGTGATATGGCTTCACTACTTTGTGCCGCACGCAACTGAGACAGGCTTTGTTTTTTCTCCCAGCTCTGCTGCGGATTTAGGTCCCGGCAGCAGAGCAGAAGGTAGAGGTGATGGGGAAACACTGAATAAAACCTGAATGTTGCGCTTGCATTGCAAAAGCAGAGCCCTGTCGTGTGTGTCTTGCATTTTGTTGATTGTTCTCCATTCTGCCTTATTTGCCGTGCTATCTGCAGACGGTGGATTATCTTGGTTTTGACAGCAGTAGAGCTTGTGGGGCTCCCAAAGTGAGCTGGAATTTGGGATGCTGCTTTGATAAAGGAATTATGATGTGGTTTTCCATAAACAGAAAAGGAAGGTGTTGAGCAGTACAAACCAAGTGATCCTCTGCTTATAGTCAAAATCTTTGCTTGTCTCTGGGCTGGTCATGTGTAAACCCTGTTCCAAAGCAAGGCGTGCATATGTTGTTCAGAGGAACATGCTTTGCTTTTACCTTGATACCCTTTGCATCCCAGAATAGTTGTTCTCTCTAGGTGCTGCTGCCTTAAAAATGCTCAGAGATGTCAGAGATAAAGGCAGTTGCATGCGCTGGAGAGATGCAACAGCAATTGAGAGGGAGAGCAAGAAAGTGTCACTGCCAGTTTTCAGCAAGAGAGACTTCCCAGTGGCTAACAAAATGGTTTTCAGTGATGCATTGCAGGGATCGGCTGATAAAGCACGCTTTACTGGATTGCAGAAGTCTTTCCATTCCAGTAGAATGATTTTTCTCAAGTATACCTCTGTCAGTGCCAGCAACCAATGAGTTGCTCAAATGCATCGCTACTAAACCAATCTGAATGTTCCCATTAATTCCTCAAATGCAAATGAGCAGGACTGCGGTTTCAGTGTAAAGATTACTTTCTTTCTTTTTAAGCAAAGGCATTTATTTAAAGTCTGGCTAAACCAGTTTAAAGCAGCCTCCTTGTTCTTAGGGACTAAATTTTGGGCACCTGCAGAGGGGTAGCTTGATTTATTTTGTACTGTGTAAAGATGAAAGGAATTGCATAAAGGAAAAATAAATAAATAAATCTCGATTTATGTTGATCGCAGCTCCCTAGTACAGAGTTGGAAAGGAGGAGGGCTATTAGCTTTACAACAGTTGCACTGAAATCCACTGGTCAGTGACTAATCTTCAATCAGCTACTGGGAAGAAGGGAAGTTTGGGAAGAATGAAATATTTCTGTAGAGAGAGACATGTTCTTCTATGCAACCCACCTTCTTCATATTGAACCAAAGGTGATTTTCATCTGAATATTATTCTTTTGTTAATGCACTGTCTACAAATACTATCATTTCTTTGTCAGAATAATGACATACCTGCCTGCATACATACTGAGCATGCAATTTTATGCTTGTTAGACTTTGAATGGTGGGAACGGTGGTGGCATGGGATTTGTAATGAAATTATTGTCTGCCAGCCTTGTTATAAGTGTCATTACCTGTCATCAATTGTAAAGCATTTTGGGCTGGTTAAAGAGTGGAAACAGTAGAGTTGGTAACACTTCGTGTTGAGCATCTCATAGCAAACGCCTAATAGTAGTAGGTGGACACTTCATTACTTGGTGTTTCGCTTCATAAAAATCCCACTTTTTCCTCTTTCAGTAATGTGAGAGAGAAGAGCTGATGCATAATGATTTCTTTTTAAGAAGGCAGCACCATGACACCTAGTATCACAATCTGACGTTGATTCAACAGTGACTCAAAGCGAATAGCACTCCAACCTGAGTCATCTGCAGCATCTCCTACAGCTGGTCCTTATGTTCATCTCGGCGGGTTCCCATGCAGGCTTGGCCTGCAGACAGCACTGTTTGGTTTGAGGTCGTAATTCACGTGGGACGGATGCCGTGCTGACATTTTCATAGAATCATCAAATCGTTTAGGTTGGAAAAGACCTTTAAGATCATCCAGTCCAACCATTAACCTACACTACCAAGTCTACTCTAAGCCAATCAAGGGTAGACTAGACTAAACCATGTCCCAAAGTGCCACATCTACCCGTTTTTTGAACACTTCCAGGGATGGGGACTCCACCACCTCTCTGGGCAGCCTGGTCCAATTCTTGACCACCCTTTCCGTGAAGAAATTTTTCCTAATTTCCAACCTAAACCTCCCCTGGCGCAGCTTGAGCCCATTTCCTCTCGTCCTATCGCTAACTCCGTGGGAGAAGAGACCAACACCCACCTCACTGCCCCCTCCTTTCAGGGAGTTGTAGAGAGCGATCAGGTCTCCCCTCAGCCTCCTCTTCTCCAGGCTGAACACCCCCAGCTCCCTCAGCCGCTCCCCACCAGCCCTGTGCTCCAGACCCTTCCCCAGCTCCGTTGCCCTTCTCTGGACACGCCCCAGCACCCCAATGTCCTTCTTGGAGTGAGGGGCCCAAAACTGGACACAGCATTCCAGGTGCGGCCTCACCAGTGCCAAGCACAGGGGCACGATCCCTGCCCTGCTCCTGCTGGCCACACTCTTCCTGACACAAGCCAGGATGCTGTTGGCCTTCTTGGCCACCTGGGCACACTGCTGGCTCATGTTCAGCCGCTGTCGACCAACACCCCCAGGTCCTTTTCGGCCAGGCAGCTTCCCAGCCACTCTTCCCCAAGCCTGCAGCGTTGCATGGGGTTGTTGTGACCGAAGATTTTAAGAAGATGCTGGGAATTGCTGAGAAATGCTTTCTAAGTAGAGGCAGCGGATGGCACTGGGAGAAGTAGATGTTCTTCTCTTTATAGCAGCAATAGCAGTTTATAGTGCCTGTGATGCAAAATGTGACTGGCACTTAGGGAGATGGTTTAGTGGTGGACTTGGTGGTGTTAGGTTTACGGTGGGACTCAATCTTAAAGGTCTTTTGCAATCTAAGCAATTCTATGATTCTCTGGGATTTTTAATGCCACTGAAGGAGCCTGCAAGTAAGGCCAACATTTTCTGCGTTCCCTGCTCAGTCCATCATGGTATGGTTTAGGGTGCCAGTCTTCTACAGGTGGTTCCATGCAGTTCACTTAACGTCACAGCTGAATATATTTCCAAATAATATCAAGTCACATAATGACTGTAGTTTGGTTAGTGTGAATCAATGGTCCGTAATGATCGCAAGAATGGGAAAACCCGCAGAAGTGTCTTCAAAAAATAGTATTCTGTGGGGAGAAATTGCTGTAGTGTGTGTGGTGGGTTTTGGTGATTTTTTTAGTTTGCATTTCAATGGTGTGATGTTAACTGCAATATGGATGTTTATACGAATAGTAAGCAAGTAAAGCCCAACTGCTGGTATTTCTTCTGCTTTATCCTGGAGCAGTTTCTTACTGGGGACTGTGTGCACACTGTTGTGCAACTGTAGCTGTGTACCTGAGATTTCATTTTGCAGCCTTGTAACGGAGACCCAGTGCACAGGCACAGCGCTGCCACTTCCAACTACGATGCTATAGCTCTTTCCTGTGCCGGAGGTTTTACTAATTCATAAAGTTAGTGGATAATTGGGCAGAACTCTGGATTCTTCTCTGGAGAGAAAACTCTGCAGTTTGCCGAGTACTTCCCAAACATTTGCCTTGCAGTTTTAAACTCAGAAGGATTTTCACACCCCGTGTAGCAGCTGTGCAGTTGAGAGGCTGCTGTTGCAGGTGGATCCCCAGCTAATAGCAACTGGGATTCTGCTCCTTGAGGTATTGGGAAAAGGCTACGTTGTCCCTTTCTACTGCCCATTGTCAACGGCAAACTCCTCACTCTAAGGTTTACAAATGCACGTCAAACATGCAAGAGTTCATGAATCATCACTGGAAGGGAATAATTGATAGAGGACTTAGTGGGATGACATTGGTCCTTTTGAATAGCTTGCAGAAGGCCTAAGCCCTATCAAAATCCCACAGTTAATAAGTCAGTCCTTCGAGAATAGTTCAGTGAACAGTAAATGCATTTTTCCATTTGTTTTGCAGACAAAGTGGGTGAGTTCTTGTGGTTTGAAGAATTGTCTTGTATTCAAAGACTGAGTAATAAATTTCTAATAGGTTTTTTTCCCTTCCTCACATCTGACATTCTCCTGACCTCCTGCCACTGCTTATTTCCACTCCTTCGTTAAGACTGCTTTAAGAGAATCTGTGAGTGTTTTCACCATCGTAATAGAGCTGCCTCAACACATTTCCTCATCCAGAATATTTTAGAAGAGCGTGTAGCTTTTTAGTGGCAATACTGTAATTATTAGTGTGTTGCAACCCCGAAGGAAAATGCTGCTCCAGCAGTCTTGACTGATAAGGCGAGATCATCCAAGAGGTGCCACGAAACTTAAGTGCTGGGACAACTTCTTCGGATAGGCTTTTGCAGTGAGCTGTAGAGTACTTGGTTTTAAATCATCATAAAGTTCTCCCTAGGTTTGTTTGGCACAGACTGGTGCTTGGAGTTGTTCCTCCCCAGGTGCAGGACTTTGCACTTCGTCCCCTTGTTGAACTTCACGAGAACTGTCAGCCCATTTCTACAGCCTGTCAAGATGAACAGCTAGTTGCACTGAATTAATTGACAGAACTTGCTTGCGTTCTGTAATCTTCATTTGGAATAGAGTGGATAACGTCATAAAGGGAAAAATCATAAGGAAGGCTGTTAATTATTTTTGGAAAGACTACAATAGCTAATACAGTTAGTGCACGGTGAACTGTCCTTGCTGATACTTGTGAGCGCTTTCACTGAAAAATGTACTAATATCAGACTTCGGAAGTGTGTAGACATCCACCTGTGTCAGATCATAGAGCGCAGCACAATTTGCATTGTGTGTGCGGTTTGTTAACCTAAATGTGGAAGGTAATGGCAGTGATCTCAGGGACATTTCGTGCAGGTTTGGCTGAAGTGGTCATGAGGCCGTTATAATCCCTTGCAATGGTTGCACACACCTCTCGAAAGCTGCCTTGTGATGCAAGAAAGTGGCTATCGCCTCTCCGTGACACCAGCATAAGTAGGAAATGCAAATGCAGTGCTAAGAGTTTTGTCACAAAGTTCTTTGTCCGAGGGCTGCCACAAAGTTGAGTTGGTTGTATTTCATCCAGCTGCTGCACGAGCATCGCTTCAGTGGAAGTCAGAAAACCCCGTCACTTGTCTTTTTATGCAAAGCAGCAGTAATCTGGCTCTGAAGCCTGCAGGGAGATGCGCCGTCTCTCGCAGGTACGCTTATTGGGATGCCGCAGCTCCCGGCACTGCGGCACTTCGGCAGCGTGCCATTCGTAATTGGCCCCTTTTTGCTATTTTTAGCACCTGTGCCTTAGATCGCTGGCTTCTACGCAGAGTCTTGTGGAGCTTTGGGCAGTCCCTTCTCCCTCTGTGTTAACAGCAAGTGCATTAACAAAGCTTCATTTCGGGGGTTTTGCATAGGCATGCAAGTGTGCATACCTTTTGTGGTTTTCTTTTGCTTTTTTCTCTCCAGCAGAGGAACTGTTAATGGCTGGCTGTAGCAAGTTGTCCTTTAGCGAGGGAGTGAGCAGCAGGGAATGCGATACCTGCTTTGGGTGAATTTTGTTCTATGTGGTACATATCTCTCTGTATCCATTTTGCAAAGCCGTTATGAAAGCCCCAGCTGAAGCCAGGGCATCCAGTTCACAGACTTCCACCCTTAATGACTGAAATCATTGCAGACCTGAGGGCAGACAGACACAGGGGCAGAGTGCTTCTGTTTCCCAATTTTTGTGATCCCAGAAGCTTCCCCTTGGAATATGCGCTCCTGAGGCTGATATTTATTTGCATGGGCTTTTCTACATGGAGACTGGGATGCAGCAGGACATGAAACCCGTGGAATTGAAGGGCTGATGATAGGCTACGGGATGGTAAGAAGCTGGCAGAGGTGGGTCAGCTCAACAGCTGAACACGAGTGGTGGTACAGCACGGGCTGCGACAGCATCTGCCGAGCGTGGTCCATTAACAACGCTACCCGCTATCTCCCAGAGCATCTTCTGCGGCTAAATACCTTCTCAAATCAGTTTGTCATTTTCCATGTATGGCAGGATGCTGGAATTGGGTTTAGAAGGAGGAAAGGTTGTAATTGGACCTCTCATAGTTTATAGTGGGCCAAATAATGGAAGGCTTAAGCAAGATGTGAAGTGGCAGACTACAGGTTGCCAGGTTGTTTGGAAAACTGGTTTAGAAGGCATCACAGTTTGTTGTGATGATGGGAAACTAAATTAACCTTAGAAATTAGGACCGTGCTCGAGTGACCAGATTAGGCAAGACTGCAGAGCATGGTTCATTATGTATCCAAATATTTGATGTTAAACTGAGGGGCAATTAACCATAATGCAAATATTATCAGAATGAAGTCATATGCAATGGAGACTTAAGACCCTTGACTCATCTTCCCGTCCTCTTTACCCAGAGAGGGATATTTTATGGCATTTTATGTTACAGAGGATAAAGTATGTCTAGAAACTATCCACAAAAGGTCTAGCCAGGCCCTTCCAGTCTCAAAGCTGGAGCTGCAGTTTTCTTTGGTGTTTGGTGCACTGTGTTTTACACAGAAGAGTCCTCTGCTTCCATCATGCCTCTCTTTCTAAATTTCCAGACACTTAAAGAGCAGTATTTTTGCTTTGCTAAAAGGCCTCAACTTTTCCATCTCCTGGTAGGAAGTTCTGACCAGGAGCTGTTTTCTAATACAGAGCTACAAACTTTCAGGGATTTTGCTGGCATTAATCCGCCAGACCCAATGGGGCCATGGACCTGTTCCATCAGGGATCTAATTTGCCTTTCCTGAGTAAGAAGGCGTGGCCTAAACTATACATCTCTTTTGTACTATGATCAGTATGTCTTTCCCTCGAAGTAACATTTTTGAACAGTGCTGTCCTGGTCTTAATTGTGCTTGCCTGTGCATCTTAAGAACTCAAAGAATCAACGTCCAAAAAAAAAAAAAGCACGTTCATCTTAAATTCACTGCCCCATCAAAACAATGTGCCTTATATATTTCCAAGAGTTTTATTGTCAAATCAGGGATGTTAAGAGTCAGATAACCTCAAAGAGTCCTTGCACAAGTGGGAATTACAGGAAAAGTCTCTGTGATTCTCACAGATTTTCAGAGGTGCCCAGGGAGGCTCTGTTGCTAGCAGAGCATCACCTGCAGCATGAGGTTCAGAGCAGCTGAAGGTAGAACTGTTTGGGCACCAAATTCCCCCAGTACAAGCAGCAGACGGTGAAGCCAGTGAGATAAAACCAATATGTGTAAAAGCGTAATGAAACTGCACTGGGTACGATGTGCTAGGACTTGGTGGTGGGATGTGTTGCAATTCATAATAGATCTTCCAATAAAGAATGAGCGCTCCTAATTGCTAATATTGGCTGTGTTTGAGTAGCCTCTGGGAAAGATACACAGTATGACTAAGAATAGCTCATTTATCGGTATGGTAACTCTGAAGTAGCATTACCTCTAGGCCCCCTGCACCAGAAGCTGCTCTGTCCTTAAATAAAACATCAATATATAATTCACTCTCCGCTTTTCATCAAGTACATCTTCAGGAGACCTTGGACCAGTCGTCAAAGCCCACAGGAGCTATTCCCATTTCCTAATTTACACTGGTGTCCTGGCCACCTCAACCATAGATTAAATGGCTTCAGTTCAGGATTTTCTGTGGGGAAGAAAAGGTCTGCACAGCTTGTCGTGAGCTCTTTGGCTCTTAGAGAAAGGAAAGAGAAGGAGGGAAGGAGTGCAGATGTTCACACGACAAATCCATAAAGCATTTAACCTTTTGGTGTAAATTCCTTCCATACCTTCCTCAGTATATGGTGTGCACTAAAGTTTAGGAAATGAGACAGAAGCCAGTTTATATATATATTTTTGGGGCAGACAGACAACAGAAAACCAACAACAAAAAACTCCACCACCAACAAAACAAACAAAAAAAATATTTTCAGGTCTGCTAATATACTTGACAGATGACTGAATTAGGTAAGGCAAAAATGAACATGGAGAAGAAAGTTACTGCTGTGCTTTTACTTCTCGTTTTCTTATTCTGCACCTCTATATTGTGGGTTGGAAACGCGATTTTTCTGTGTTATAACTGCACTTCCCCGGTGCCATCCACTTGAGGGGTGGCAGGCAATGACCATGCACAGGCGGGTGTTGTGCCACCTTCTGGTGAGAGAGGAAAAGGCAAATGAGTTCACTTGCATAGCTGACATGTCTGAGAAATAATGCCAGGAAAAAGAATAAAAATTTTATATTTTGTTATTTTCAATGTTAAATGGTTTGGTTTTCCTATTATGCTGTGAACTAGATTAAAAAGAAATGACAAATAATCCTATTATTATTATTAATTATAGTGATTTATATATATAGTGATTATAGTGGATTACAGTGATAGGACCCGGAGAAGCGGGAGAGGTGGGCCGGTGTGACCCTCACGAGGGGCAGCAAGGCCAAGGGCAAGGTCCCGCACCGGGGACGGGGCAACCCCCGCTATCAGTCCAGGCTGGGGGATGGAGGGATGGAGAGCAGCCCTGCCGAGAAGGACTTGGGGGTGCTGGGGGATGAAAAGCCGGACACGAGCCGGCAATGTGCGCTGGCAGCCCAGAAAGCCAACCCCGTCCTGGGCTGCATCAACAGCAGCGTGGGCAGCGGGGCGAGGGAGGGGATTCTGCCCCTCTGCTCCGCTCTGCTCTGCTCTGCTCTGCTGAGACCCCCCCTGCAGCCCTGCGCCCAGCTCGGGGCCCTCAGCACAGGGACATGGAGCTGCTGGAGCGGGGCCAGAGGAGGCCACCAAACTGATGCGAGGGCTGGAGCTGCTCTGCTGCGGGGCCAGGCTGGGGGAGCTGGGGGTGCTCAGCCTGGAGAGGAGGGGGCTGCGGGGAGGCCTGAGTGCGGCCTGGCAGCGCTGAGAGGGGCTGCAGGAAGGGTGGGGACAAGCTTTTTAGCAAGGCCTGTTGGGACAGGACAAGCAGCAATGGATTTCAACTGAAGAAGAATCGATTTAGACTGGCTGTAAGGAAGAGGGTTTGTACAGCGAGGGTGGTGAGGCACTGGCACAGGTTGCCCAGGGAGGCGGTGGAGGCCCCATCCCTGGAAACATCCCAGGTCCGGTTGGACGGGGCTCGGAGCCCCCTGCTCTGGTTAAAGCTGTCCCTGGCACTGCAGGGGCTGGGGCACCTCTAAAGGGCCCTTCCCACCCAAAGCGTTCTGGGGTCCCACGATTCTGTGGTTTGGGTTCAGAGAAATGCTGGCTACCTGACTTGCAGCTAATCCACTCTACGCCCAAGTGTATCTAGAGATGTACTCCCAGTGGTCTTGGAAAAGATTAAAAAAAAAAAAAAAGGAGGAAAGTGAGCAAGAGACTCCTTAAACACTTGCTGAAAGTGTTCTTGGTCATTTACAGGTGGGGCAAGCAACACTAAATTAAGCACATTATTTATTGTTGGTAATTTTTTCCAATGTGGTGGTTAATTCTGGATGAGAAAAGGCTAATAATAAAGCCTCCCTCAAGAAAAAGCTTTTTTTTTTTTTCTTTTTTCCTCTTCTCTTGTATGGATGCAGATGGCGAGCACCTGTCTTGTGCAGTGAACAGGTTGTCATGGCAGTATGACAGTCAAAAAACCTGCGTTTGGAATATGTAAGAGCACAGTCTGTTCATCTCGGCTGGACTCAGCAGTGGACAGCCTCTGCAGAAATATCTTGTGTACCAGATTTCATTTTGTTTGTTTGAAAAGAAATACTTGGTGGGGTGATGTATCTCAGGCTGCATTTCTGTGTGATGAGGGTTCAAGAAATAGGGTATGAAATAACTGTTTCTAATACCTAATATCTATTTGCCACCCTCTATGTATAAATATTTCCATGCTGTAGGGAGCCAAGGTCTCTCAGAAAGACCGGAGTCCGATCAGAAGCTGCTGCTGCTGCAGCTTTTGTATTCAGGGTACTGTGTGAGGCCAGTGCTGGGCAATTAAATGGTGTAGGTTACAGAATAAAAGCTTAAGCAAGCCTTTAGTGCATGCTCAAAAATAGCAGAAAGACATGTCTTTGACCAGGCAAAGAGGGAGCTGATGACAGTATTAGACACGACATAGGTCTGGGTTTAGAATGGTTGGAGAGTATGCTCTGCTACACGAGTCCAGAACCCAGTTCAGTGGAGAGTGAACCGAAAACCAAGACATAAGTACATCCCTTAAACACCACTGAAAGATGCGGATGAGTGCTGAATAGATGGAGCGTAAAGTATAGACTGAAAACCATGTACTTGAATATATTTTGCTAATAATTCCAGTAAAATGAATAGCTGAGGTGCAAGAGGAGGAAACAGATTGTGCTGAAATAAATATGTGTTGTACTGGAGAAGCATGCAAAGGAGCATTTTTCCGAGGACTGAGTTTCTTCCTTAAAGCTGGTAAAATAGTATCTTTACACATCAGTATTCGCACTGAAGCGTGTGCACATTTTGCAGACTAAGAAATCTCTGTCCTATAGTACTGATTTAAAGCTCTTGAAAATCTGTTATATTTACAGCAAAGGCAGCCTGAACTCTTTCCAACAGAACAAAGTTAATAGGCCGATAGCTGTGACTTGTTGGAATTAAATATTTTATTTTTATATACACACACACACAAATATACCTTTCTTTAAATATCATTTAGACTACAAATGACAGCCAGTGGTAACTTAGTAATGTTTTGCTGTAGGAAAACAGCAAAATACCCCATCTCTGCACGTATCTTGAACATGACCCCCCCGTTGTAGATGCTTTCCTAACTGGAACTATTCTATTCTTTAAGTCTTTATTACTTTGGAATTAAATGACTACCTCAACCAATTTTTTTTTTTTTTTTTTTTTTTTTGCATGAACTTTAAGCTGCAACCGTGCAGATGGTAAATGAGGAAATGAGTCAATAAGCAACAGTTCAGAGAAGTTTTTTTCCCCATGTCCTAGATCTGTGGGTAGTCTTATGAGCATGAAATTTATTTCTTTTACTGCCTTCTGTTGAGGTGGTGTGGATTAAACTGTCTTTAAAAATACTGCTGTATTATCATGCAATCAGGTACGTTCCTGATGCAGTTTTTGGGTGATAGTGCCAAACCTGCTTTTAACAAAAATGCAGAGCAATAGCGGGAATTTACTTACATGCAGCTTTTCTTTACAAGTCACAATTTCCTTGTGACTGTTACATAGTTTGTAAGAGTAATTGCACTATATTCATTGTTGGCTCTGAAATTATTAACTTTAGTGCCATGGTTTCACCTTAGTAACATTTAATTATTTTTTAACAGAATAGTGTTTTAAGTGAGGTGGTTTTGTACTAGTTTCTTACAGCCTAGATGGCAGTTAATCCATTAAAATTGCATTAATATTTGCTAATGACAAACCAAGGGAATTGCAATATTGCACAGCAGCCTGGTTTTGGATAATTGTGCATCCGTTAATCATTGGCACGTAGCAGGAATGAAAAGATGGAGCCATTAGGGGCAAGAAGGGTTTGGAGCGCAGGATGGAGTGACAGTAGAAATGGGTTTCTTAAAAACACAAATATTTGAAAGATAAAGCTCGTCATGCACTATATTAAATATCATAAAAGCTGTTGAGAAAAAATGGTCAGGAAGCAAGACATTAGTAAGAGGATGCTTATTAGAAAAAATTAAAAGTATAAAGTGAACTAGCTTTGTGCAAACACTATTGTAGGATTTGTTTTCCTATAACTCAGTTGTTCTTAACACAAAATTTATCATTTTCTACATGGAGCTGACACTTTCAAATACAAAAAGTGATGTTCAGAATTGGAATTTGAAAGCAGCACTAAAAATCAGACAGGCAGAGGCTACGGTTTGTAGAGCCGAGATGTGAAAAATGTGGAGTTACTCACAGTTCATAGGATGACGCGGGTGGGAAGAAGCCTCAGAGGGGCTGTAGTCCCATCTCGTGCTGCAAGCAGGGTCAGCTCTGGGGTCAGGGCTTTGTCCAGTCACCTCATCCCCGAATGGAGGTCCTGCAGTGGAGGTCCTTTCTGGACAACCTGCTTCACGGTCCTCGTGGTGAAAAGGGTTTTTCCTTGTATCCAGCTTGACCCTCAGTTGTATTTGGTTGGTAGATAGCCGGCTGAACATGAGCCAGCAGTGTGCCCAGGTGGCCAAGAAGGCCAACAGCATCCTGGCTTGTATCAGGAATGCTGTGGCCAGCAGGAGCAGGGAGGTGATTGTCCCCCTGTGCTTGGCACTGGGGAGGCCACAGCTGGAATGCTGTGTCCAGTTTTGGGCCCCTCACTCCAAGAAGGACATTGGGGTGCTGGAGCGTGTTCAGAGACGGGCAACAAGGATGGTGAAGGGTCTGGAGAACAAGTCTTATGAGGAGCGGCTGAGGGAACTGGGGTTGTTTAGCCTGGAGAAGAGGAGGCTGAGGGGAGACCTCATCGCTCTCTACAACTCCCTGAAAGGAGGGGGCAGTGAGGTGGGTGTTGGTCTCTTCTCCCACGGAGTTAGCGATAGGACGAGAGGAAATGGGCTCAAGCTGCGCCAGGGGAGGTTTAGGTTGGAAATTAGGAAAAATTTCTTTACGGAAAGGGTGGTCAAGCATTGGACCAGGCTGCCCAGAGAGGTGGTGGAGTCCCCATCCCTGGAAGTGTTCAAAAAACGGGTAGATGTGGCACTTTGGGACATGGTTTAGTCTAGTCTACCCTTGATTGGTTTAGGTGGGCTTGGTAGTGTAGGTTAATGGTTGGACTGGATGATCTTAAAGGTCTTTTCCAACCTAGACGATTCTATGATTAATTTCTGCCCCTTGTCTTTTGATCCCGCATCACGAACCGCTGTGAAGAGCCTGGCTCCATCTCCCTGATAAACTCCTTGGAGGTATGAGAAGGTTCCTGCCACAGGCTGCCCCTCTTCTCCAGGCTGATTAAGCCTTGTCCCATCAGCCTCTCTCGCTGTACGTGCTGTAACCATCCGGAGGTTTTGGAGAGGGATTGGTTTATTGGTTTGGCTCTTTTTTTTATTTTTTACAAAATATTTTGCACAGACTTCATCAGAATTGCATACACCTAAAGATTAATCTCCAATAAGTGAATGCGTAGCATTGGTTAAAAGGTAAGCACGTAGTTCAGCCTGAGTTTCATGCTCTCCAAAATGAAGTAATAATACTGTGTGAGTGATGGGCTAATTTTAATAACTTTTTTCCTCTCTGAGGAGCTTTAAATTTGATGTAACCAAACTCCTAAAGCTAGGAGTGCTGAAAGGACCGGGAAAACTCACCTGATGAACAGGTGGCTCAGAGGCTGGTGCCGTTGGTGGAACTTTGTTTTTTTCGATCATGGGGAGGTTTACACGGCACCGGGCCTGCTGGCGACTGATGGAGATCGGCTGTCTCCAAAGGGGAAAAGGATTCTCGCCCATGAGTTGGCGGGACTCATTGAGAGGGCGTTAAACTAGGTTTGAAGGGGGAAGGGGATATAAACGGGCCCGCTAGTGAGGAGCCCAGGGGCGGCATGGCAACATTGGGGGCGAAATTGATAGCCCATCTCAAGTGCATCTACACCAATGCATGCAGCATGGGCAACAAACAGGAGGAGCTGGAAGCCCTTGTGCAGCAGGATAGCTATGACATAGTCGCCACCACAGAAAGGTGGTGGGACAACTCTCATGACTGGAGTGCTGCACTGGATGGCTATCAGCTCTTCAGAAGGGATAGGCAGGGAAGGAGAGGCGGTGGGGTGGCTCTGTATGTTCGGGAGTGTTGTGACTGTATAGAGCTCGACAGCGGTGATGATAAGGTTGAGTGCTTATGGGTAAGGATGAGGGGGAAGGCCAGCAAGGCGGATGTCCTGTCGGGAGCCTGCTATAGACCACCCAACCAGGATGTGGAGGTAGATGAGGCGTTCTATAAGCGGCTAGCAGAAGTCTCACAATCGCTAGCCCTTGTTCTCGTGGGCGATTTCAACTTGCCGGACATCTGCTGGAAATACCATACAGCAGAGAGGCAGCAGTCTCAAAAGTTCCTAGAGCATGTGGGGGATAACTTTGTGACGCAGCTGGTAAGCAAGCCTACCAGGGGAGGTGCCTCGCTTGACCTGCTGTTTACCAACAGAGAAGGGCTTGTGGGAAATGTTGAGGTCGGAGGCCGTCTCGGGCTTAGCGACCACGATATGATAGAGTTCTCGATTCTGGGCGATGCCAAGCGGAGGGGCAGCAAAACTGTTACGATGGACTTCCGGAGGGCAGACTTTGGCCTCTTCAGGACCCTGGTTGGGAAAGTCCCTTGGGAGGCAGTCCTGAAGGGCAAAGGGGTCCAGGAAGGCTGGGCCTTCCTCAAGAAGGAAGTCTTAAGGGCGCAGGAGCGGGCTGTCCCCGTGTGCCGTAAGACGAACCGGCGGGGAAAACGACCGGCCTGGCTGAATAGGGAGCTTTTGCGGGGACTCAGGGAAAAAAGGAGAGTCTACCGCCTTTGGAAGAAGGGGCGGGCAACTCAGGAGGAGTACAGGGATCTCGTCAGATCCTGCAGGGAGGAAATTAGAAAGGCAAAAGCCCAGCTAGAACTCAGTCTGGCCAATGCTGTAAAAGATAATAAAAAATGCTTTTACAAGTACATTAGCAATAAAAGGAGAGCCAAGGAGGATCTCCATCCTTTGCTGGATGTGGGGGGGAACATTGTCACCGAGGACAAGGAAAAGGCTGAGGTACTTAACGCCTTCTTTGCCTCTGTGTTTAACAGCCAGACTGGTCATCCCCAGGGTACTCAGGCCCCTGAGCTAGAAGATAGGGACAGGGAGCAGAATGGAGCCCTCATAGTCCAGGAGGAAGCAGTTAACGACCTGCTACGCCACCTGGACGTTCACAAGTCTATGGGGCCGGATGGGATCCACCCGAGAGTACTGAGGGAGCTGGCGGAGGAGCTCACCAAGCCACTTTCCATCATCTATCAGCAGTCCTGGTTAACAGGGGAGGTCCCGAATGACTGGAGGCTTGCCAACGTGACGCCCATCTACAAGAAGGGCCGGAAGGAGGACCCGGGGAACTACAGGCCTGTCAGCCTGACCTCGGTGCCAGGGAAGATTATGGAGCGGTTCATCTTGAGTGAACTCAACAGGCAAGTGCAGGTCAACCAGGGGATCAGGCCCAGCCAGCATGGGTTCATGAAAGGCAGGCCCTGCTTGACCAAGCTGATCTCCTTTTATGACCTGGTGACCCGCCTGGTAGATAATGGAAAGGCTGTGGATGTCATTTACCTGGACTTTAGCAAAGCTTTTGACACCATCTCCCACAATATTCTCCTTGGGAAGCTGGCAGCTCATGGCTTGGATGGGCGTAGTCTTCGCTGGGTAAAGAACTGGTTGGATGGCCGAGCCCAGAGAGTAGTGGTGAATGGAGTTAAGTCCAGTTGGCAGCCGGTCACGAGCGGTGTTCCCCAGGGCTCCGTTTTGGGGCCAGCCTTGTTTAATATCTTTATGAATGATCTGGATGAGGGGATTGAGTGCACCCTCAGTAAGTTTGCAGATGACACCAAGCTGGGTGGGAGTGTCGATCTGCTGGAGGGTAGGATGGCCCTGCAGAGGGACCTGGCCAGGCTGGACCGATGGGCTGAGGCCAACTGTGTGAGGTTCAACAAGGCCAAGTGCCGGGTCCTGCACTTTGGGCACAACCCCATGCAACGCTGCAGGCTTGGGGAAGAGTGGCTGGGAAGCTGCCTGGCCGAAAAGGACCTGGGGGTGTTGGTAGACAGTCAGCTGAACATGAGCCAGCAGTGTGCCCAGGTGGCCAAGAAGGCCAACAGCATCCTGGCCTGTATCAGGGATAGTGTGGCCAGCAGGAGCAGGGAGGTGATTGTCCCCCTGTGCTTGGCACTGGGGAGGCCACAGCTGGAATGCTGTGTCCAGTTTTGGGCCCCTCACTCCAAGAAGGACATTGGGGTGCTGGGGCATGGCCAGAGAAGGGCAGCGGAGCTGGGGAAGGGTCTGGAGCACAGGGCTGGTGGGGAGCGGCTGAGGGAGCTGGGGGTGTTCAGCCTGGAGAAGAGGAGGCTGAGGGGAGACCTCATCGCTCTCTACAACTCCCTGAAAGGAGGGGGCAGGGAGGTGGGTGTTGGTCTCTTCTCCCAAGTAGTTAGCGATAGGACGAGAGGAAATGGGCTTAAGCTGCGCCAGGGGAGGTTTAGGTTGGAAATTAGGAAAAATTTCTTTACAGAAAGGGTGGTCAAGCATTGGAACAGGCTGCCCAGAGAGGTGGTGGAGTCCCCATCCCTGGAAGTGTTCAAAAAACGGGCAGAGGTGGCACTTTGGGACATGGTTTAGTCTAGTCTACCCTTGATTGGTTTAGTGTGGACTTGGTAGTGTAGGTTAATGGTTGGACTGGATGATCTTAAAGGTCTTTTCCAACCTAAACGATTCTAGGATTCTATGATTCTAATTTCCAGACTCTGCAAATTTGATGCGGTAATTCTATATCTTAAAGATCTGTTGCCCTGTAAAGGAGCTCTAACTCATGGAAATCATGAAAGTAAAACAAAACAAAACAAACCAACAAAGAAACCCCAAACCCACCAACAAACATACTGTAAGAATCTGCTGATCTATAGCAAATTGTGCCCATGTAATCAAAGGCTTTGGTAGTCTCTTTTACAGATAGCTGACTCAGCAGATTATGCTGTTGTCCTCAACTTTGTGCTAAACTGAGGACCATCTCTTGTGTTGTATTGCTTATTCTCAAAGGCAGTAGTTGATTATTTTTACACTGCATTTACCCACTATATGAAGGAATTGTCGTGTGGAACTAACTTTAATCAGCTGTGATCTCTAGCATGCTAGAGCTTATATGTGAAGTAAAACTGCATGTGCTCATTTGCAAAAAGACTTAGTGGTCTTCTAGACCCTTCTAGACCGTTCTTCTGCAGTAGGATTCGCCAGCTGGAGTTTGGAATTGGGTTGTACCAGGACATTCGCATGAAACACATAGTCTGAGTCCTTTACGTTGCAGATTGGGAATTTTAGCCTTCATGGTTGCTTGAGTCACCGCACTTAATGCTTAGGAATTTTCCAGCCAGCTGGAGGTAAAGTAGAAATGAAAATCTACCCTTGGTATAGCAGGCAAGCACTTTGGATACAAAAGGAAATAACTCGTCATACACAAGATTTCACACAGATAATTTCATTGACCAAACCCATGTGCAATTATGAAATTTATTTTTCTAAAGCTGCTACCTGTGCTGCACAGAAAAAAAATACATACCTGCTTCTCTGATTGAACACAGCCTTGCTTTTCAGAAATGCTTTTGAAGGTATTTCTCCTCCTTGTTTGCTGCAGAAGTTTTAGACCCCTGCCACCTCCTGGGGCAAAAAAACCTTGTCCTTAAAACATGCATTTCTGCAAAGAGCTCACTGCTCAGTACGGGTAAGACTAAGGAGAGGCATAGATGAGCTTCAGGGGTAAGACAAGTTGTTGGACATCTATAATAGCAAAAAAGTGCAGGGAGCATAATCACAAAGTAATGAAATGATATGCAGGTTGAAATGAGGTTCTAGCCCCAGCAGAGAGTCAGATGTGCATAGAGAAAGTTATGTAGATGGTACTTTAACTTGAAAAAATCTTGTATGTTTATTTGCTTTTTCCCCTCACATTCCTCTCGCCAAGTATCAGCTTCACATCTTGCTTTGTTCCACCTGTTAAAGTACAACTGTCAACACTGTTGGTTGTGAAGAGCTGCTAGTAGGTAGACAACCCTGTTAGCACATCCCAGAGCAGCAGTAGTGATGGACTGTTGCCTCACAGTCAGCCTTAAGCGTTGCAGTCAGGACAAGAGTGGAGCTGAACTAGCACAGAACTAGAAGCTCTTAGCTCTAAAAACATCCAAGTTAATATTAGCAGGTAATGCTATTATTGTCTTGGAAGGTGTTCCCAGTTTGCACAGGTGGGCTTGTACTGAAAACTTCAATGTAAACCTATTTCTAATGCCCAGTTAAAATATATTTACATGGATTTCTTTTTTTCTTTTTCCCCCTTTAGGTCTGTTATTTTTCTTACGATGGAAAGGCTGGTTGTCTATCTACTGGTTATTAGCACAGCTGTGAAGGCCATGATGTGTCCCAAAAGATGCATGTGTCAAAACCTGTCTCCATCCTTCACAATTCTCTGTACGAAGACGGGGCTTCTCTTTGTGCCCCCCAGTATTGACAGGAGAACAGCAGAACTGAGGTTAATGGATAACTTTATCACTACACTTAGGAGAAAAGATTTTGCAAACATGACTAATCTAATTCATTTGACACTATCGAGGAATACAATAAGTCAAATCATGCCTTATGCATTTTTTGATCTTAAAGGCCTTCACGCCTTACACTTGGATAGTAATAGACTGACTTACATCAGTGAAGATCATTTCAAAGGTTTAATTAACCTTCGGCATTTAATACTCAGTAACAATCAATTAAACTATATCTCTCCTGGGTCATTGGATGACTTCATTGAAACAATTGAAGACCTGGATCTATCCTACAACAATCTCGTTAACGTTCCTTGGGAAACAATTGCCAAACTTTCTAATGTCAATACGGTCAGTTTGGATCATAATCTCATTGAGTTTGTGCCAGAGGGAATCTTCTCAAACCTTCACAAACTTGCCCGTCTAGACATGACCTCCAACAAGTTGAAAAAGATCCCTCCTGATCCTTTGTTTTCCAGAATACCCGTGTACGCCAAGTCTAAAGGATCTCCGCTGTCGTCCCTGGTGCTTAGCTTCGGAGGGAATCCTTTGCACTGCAACTGTGAACTTGTGTGGCTGAGACGTCTCACCAGAGAAGATGATCTAGAAACCTGCGCCTCTCCACCAGAACTGATGGGCAAATACTTTTGGTCTATTAAAGAGGAGGAATTTGTCTGTGAACCCCCAATGATAACGCATCGAACCCCAAAACTAACAGTGACAGAAGGCCAAAGCATATCTCTGAAGTGTAAAGCTGTTGGTGATCCAGATCCCTATGTTCGCTGGATCTCACCCGATGGGAAGCTGGTTTCTAACACATCTAGGACTATTTCTTATGAGAATGGTACTCTGGATATTTTGGTTACTTCTTTGACTGACAAGGGCACGTTTACCTGCATAGCATCAAATGCTGCGGGAGAGTCGACGGCTCCAGTCGAACTCCTCGTTACCCCGTACCCTAACCTTGCTAACAGCACCAACTGCGATAAAGACGCGGAGCCTGGCCCCTCAGATATTCTCATATCTGCCAAGTCAAGCTTTCCAAACGAAACAAAGGCTCAGCAGGAGAAGGTGGTCATGGTTGCTGAGCTGACGTCATCCTCTGCTCTTATCCAGTGGCCTTCTCAGCATGACCTCCCTGGGATCCGAATGTACCAGATTCAGTATAACAGTTCTGCGGACGACATACTAGTGTACAGGTAACCCTGCGGGCATACCCGTGCTCACACCTCAGTGAAGTAGGTAGTGGAAGTAGGAAGAAAGGATAGCATAGTCTGACAGGTTCCATGTAGTGAGAGCTATCTTGCATGCAGTAACTGTAAACGAGGGGATGAGGAGACAACAGCTGCCTTAGACTTTGCTCCTTAAACTCCCATTGTTGAGGAGTTACGCTATAAAACTACTAATACATCTGCTTCTGTGCTGCCTCTTGCGGATCTCTAAACTCTTTGCAGACATAATTAAGTTTCATAATCCAGTCTAATGGACCAAGTGAAGCTGATGAGCAATATCTTAGTTGTTAACATTTAAGAAAATTGAGATGGAGATTTTAGTTACCTTTTATGCTGATTAAGTGTAATTATTTTACTTAAAAATATGGGGAAGAGAGAAAAAAATCAAGATGCCCAAAGGAACATCCTGCCTATATGGATATGGCCTTAACCATGTTATGCCAAACCTTCAGCCCATATCAGTCACTGCGTGCTTCCTTGGCTCCACTTTTGTGGTGTCATGGGGATAAAACTCACTGGTATGAACTGGACGCTGCACCGAGGGTTTTAGGTTATGTATTTTGTGTGGTTTTCACATTTGAAGGCACTGATTTGTCTGCTGGAGATTATTTGGTAAAATTTACTTGGGAATAACTATTTGACATTAAGTCGCGGTGGACAGCATGCAGATAAAGTTTATAGCTGCTCCCCTGTGCGGGGATGGTTGAGTTTCTGATTACCTGCTTTTCTGTTTATAGGCTTTGGTTTGTGGTTAACTGGGGTTTGAAGGGATAAGGAGGGTAGAATGACTTCAAAGTGGGAGCTAGCATTTGATTAGGATTTAATATTTCATAGCTATGCACTTCGTAAGGATGGTAACTTCTCTAAATTGAGTGATAACGATTTTTCTAATGTAATGCCACTGGTTGCACTAAAGTTTGGAGTAGAGTAAGCGAAAGGAGCTACATCTAATAGCTCCAGAAATATACCTGAAAGTTTGCATTCAAATATACTGCTTTAGTAAGCAGTCGCCTAAGGAGAGGAATGTAGGATAGTTGTTCCACTGGCATTCCTATTTCAAATAACCTACCACTGCAAGCAAATTCTTATTTAAAAAAAAAAAAAAAAAGAAGTGTATGAAAATTGTGTGAAATTCTTGAAACAGACATTTCACTTTACAGTCACTTGGGATTTTGAGAAGTCTCATGTTAAAATGCCCATCCCCAGAGTCTCTTTGAGGAAGGATGCCATCCATCCTCCCGTTGTCACAGCTACAAGCTAGAAAGGAAGCCGGAGAACTCGGTGAGGGTAAGCAAGGGTCTCTTAAGAGTCGGGTAGGAGGATGCCTTGCTGGTATCTGACAGGGATGGTGAAGAGCTGGCTGGCAGATGAAGCCTCATTTAATTGTCAGCTGTGAGAACATTTGTGACATTGCTGTTAGAACAGCAGAGTTGCAAAATGAAGGGAAACGTGAAGCAGAGATGCCTCGATAGCTGTGACTGGGGTTTCTAAAGGGATTTTATTCAATTGTCCCACTAGAAAGTAAAGTGAAGCAAGCAAAGTGAGAGGCAGGTGGAGCCAGCGATCGCATTGCAGGCACAGACAGTAGTATAAGAGACTTGTTTAATAGGATTTTTCATCCTTTGCCATAACAGCTGGTCAGCCGAGTTGGCAGCCTTCTTACAATTGCAGCAATTCATTCTTGATGAGTTTTAAACTTTCCAAAGTCTCTAAAAATAAACAAGTGACTCGTGTGGTAGCTCACTACTAAATCTGTAGAGTTTAATACTGGTGCTGCTGAATGGCCTCGTTCCTAAAGAAGAAATGGGGAAGAATGCTATGTTTCCATGCCCCTTTCTCGGCCCAGATTCCTGTTAGCCAAGAGGCTCAGGGTCGTAACAAAACCATAAAATACTTGATGCTTCAAATCGCAGAGCAGCGATTTCAAATAATACAATGTAATAGACTGTAGAGTAATGGGCGTCTCAAAGACGAAAATTCGTGTGTTCTCGTTCAGTTCCCACAGTGAGTAATCATCAAATATAGATCCTTAAAGGAAGTTTTGTGCTAAGGTAAGAGGAATGGTAACTGGGCAGCAATTCTGCATTTGCAGTTGTCTGAACAACTGCTACTTTGAGTCGTGCTATAAATGTCGGAGTGGTTTAAATTGAGCACATTAATGTGCGCTGGAGAAACAGGAGCCCCCAGACTTGTTTGCTGACCCTTTATGTGGTCAAGACCCCCTCTCAGACTCTGTGTCTCTGGTAAGGTATATAAACATCAGTTTCACAGAGCCGGTCTGTTGATACATGGAGATGTAAATAGATGCGTAGTAGTATACCCAGCAGTGGCAGTGCTGCAGTCCTGCCAAAGGAGTTTTACAGAATGTGAAAAGCTTCCTTCTACCTAGAGCACACTGCGTAATTTATTTCTGGCAGGCGGTAGCTTGCTGCCTGGAGAAAGTATTAAGCGGTGCAGGATGCATCAGAAACCTGTCGCTTCTGTCAAGTTGAGTTGGTACCACAGGAAGAGCAGTTGCTATGGCAACTTTGCTTTTTCTTGAGAATTTAAGTTGCTCCTTTGACTCCTTTATTTTTCCTCACCTTTGCATTTCCTTTTCCCTCTGGATAGGGAATTGTGGGAAAGTCCGCGTTCATCTGTGCCTGTGCTAGGAGCCTATGAAAGCAGAGGGAGGGAGATTATATTCTTCCTAATTTTCCCTTTGGACTGCAATCAAATTATCCGTTCATGTATGTGAGAATAACATATGCGCCCTGCACATGGTTATGCCGCCTGTGTACACTTGCACATAAGTGCACCATCATTGCTCCTTGTTGTTCCTAGCTTGGGAGATTCACAACATATAGCCACACAGCGTTCTTCCCAGTGGTGAATTTGGAAAGGAAAATAGGAGTTGTGCTTCTGGCTGCACCAGTTACTGTGCTGTCTCTGGTGAGTCACTTAACTCCTCTCTTTCTGTGAAATGGAAACTATCACACTGACCTATCTCCTGGGACAGGGTTTAGCAAAATTGACGGCAGACCTTAGTTATGGAGAAAGAAAATTGCATCACAGTGAAGCATCTGGCAAGATGAGTAGCAATAATCCAGAATCAGTAAATTAAGGTGCAGGTAGCAATTTGCGGAAAGCATCAATATTGAAAGTAAGAGCCTTGTTTGTTTTCAGAAGAAAGGTTGGAAAGTGTTGTTGTACAGCCATGTATAGAGTGAATCAAGAATCGTAATAGCCGCTTTGTGTAGCTTTTACTTCTCTGAGATATAAATGGATCTGTATTCTTTAAACAGCTTACAGTCTTGATGCTGATTACAGTTCCTATGCAATTGGGATTTCACAATGCTATAATTTTAGTTTAACTGTTGTTGCTCAAGTGTCCTGCCCAGGTTTCTAACGCTAGTCTTGGGGAAAAGATATCACCAGAAGTGACCTTTCAATACTCAAATAGTAGTGACGAATATTATACAACCTTTAGAAAGCAGTAATTAATCTGGGAGAGATGCCATGCTATTTTATTGCTGCTTTGTCATGATGCACACGCATGTTTGCGTGTACGTAGAGATGAAAATGCACCTCTTTGGTGTGCTGATCTAGGTTATATGTATCTATATCTATATGATTCTATGATTCTATCTTTATGAAAATGACTCCTTGTGTTAGGTTATGGGATAAAAGGCTCATGTCTGCAGGACCCTGGGCCACCTGTCTCTTGTAGCCTCCCTCAGTGTGCAAGAGAGCAGGGCAGCACCTGATGCTCAAAATCCCCTGAAGGTGCAGGTGCTCCTATTTTGTCTACTGGTGCTTCCTCAAATGGCCAGCAAATTAAAAAAAAAAAGTGATTCTGTATTTCTGAGCCAGGCTGGATAAACTTCAGTCTGTACCACAGTTGATATAAGCAGCAGATGACTAATGCTTCATAACAATCTGATTGATGTCCTAGTCAATTAGAAGCTGGATCTCATAACATCAAAGGCAATAGTCTCCTAAGCATTGAATTTAATGTTTCATAGCTAGTGATCATCTAACTTTAATTAGCTGCAACTACATGCTGTAAATTAGAAGATGAGTATTTAATAGTGATGCTTCTCTATAGATAATTGAGAGACTGTATATTGCATATAACTGCTGATAATATGTCCTTGTTTTCTCTGTTGAGAGAAAAACTTAGCAATTGAGAGACAGACCGCTTTTAATATGGAGTACAAAGTACCATTGTTTAAAGGGCAGAGCTGTCACTCTTGGGGAAACGGTGATATGTTGCCAGATCAATATAGCAATGATTACATCTGTTGCGTGAAAAGCAGTTGGAATCAGCCACGCTACGTCTGCTCAAAAATTCTTAAATTAGTTCAGCACAGTGCAATGGAAAGCCTCAGGACCATGCTAGGTTTCAAACAGTGAAGTTTGGAAGAGGTTTTATAGCTCCTCGTTGGTCAGGCACACGCCATAAGACTTCGTGTTTGCTTTCCGGGTGCCCTTGACGCACTGGACCCTGCCCGTGCACTGGATGGACTCAGGCTAGCAGGCGGTGCATCGTGCCTCTCACGGTGGAGTTGCCGTGTGTGCGTTGCAGTAACTGTAGTGATTTTGGAGTATGTCAGGATTGCCATGGTTGTCCAGCAAGTCTGTGCATGAGTGGTGGCTGTTTGTCAGGGGGAAATCTTGGACAAATGGTCATGTTCGCATTCATAGAATCCTAGAATCGTTTAGGTTGGAAAAGCCCTTTAAGATCATCCAGTCCAACCGTTAACCTACACTACCAAGTCCACACTAAACCAATCAAGGGTAGACCAGACTAAACCATGTCCCAAAGTGCCACGTCTGCCCATTTTTTGAACACTTCCAGGGATGGGGACTCCACCACCTCTCTGGGCAGCCTGTTCCAATGCTTGACTACCCTTTCCGTGAAGAAATTTTTCCTAATATCCAACCTAAACCTCCCCTGGCACAGCTTTGCCTAGCCAGCAGTCATTCCTCAAAAAAAGAGGATATATACTAGTGGAAGTGCAGAAATATGGGAGACATCTGACATTTGTAAATACAGTGGGTCACGTGATTTGTCACTTTTTGGCTTTAATTTTGGTAGCTTTTTTCCTTATCTTGCAGCACAGCAGTTGTCATGGCAGTTTCCAGGCTTCTTCAGGGAGTTTCTCCTTGGAAACCTCTTCTTCAGGTTTCCCTTTATGGGGAAAAGCTTTATGTTCTCATAGTTGACTGCGTGCTGAGTTAATCGGGATTACCCTTACAAAGTCGGGATTCCGATTCCTCAGACCACTGAGGTCACTCCTCTATTGTAATTCCCCTCCTTCCCACACGCCCATGATCTTTGTTAATGAGGCTGCACAGTGTAACCTCTTACTTGGGCACCAATTGCTGCTGGAGATCCATCACAGTTCATAAAAATAATACCATGCAAATGATATGGTAGTTGTTGCGTTATGGAGAGATCATTCGAATGTGAAATATCACTGTCTTGTTTCCCAAACATTTCAGATGCTGTGCTTTTTTTGGAGGAGGAGAACATCCCTGTTTCCTTTTGTACTGTTGATGCAGAAGTATGGGTTTTTTTGAATAGTAAGAATAAGAATCAATTGCTGTCATTGCTTCTATCAAAAATTCTGGCATGATTTGGGTGAAAGCTCTATAAGAAAGCTGTTGTCAGTGCTTCATAACTCTCTGTATCTTCTGGTGCGTGGTCATTTCATTTCCAGACTGTAGCATCAACCACGTGAAAATAATTCTTTTGAAAAATGCAGGCAGCAGCCTGTGTTCAGTAATGGTCTAGGATTTTATACTGTCTTAGAACGGTCTCTGTTTTTACCTCCATGGATGTCATAGATTGTATTTGGGTCTCAGTGGGTGTTTCTGTGAAGAACATGGACTCTGTACTGATTGCTTTTTAATCCCTTTAATCAGCTGAGTAAACTGGGTGCTCAGAAGTTTGTTGACAGAATCAGTTCAAAAAGACCTCCTGTCACCGGGGTCACTCCAATACCTTAAATTCCCTGCCCCTTGTTTCACCCTAGCCCTTCCCTTCCCAACTGAACAGCTGAAATGGCAGAAGAAAAATCTGTCTTTTCAAACCTTCAGAATAGTAGCGTTAGATTGGGAGCAGGGGGGTTGGCCAAAGTAAAAGTGATTCATTTGAGGCAGTCAAGCCACAGTATTAAGTTCTCCTATGGGCAGCATCATTATCAATTACAATCCAAACAAAAGACTCCATTCCTATTTCAAGCTGCTCAGTTGACTTTGTTGTTTCGGACAACGTTGCTAGGAAATATTTCCAATCTTAGAAAATGATGTTTTGTCAGAAGTTTTGTGAGCAGATTTCACAGTTGAGTTTTCACCAAAGGGCTTTATTTGTTACTGGCTGACTGCAGATGGCAGGGGAAACGCTGGCACGGATTATGGTTTATACATGTTAGTGCTCCTAAACCAGTTATGTTAGCACTCTTCGTTTAAATCTGACAGTTACTATTCTGCTATTGATCCCTTTGAAAGATGGTGCTCATGGGCCAACACCAAGCATGTGCAGACTCTGTGTTATTACGGATGTAAGAGAAAAGGTAGCATGCTTTCAGCTACAAAAACCCGATTTGACAGAGTTGCAGCTAAACCCCAACATTTTGGCACTTTTATAGGTAGTAGGAAGGTAGCTCCTGGTGAAACTCTAATGTAAATGAAGGGGTTTTTTGAGAAAAGACTTATGGGTAGTTACTGTGAAATAACATCATAACATTTCTCAAAGAATTAAAAATAAGACCAAAACCCCCAAAAAACTAGCCAAGTAAAAGGATTTTTGCGTCCCCGGAGATTTGAGAATCTCCTGGCAGACATGGGTTTTTGGCTTCTGTATCACTATTATGAAATGTCTTTCATGCAAGCTAATTATTTAAGTAAGTTACTTTGATTGCTGCAAGCTCTGAGTTTGAGATGGAATAATTCCACTGAGGGGTTGATAAGCTTTACCCTGCTTAGAATCGCAGTGCCCCTAAATCCCGGTCACTTGGGGTTCTCAAGGATCATACGGCATCCTGAATATGTTTTGTAACAAGCCTGCAATATAGTCAGTGCTGCTTAAAATGTTATTAGGTCAAACTAAGTGCTAATGGACATGTTTGTTCTGAAGATGCTATTTTCTAAACTGTAGTCGGTGGGTTCTGGTAGAATGAAGTTTTCAGATGATAGATACACTTGCTCCCAAGATCTACCCACATGCTTTCTGGCCTTTCCTCCGAGTCCTCGCCATTTGCCACAGCCTGGCACTGAAGACCTGCCTAGTCAAGCTTGTGCTAATTTGTCAAACTGATTGAATTTAAACACTATTCAATCATTTATAGCATTACTGAAATAAATACAGTATAGGGAAGACTAGACTCTACTGCAGAAGTAAACGTTCTGCAGGCAGAAGCGAGAAAACGTGCAGAGGTTAACTGCTGGCATGGCTGTAGGCACATTGCCTACTCAGTTGTAAGCTGTCCTTACTCATTCGTAGAGGTTTCCTTGAAACTTCCTAAATATGCCAAAATAGCTGCCTTTCCCAGGAGACATATCTGTGAATAACTGCTTAGCCAGTGAAGAATCCTTATCTTCTACTTTATCAAGACTATACGTCTCTCCTTATTCATGGAGCTGAAAATAGCCTTGTATTACCAGAAAAGCTGATAGAAATCAAATACGTATTCGGTCTTATTCAACATTTGTACAGATGATTTGCACAGGAGATCAGAAAGACCTTCGTTTAGAACCTCCTCTTTTTGATGACAGTGACTATAAAAGTATTTCAGCAATAGCTGGGCACGCTGTAATGCAGCACATGCTGTACATAGCTTTCCATGGTAATTAGTCAAATTTCAATACTGAACTCTTGATTGAATAATTCTGACAACAATGCAATGCAGAAAGTTGTTTGAAAGAAGAAAAGTGAGCATTAAAGGCTGCTGAATAAGGCAAATAATATGGACATTAAGCTAGAAAACAGTACTTTGCATATTTTTTGCAATTATACCTCCCTCTCACAGACGGGCAGACTCCTAAAGATTAGAAGGATGCTTTCTGTATGGTGTTTCCTTTCTGTTCCTGTTGCTTAGCTGGTCTTCGAAATGGTGCCGCCTTCTGCAGAGGTTATCTATGACATCCCTTAATTTTTTACATATTGTGCCCTGAGGTTCAGTGATTTTTTCAGTGGCTTTGTTGATGTCAAGCAATTTTAGACTTTGTGCCACAGTTGGATGTAGCTGCCAGCAGTATTTTTCTGGGAGGCATGACTGATTTCAAAGCCTTTTAGTGTTGAAGGCAGGCAACTAAGTTCTCCGTCTTCTCAGTCACATCCCTTTGTGTGACAAGCAAGAATCTTCTGCTTAGTTTCAGTGTAACTTGGTGTTTGAACTGAGGGAGGAATGCAGTCCAGTCTGAGCCATGGTGTTCTCTTGTCATGTTTGGTTACTATGAAATGTGGCTGAACAGAAGACTGAAAAGTTAATTAGTATTTGCCTGATAATCGATAATGGTATATGTTTTAGGAAGGTGGATGTCAAGCCACAGAGCAAAGTGAGTGGCGCTCTGAGGAGCACCAGCCACACCTGCCAGCTGGGCATTGAGGGCCGTGTTCACATGGAGAGTGTGGAAGACTCACCAGCTGCACACTACCAAAAGTGGTACCTGGAAAAGCCAAGGATCAGTGCATTGCTTTCTGGAGTCCTGGTCCAGGGAGACAACATAAACTTGGTGTTTTCTTTGACATGCTGTAACGTTATATAATGACATCACTGCATTAAACTTGTGGAAGAAATAAAACAGCAAGGAGCACGACATACTTCGAGGATTCAGTGGTCAGCCGGTGTAGGAGATGTATAACTGTAAAGCAACAATCACGACAAAATGCTTGTTCCATAAAGTAATGCTTGCAGGGCAGAGAAGGGATGAGTCTGTTGTTAACGCTTGCAGCTGGGAGACCTCATTCTGCATTCTGAATGAATAACGGTGGCCACGAGGAATTTCAAGGGCTTGTTCTGCTGGTCTGAAGCAGTTGCTAGCTTTGCACGTTTCCTCCTACATTAATATTGTATTAAATTTCTCATTATGTACACACGAGGAATTGTTTGGGTGTTTCAATTTGACAAATGAATCTTTTCGTAGTTTCCTCTCAAACCCTGTTTTTCCTGCAGTAAAAATCTCGTTAACCCTAAAATCCAGCACGTGGCCAGATTCTGTGGAGGTCGCGAAGCTACTGGTATAAATTAAGACCAGGGCAACGGTTACAAGTTGTGGTTTGGGAAATTCAAATCGGACACTAGGGGATAAATATCTACTGGGAGGATAGTCTAATGCTGGAATGGTGCCTGGAGAGCTCACGGAAGGTTTTCAAGTGTTGGCTAGAGTGTGGTTGACCTGATCTGCTGTTTGTGGTAGTACTGCTCAGTGTGGAAGCTGGGCTAGAGATCTCTGGGGGTCTCGTCCTTTAGCGTTTCTTTGAATCTGTGGTGGTGCATGTACATCGACAAGGGAGCGGTTTTGTTTTTTCAGAGTCACAGAAATTCAGTTGTTATAAATGAAGTGGTAGCAGCCATGTGTTTGAACATGTGGCTCTTCTTTCTTTCCAGTCTAAGCATTGTACGGTCTGTAGTCCCATGGATGACTGCTTGGAAAAGACTGTATGACAAGTGGCTAGTCTTCTCCACCACCAGCCCACCACCAGGAGAAGGCCACGTGCCTGCCCACTATAAATGGATGTAGTTTCACTGACTCTTCCACAACAGTCCTGCTTTACTCCAGTGAGGAATCTGAGCCAAACATATGGAGAGCTGGTCTGCAATGAGATACTGTGATTCATGTGGTCATGGCTGGGGTCTGTGGGAATTTGTAACATAGCATATAGCTCTTCTTTTGGGATCCTTCTTATCTGTCGATTTAGTACCAATGCTGCTTTGTGGTAAAGGAATATTTGGACTTGATGTAGAACAATCTCAATGGTAGGCTTGCATCAAGGTAAGGAAGTCAGTATGTACTGTTTATTGGGCTACAGAAGACACCACTTAGTTGCAAGTGCATACGCTTTGCTGTGATTGTTCTTACTGCTCGCCTGATTACAAGACACTGAGCATCACGGAGCTGTTAGAAGATGGAAGTAAGGTTAATCTGTGGACCAAAGGTTTGAATTTGCCTTTTTTCCTTGACCTTCCAAATGTGCTTCCTGTGGACATAAAATTACTACAAATACCTTTTAAAGTGTTTAATTTTATCCTGTTCTGCCATTTAAGTCCTCAAGTATGTTGCTCCGGTTCTTTTATGTTTTTCTAAAGGCTGACTGTATTCCATTCCGCATAGGGCATGTTACGCCCTTCTATGCTGAGACTGTGGAAATTTGAGATAATGCAGATCAAAACAATAGATCAAGTGTGCCTTCTCCTCTGGCCGTTGGTAAGCGTGTGCACTCCAGTCCATGTTTGTTTGAAATGGCCAAGGTAAAGATACTGTCACTGCTAAAATCTGTGTCTTCCATCCCCACCGAGTAACCTAGGGAACACTAGCTTTTTGCTGCTTGTTCCGGTTGCTGTGTTCGTCTTCTACTCTGTTAGTTTCCTTGCAGTGGCACTGATAGTCAAAAGAGCTCTCCTTAGGCTCGATCAGCTTGGATGTTTACTGTACTCATTTTCTCTTCCAGGATGATTCCAGCTGCTAGTAAATCCTTCTTCTTGACTGATCTGGTTGCAGGACGTGAGTACGACCTCTGTGTTCTTGCTGTTTATGATGATGGATTGACATCTTTGACCGCAACCAGAGTGATCGGATGTGTGCAGTTCACAACCCAAGAAGAATACAAACAGTGCCGATCCCTTCACGCGCAGTTTCTTGGAGGAACCATGATCATCATTATTGGGGGTATTATTGTGGCTTCAGTTCTTGTTTTCATCTTCATCCTCCTCATGAAATATAAAGTCTACAACAACCACCACAAAAATAAAACCACTAAAGTTAGTAATGTCTGCTCGCAAACCAATGGAAGCCAAAGTGGCTCGATGGCTCGATCCACTTCAAAACTTTCAGAGAGGCAGGAAAGCTTGCACCAGGAATGCTCGGGCTCTTGCATCAAAGGAAAAACTGTTGTAGATTTGGATTGTGAAAAAGTGACTCCAACCAACACAACCTTTTTAACAACTGATGTGTTATCTTAATGGCCATTTGACGGAACAGGACACACCAAGGTGGTATTGCTTGAAACATTTTAATGCGAGTGGTTGTATTTTAAGCTTCACTACTATTGTCTATTTTTAAGATCAGATGGTTTAAAAATATTTTTTTAATCTGTATACAGTTCTTGCATTCTTAACTATTTTGTTTCAATATATTAAATATAAGTGTGTGATTTACAAGATTTTTTTACTGGTTCTTTTATAGCATACACCTCTGGTATCAAGGCAGCAGCATAGGTAAATTCTGCTAGGTTTGTCTTTGGTGAGATGCACTGTTTCATTTGGTTACCAACCAAGGGCAAAATTGTACTCTCAGGATCCTCAGACTTCCTCTCTCACAGCAGAGTCACTTAGGAGCTTAAACTGCTCATCTCTTCAAGGAATGATTTGTTACAAAAAGTTACTAGCTTCTCAATACTGAGTTATTTTTTGCCATAGGTATGTTGTATACATGTTGCTCACAAAAGAAGTAAAATTAGTAGAGCTTCCCCATGAAAAAAAGGTACTCTTTAAATAAATAAAAAAAAAGATAATTGAAAATGCTTTAAGTACTTTAGCATATTCTCCCAATTATTCAGTGGCACAGAAATATGAACTTGTATTATTTGCTTTATAACAGCTGTTATCTGTTGCGACTGTGCCTTTGAGAAACCTTCTCTTGTTCTCAGTAGTCAGATTTACTTTTGTTTGGGCAGGAAGAAGACCTGGTTTTGTTTTTTCTAAATGGTAAAACTTCACAAACCAGTTGAAATTAGATGTGTTTCACTGTACACCTTTTTTGCTATGCTGAAAACCATGCCATAGTCTCTCCCTCTGAAAGTGTAGTGCTGAAGGTTATTGTTTTCTTTTTTGTTGATTAATTTGTTGATTGAGGACCCACAGATTAAAGCTTCCGTGTCCTGAGGCACATTGCACTATCTCACTGTGACACTGCATCTTCAGACTGCATTATATCAGTCTCTTATTTCTGTAATAATGCATGAAGTGTAATGTAAGTGGCTGATAGATGAATTATGTGAATGTGTCTGGTCAAGTCATTTTAACTCCTCATATTGAATAATGAAATGTTCCTTCTGTTTCAAGGGATACTGTCAGATCGCGATGGGCCCAAAGTTTAGGTTTTGAAATAATTTTTATAAAGCCTACCAGGAGCTGGTAACCTCAACTAAACAACGTCCCCTCTGCCATCCTCATTGGTTGGTGATTTTTTGCGTTATTTTGATACTTGGCTTCGAAAGCAAAACAAGAGAAAACAGGAATACCTTTTATTTATTAAACCTCAAGAAACGGAATGTGTCTTTTAAGGTCATTGTGTCACAACTTAGCAATTAACCGAAAGAAAAGTATTTTTCCTAAGACTGTCCCTTTGACAGACTCAAAATACTTCTCTATTTAGATATGAAAGAATGGACCAAGAAAAGTTACCTGGCAGGCAGCCAAAAGCTGTTGAACTACACAGCAATTAAGTGCTATATTTTAAAACAGTCTTACTAACTGCCAAAGTACAAGGCATTTTTTGATGTTTCTGTGATGCACAGATTTCCTGAGGCCTCTGTTCTGTTTTGATTCTCAAACATAAATGCAGAAAAAGGTAATTTGAGGGATTCTGTTATCAGGTGATGGTGAGGTAAGACTATGCAGCTACACTCATGTTAGTTTTCTAAAAAAAAAAAAAAAAGCTGTAAGTGCAACTGTGCAAATGGATGCTTCTCATTACGCCGATGATGGTGATGGTGCCTGTGCTTTCCAGGATTTTCCTTCCAGGGATGCAGACTCATCACTGGCACTCCTAAGGTACAACCACCTCAACCTGCCTGTGGTCACTGATATGAAATGCTCTTGCAATCCCCAGCTCTTACAGAGAGCAAATTCATGCATCTTTGGCTAGACACAAAATCCAATGCTGGAATTTGAACACGGTTTTCTTAACTACTGCAGCCTGACTGCTATGAGTATCATGAGTGGCTCAGCCCACCTGTACATTAAATCTGTTTATTGGTAATATCCTGCCTTTTTCTGCCAGTAGCAATTTCTGTCATGCCCTTTTATTTGGTTTCTACTTGTTAAACATGAAAATGCTGCATTGCTGAGCAGCATCAGGTAGGGTTCAGGGACTGTAGCTGCAAATGCTGTATTTTGACACTTCATAGCGCGCATGTATGTAGCAGGGGTATCGCAGCAGCCTAGCCTACCTCTTTTGTTGGCCCTTCTACCACAAGCAGAGACAGTGTGCTAGTCCATTCTGTAACTGCTGTTCTGTCTTGTTCTCAGGTTGTCCACCTTACCGTTAGAGGAAGAGTGTGAAACCAATATGAGCTCTGCTAGCATCATCCTTGCCTGCATGCAACAGCAGGGATACACTGGATTTATGTATTTTTCCCTTGGAAATGGAATTGGGGTTTGGTGCGTTTCTCCACGTTGTTTTTAAGAGGTTGAGGTTATTGGAGAATGACTCAACTCCTGATGTCTCTGTAATAGAAGCGTAAAAATGTGGAAAGCAGTAGGAAGGTGCTTCTGAAAAGCAGTTACTCCTTCAGAAAGGTTATTGAGGGGAAAAAATGGGGAATTGCCCAGAAAAACTGTCATAACCAGTGCTGCAAAGGACAACCTTCCATGAGCAGGGGGTGACAGCGGAGCAGTAACTGAGTGGGGAGGGCACAGCAAAGGCCATGCTCCTTCTCCGCTGCCCTCATTCCTACTGCCTCCCCTCCTCTCTCGGAGCGCCGGCCTCTCCCTGTGAATGTGGCTGAAGCTCGGAGGGACATTGCTCTTCCACAGGAGATAGCGGCCTGCCCCTCGCTCCATGTCCTGCTCTACCTAGGCTGGTTTTGTGGTGGAGGAACGCCGCTCTTCACAGCAGCCAACGGCCTGTCCCTTGCTATGTGCTTTGGGACCACCGTCTCACCCCATGAGGAGTCCGGTGCCACCAGTGTGGCTTCTCTGCCCGCCCGAGAGGTGCCATGGAGCTGCTGCCCAGTGTGACCTCGCTCAGGCCCCTTCCGAGCTCTGCTCTGGCGGAGCTGGCTGGGTGCGGGAGTCCAGGCTGCCTGGCTGAGAGCAAATGGGGAGAACTGGGGGCAGGGTGGGAAGGAGGTGGGTAAGGACCAGCTGTCTTGGCAATTCAAGATGGGGGGGACTCTCCTTTTGCCATCGGATCCCCTCAAGACTTGTTCATTTTCCCTTCCAGTCCCCTCAGGCCTAGAGCCCTGCAGCTCCACGGGTCCCCTCTGGACCCCTCTCTTGTCCGGGGTTGCCTCAGCCTGACCCGCTTGCCCCCTCAGAACCTCCCAGCACCCCAAGGCGCCTTTTGATGCGCTCTAGAGGCCTCGGTTTGCCCCCTGGTCCCCGCAGCACCGCTCTGTTAGCCTCCTTGCAGCCGCCCTTTGAGCCTCAGGAACCCTCCCTTGCTCCTCATTGCACACAAAAGCCCACCGCGGGCCTTCGCTGGGGCCACGGGAGGGCTCTCGGGCACAGTCCAGCCACAGGACTCCTCCACTGGCCCTGGAGCTGTCGGGATCGCTCTAGCCCACTCAGGAGCCCTCCTGAGGCCTTCATCGCACCCCAGGCCCCTCTGCGGGACCTCGAGCACCCCAAGGAACCCCACTAGACGGGGGGCCTGGCCCTCTGGACTCTACAATACCCCTTTGGTCCCCTCAGCGCTCCTCCAGAAGTGCCTGTTATGGCCCAGAGCCTTCTGTTGCCCATCTGGCTCCTAAAAAGGAGCTCGCTGGTCCCCTGAGGGCCCCTCTGAGGCATTCATGGGCACCGAGGCACTCTCTGTGTCCTCTGGGACCCCTGCAGTTGCCCTCTGGCCCCCTTGGCGCCTCCGTGCTCTGCTTGCAAACCCTCCGGAGCCCATCACGGTGCGGGAAGTGGCGACGCAGCAACAGCGGATGCTGGGGCCTCGCTGGGATGGCCGGAGACCCGCGGGGTGGCCACAGCTGGGACCACCCTTCCTGTGCCCTGTCCTCGCTGCGTGTCAGTCACACATGTGTAGGACAACGTGGGTTTAGGCTTGTTGCTCCAGCTTTATTAAAATGCAGCCATTTTCGTGACAAGAGATGCACCTCTGCCTAGCTTAGCAGCACCAGCAGCGCAGTGCTGGCAGGGGCCATCCTGATCTTGGCTGCACCCTTGGAGCGCTCAGGATGAGGATGGTCTGAGCTGCCAGGGAAGAGACGGAGAGCTCGCTGTCTTTCTCCAGGGACTGAAGGGCTGTGACAGGGAGAAACAGAGCCGAGGTGAACCGCCGTGTCTGCAGAGACCCCAGGGCTTCCCCTCCCGACCATGGCCAGCCCCACCCGCCCTCTTGCCCCGGCCAGGAGAGCTGCTGCACAGGAACGCCCCAAATGCCCCTGACGTGTTCCCCTGGCCCTGCAGCGTCTCCCTGGAGCAGGGCAAGGCATGGCAGCACCCTGCCCAGGCTCCGTCCCCTGCCCCAGCAGCCCCGGCCAACACAGCGCTGCCCCTACTCACCGCTGCGGATCTCAGAGAGCTTCTCCTTGCTCCGGTGCCGCAGGGGCCGCACGGCAAGCCCTAGGCACAGAGCTTCGTCAGACCCCCTGCTCCCCAGCACGCTCCCAGCAGCACAGCCCCCGCCCGGCCGGCTGGGCTGCACACCCTCCTCCCCCTCCGCAGGGCTGACCCCAGGGAAGAGCAGTAGCCGAGGGGGGTGGGATTGAGCAAGGTGGCCACCAAGGCCAGCTGCGTGGGCAGGGCTGGGAGAGGGAGGCCAAGGCCCTGCACGGGGCGGCCGGGGCTCTGGCAGCCACGGGGCCGCTCCTTGCGCCCGGTGCAGCGGTGGGGACTGGGGCCAGGCTGGCAGAAGAGGGAGCCCGGGGGCTGTGGCTCACCCATGAACCTGACGGCCGCCTCTCGCAAGCTGGCCTGAGCATCCTGCAGGTACGGCAGGCTCTGGTGACAGTATTCCTCAGCCCTGCTCCTGTGCCGCACCAGCTGGAGAGAGCACAAGGGTATGGGCATGTCACGGTCCCTGCCCAGTCGGCTGGACCAGCCCCTCCTCCCAGCACCTCCCGTTCCCCTTCCCCGCCAGGCCATTCCCGGCTCCCAGGCAGGGGCCAGCTGGGACTGAGGTTCAGAGAGAGCCACAGGCAGAGGGGTCCCAGGGGCGCCCAGACCCCTCCATCCCACTGCAAGGCCCAGGTGGGCCAGAGTGGCCAGGCCCTGGGGCTTGTCCTCACCAAGCACTCTCCAATCCTCCATGTCTGCTCTGTCTGGGCAAGGTGCTTGAGTTGTTCCCACTTGAGGAGCTCTGCAGTGGCGACGAGGGCTTCCCCCGAGACCTGCAGAGCAGCAGGAGCTGGGAGATGGCACCGCTGCCTGGGGAAGGAGACGTGGCGTCCCCCTCCTCTTGGCTTTGTTGCTGGGGTGATCCTGGCCTTAGGAAGCTGGGGCACGCCCTGGCCCAAACATCGGGGCGTCTCTCGGGCACAGCCCAGGGGGACGGGGATTGAGGCTTAAAGCCGTGGCCTTCCACACCCGCAGGGACAGCAGGGAAGCCTGTAGGGACGCACGTATTCATGCCTGGGGCCACGGGCTGCTGCTGAGCCCCGCTGGACCAGGTGGGGCAGGTGTTGGAAGTGTCCGTGCCAGCTTCTCGGCCCCTGCTCGCCCTGGGACTGCAGGGAGCCTTGCTATGGGCTGCGCTGGAGGAGGGCCGAATGGGGGGAGCGCAGCTGGGAGGGGACCCCGCCTCCCCTTCCAGCTCTGCAGCAAGGGGCACTGCGGGGCGAGGAAGGCACTGGTGGGACCGGTGCAGGGACGCAGGGGAGCTCTGCCCTGTCCTCAGTGCTCGGGCAGCTGGAGCCCAAGGTGACGCACGCTCCCAGAGTCCGACAGCCAGCAGCTCTGGCCCCCGATGCCCGGGGCTCAGCACGCCCTTCCCTGTGTCACTGGCCGGCTTTGAAAGCTCTACCTTGGCCACGCTGTGCGTCTCGTCGTGCATGTGAAAGAAGAGCGGCAGCAGGCCCCTTCGCACTTTCTTCTTCATCCTCCTCTTGTCCTTCCCCACCACAGTCTCCAGCACGTCTCGGAAGAGCCTGATGGAGAGCGCTCTCATCTGGCTGGACTCCTGGTAGGGAGGAGAGGGGGACTTGAGAAAGAGCAGCTCCCTGCTTGCTGTGAGCATTAGCCCAAGGGCGTGAGCGCGGCAGATGCGAGCGGAGATGCTCCGGGGTCGCGCTCTGCACACAGGAGCTGTGGGAATCTCCGGTCCTGCCTGGCAGCGCAGCTGGGGAGCCCTCGGGGCTCCGAGAGCAGCTCTCGGCCCGCAGGTGCTTTGCAGAGGGGCCGGGCTGGGCCCCAGCACAGGGGGCTCGGGTCGCCCGGAGGCATCAACCTGTCAGGGGAAGGGTGCTGGGCCGCAAAGCCCGGAAGCCGTCCCACGAGCGCCCAGGGGGAGCAGAGCCTGCTCCGAGCGCTGCCCCAGGGCTGGGCTGAAGGGCAGCCGTCACTGCCCAGTGCCCCTCTGCGGGGCTCAGGCTCCCACATCAGCCTTACGTCGTCAAAGAGCGGCGGGAGCTCCTCCGCCAGCTGCACAGCCATGGGGCTGGCCTCCTCCCTCTCCAGGTCACCCAGCACGTTGCTGAAGACCAGCAGGGCCTTCATCTTGACGTCTGTGTTGCCATCCTGGAGCAGCTCCTTGACGTGTGGCAGGAGGACCTGCATTCTTCTTGCCTGTGGTCAAAGACCGCGTTTCCTTCTTGCGAAAGGGTGAAAGACCACCCTGGCAAGAAGGCTCTGCTCTCTGAGCACCGGCCTCCCGTCCGGCTTCCTGGCAGGTGGTGGCACAGGACCCCCTGCGGCAGCCTCCCGGTAGGTGGTGGCCACGGGCACGCTGATGGGGCCGTGGGAGAGCAGGGGAGGGCAGGGAGGGCAGGAAAGCAAAGACCGCCTCTGCCCTGCTCACCCCCGCCCTTTCGCCCCAGGCCCGAAGGGGCAGACGGCTTGGCAAGCCTCCGTGCCTGGAAAGCTCCCCGGGCAGCCAGCAGGCCCCACCACGGCAGGCAGGGAGGGCGGGCATCAGGAGCAGTCGCCCCGCCGCCTGACTCCCAGCCAAGGCCAAGCCCCCGCCTTAGCCACTGCCCCAGCCCCCGGCTGCCAGCATGGCTCCCTCCCCTTGACGACGCCCTGCTCACCGTGCCAGGTCTCTCTGAGAGCGTGATGAGGCCGCTGAGAAACAGGGAGACCGTCACCAGGCTGGGATGCCTCTGACAGCTCTCGAAGTGGGACGGGTCAGCAAAATCCTCGGGCTGAACGTCACTGGAGGCCATCGGCTGAAGCAAACACAGCAGTGAGATACTGGCAGAGCCTGCACGGCTCGCTGCAGGCCGTCGAGGCCTTTTGTGGTGACTCACAGCCAAGTGAGGGATGCAGGTGGCCGAGGTGGACAGGCTGGGTGATTTCACGCCCCGGAGTTTGCCGAGGAGCTCCTCCAGGATCTTCTCCAAAGTCTGCGGGGCGGAAAGCATCACCTCCCACATGGCCATGCCAGTGCTGCAAGGCAGAGCGCTCTGTCAGCGGGGCTGCCTCAGCCGCAGCAGCAAGGCCTGGGACGGCCCCGCATAACGCAGAGCCTGCGCCCCGGCGCGGATGCCCTGGGCAGCAGGAGAGGGCTGAGCTGGTGCTCCCCGTGGGGCTGGGAGGAGCGTGGTGGCGGGGCTCTGGCCTGAACCAGAGGGGCTGGGAAGCACGGTGGGATGGAGGGCCCAGCTCCTCGGGGGGGTCCTGCAGTCTTCCTTGGGTCTGGCAGCCAGAGAGTCTCCGGGTGCCTCTCCGCGCAGGGAACAAGCCCTGACGGCTGCTGGGGCCGGTACCTGTCTCCTGGCGGAGAGAACTTCAGCAGGCTGATGAGCACTTGCGCGGGGTACTCGTCGGTCAGCAGGAGAAGCAGTGACTGCACGCTCTGCCGGCCTGACTCCCTGTTGATGCACTCCAGTTTGTCGTGGATGCAGCTCATGATCTTGGGCACCTGGAGGGGACACAGGTGAGGATGGTGCTGCTGCTGGAGTGCAGCCATTTCCTCAGGTGCCCTTCCCACCCCTCTCTGCTGCCTTAAGGTGGCTTCAGGTGCCCGAGACCCCTGGGTTTGGGAGGGAGGGGCGGAGGGAGGGGCAGGGCCTGACAGGGCTGAAGGGCGGGGCAGTCCCACCACAGGCCACTTACCTCCGCCAGCCAGAAGTCAGGGTCTCTTGAGAACACATCCAGCATTTTTCTTGCTACCTCCTTGTCAAAGATGCTGGAGTCTGTCATCGCCTCAATGGCCGCCAGGACGATGTCTGTCCTCTCAGAAGGTCGGAGGTATTTTGCAAACCCCTATGGGAGGAAGGAAGGGAGCGAAGACACGTCACACCGCGTGCCCCGATGGTGCTGCTTCGCTGGGCGGTGCGAGCAGCCCTGGCGAGAGATGCCGGGCGGTGCCGGCGGCAGTGCCCGCAGGAAGGCTGGCAGCAGGGGCTGCAGTCACTGCACGGGGGAGGATGAGAAGAGGGGGTCCCCAGGGTGAGGGAGGAAGGTTGGGCTCCTGGGCACAGTGTGCTGGCCCTACAGCGACCCAGGGCTTGCTGGTGGCCAGGAGGGCTGGAGCTGCTGCTGTGACGCTGGAGTGCAGCCCTCGCATCGTCCCTGCTTGGGGACTGCAGGAACCCTCTCACCAGGGACAGCGAGGCCACACCAGCCCCACTGATTCTGGATGCCTTTGCTGCACGGGTGCCATGCTGATGCCACGAACAGGAGCCCCAGCGAGGCGGGGAGCTCATTACCCTGGCGCAGTCTCTGGTGGTGGAGAAACAAGGCAAGGAGGTTGCCTCAGGTTCCCAGCGGAGCTGTTGTGCTTTATCCTTTAGCATTGCCCTGCCTAAACAGCGGAGAAAACACAGAAGAGTCAATAAGACACAGCAGCTTTGCCAGCAAGCTTCCCAAACCGCCCTGAGATCTGCTTGCCAGATGGCAGGACACAGGCGGTCAGGGGGATTTCTGGAGGGCGTCAGGAATAGGTTGTTGCTACGAGGAGCACGGGAGGGACCAGGCGGGGTGATGCACAGGTGGGTCTGCCCTTCCCTGGCAGGGAAGACGTGGCTTTGGGACATGGTAGTCAATGGTAGCTTTGGCTGCGGGGTCCACAAAACAGCGGGGTTCCAGATGCTGAAAGGAGGGAGGAAGGAGAGCAGCAGAGAACAGATCCTGGACCTCGGGAGAGCACTCGGCTTCTGCAGCAAAAGGACAGCTGGGGTGCTACGGGAAGGAGCTGTGAGGGGCAGAGGAGGTCAGGAAGAGAAGCAGAGCTATCGGGAGACGTCTGTGGGCGGAGGGATGAAGCCCACCACAACTTGTCTTACTTTTTTGCTTATAGATGAATTCATAGAGGTGATAAAGAGCGTTCAAAGCTACAATGCTTGTCACTTCCTTGGAACATCGGAAAAGAAGGAGACGCCCCAGCAGCTGTCCCAGGATTGGGATCTGGATGTCTCCATAGCAGCCAGGGCCGTCGACGTCTCTTCCAAAGTGGTGCCAGTGCTGGGCAAGGGAGGCAGAAGAGCAGAAGGGTTGAGTGCAGGCAGCTGGTGCCAAAGGCCTGAACCCGCGCGTGTTCCAGGGCTGCATCCCTGGCGGGTCAGGGCTTTGCAGGGCCATGCCGGCCGCGGCTCCCAAAGCAGCTAGCTGGGCAGCAGCCCCGCGTGGGGGGAGCTGCAGGCTGCTCTGCTGTGCGGGGAAGGGGAGATGGCCTGGCTGGAGGGTGCCTGGCTCCTTACCGTCAGGGTGGAATTTCTGGCCAGAACGTGGCTTAGCAGCACAATCCTGCCCAGGGCTCTCTCCCGCGCAGCTGCTCTCTCAGACTTGGTGAAGTTCAGCAGCATCTGGGAAGAGAGAAGCTGCTGGTGTGCCCTGGGAGCAGACGCCTGCTCCAGCAGAAGGAGCAGTGCTGAACTCCTGGGCTGGACTCGCGCAGTCCCTTAAGGCTTCCTCTGACCTCGAGCAAAGCCTGCAGTGGGTGGGGTGCCTGCCCGAGGGGTCTCTCAGGCTTGCAGGCTTGGGACAAATGCCGCGGGCCAACCTTGTGGCCAGGCAGGAAGGCAGGTGCCACCCTCGGCAGCCACTGTGCTGCGGAAGGGCCTGGTGGGCAGCCCCTGGTTACCCGAGGGAGGTGGGCACCCTCCCTGCAGTGTGCTGTCTCTGCATGGCCCTGGCCTTGGGACCATCCCCTCGAGAGTGGGCACCCCCTTCCCCCCCGGGCGAGGAACGGCCCCTGTGAAGCCCACTCTTTGCACACGCCAGACCTGCAAGATATTCTGCAGCTGCTGGCTGACTCTGGAGGCACGAAAGCTCCGCACCACTTTCTCCAGCATTGTATCCATGGCTTGGAGGGTCTACGAGGAAGAAGACAAAGAGCGGTGGCAGTGTTCCCTGCTGTCCCTCTCAGCCCCAGGAGACTGATCGGAACCCCCAGAGCCAAGGGAGGGCTCCTGTGCTGCCTCGCGGTGCCCGGGAGACACCCAAGGGCAGGCAGTCTGCTGCGGGCAGAGCAGCCCGCGGCGCTGGACGTGGCCAGGCCCACGGGAAGCGGACGAAGGGCTGAGGGTGGGAAAGCAAAGCCGAGACCCTGCTCCGCCTTGGCTCTCTGGTCATATCGCAGCACGGGGTGGCCAGGGAGCAGCCCAGAGGGACTGGGGGCTCCGGTAGCTCAGCCAGCACTTGCCTGACTGTGGAGGTAAGCTTCCAGGGAACTCCTCCTTTCCACTGTTGCAGGAAGGAAGAAGACACTGGAGAAGCAGGCTTCTAGGAGGCTTTTCTCTTTGCCCTCCAGCGCTGTCTCCACAGAGCTGCAAAGAGAGAGAGGGCCCAGTTGGACACTGGTGCTGGGAGCGGTTTCTCGAGGCCTCGTGCAGGCGGACAGGGACCTCTGGGGCAGGGGTCCCCAGGAGGGAGGGGCAGGCACCTCAATTCAGCAATGGCACGCATGGCTTTCGGCCGCACCGGCGTGCGCAGCTGGTTCTTGGGCTCCTCTTCCAGCAGCACCTGCAGAGCACAGCCAGGATGGGACCTGGCAGCTGCCAGCACCCAGTGCCACCAGACCCTCGCCCTGCCCAAGCGCTGTGCGCACAGGCTGCGGGCGCCGGGGCTCTTGCCCCCTTCCCCAGAGTTGCCGGCTGTCCCCTCACCTTGATATTCTCTGCCAGCTCGTATCTTTGGCAGAACTCGTCTAGGCCCTCTAACAAGCCATACTGCCTTGCCTTTCTGCACAGCGTGTAGATGCTCTACAGAAACTGCAGCTTCTGGCCCAGCTCCTGGCAGCCAGGGGAGCAGAGAGACAAACAGGGAGCGTGAGTGGGGGGACACATGGCCAGCGGGACCGGAGCACTGGGGGGGCAGTGCCGTGTGGGAGACCTGGGAGAAGCAGCTCTGCCCAGCCAGCACACCTCCAGCAGCCCGGCAGCAGGTAGCAGAGCCCCTCTCGGCAGCCGCCGGCAGAGCCGCGGTTACCTTTTTTGGGCTGCTGACAAAGGCCTGGATGAAGTCCATGAGTTTCTGTTGCTCTTCGTACACAGGTGACAAGGTGGCATCTAATAAAGGAGGAGAGCAGGGAGGGCTGTAGAGGCTCCGGTGGCAGGAGAGAGCAGAGGAAGGAGCTCTGCCCTTCCCTTGCCCTCATGTCCCCTGGGGGCTCCCTGTTGCCCTGCGCTGTGTCCCAGAGCCCCACGTTCATACACCCTGGTGTGCCCCCAGGACGCCCTTTTCCTTTTGGCGCCAGCCCCGCGCCTGCTCCTGTGGCACGTTTTTGCCATGCGTGTCCGTGCTGGAGGGTGCCCGGCAGACAGGCTGCCATGCTGGAGCACAGCACGCAGGGCAAGCTGCCAGTGCCCCGGGCTGAGGAGCTTCCTTGCTGCCGGGCAGGAAAGGTCCCCGTCCCACAGCACGGCTGCCTCCTGCCAGCCCAGCTACCTGTCGCGGCCTGTGCCCCGGAGCAGGAGCTGTGTCCCCTCTGCTCCCTCCCTCCTTGGCAGAGGCTGTGCTGGGGCCTGCTCCCAGCCCTGAGCAGCCCCGGCGTTCAGGCAGCATCGTGCCCAGCACCCGTGGGACCCCCGCTGCCAGCACGCCGGGGAAACGTGATCGTGGCGTCGAGCAGGGTGCGCTCGCTGGCCCCAGCCCTGCCCAGCCCAAGAGGGCCCCTCACTCACCCGTCTGCAGTGGCTGGACCACGCACACCTCGTAGGGCTCCGGTGGAGAGCTGCTCTCCTGGGGAGCCCCATCCTCCACCCAGGCCAGCCTGGGGCGGCTGGGGGGTCTCTCTTCCATCCTGCGGGACGGAGGAAAGGGCTGGGCTGGGCAAGGGGGAAGCTTCGGCGAAACGCCGCGGGGCTGCCGAGGTCGGCGGGGAAAGACGTGGGCTGTGCTCGAGGCCTCCTCTCTGGCTCCGTGCTCCTGCCCCGTCCCGTTGCCGTCCTGCCGGACACTGCGGGCGGGGGGCCGCAGCCGCGCTGACCGCATGCAGCGTGGTGGTGTGTCACGAAGCGAGGTCACAAAGGGCCCCCCTGTGACCCGCCGCCCGGGCGGGGAGGGGCAGGGCGTCCCCCGGGGGCGCACGGGGCCGGCTCAGCCCTGGGCACCTGGCTGCTCTCGGAGGGCCTCCAGGCCCCCCTTGGCCCTCGTGTCCCCTGCGGGCTCCCTGTTGCCCTGCGCTGTGTCCCAGAGCCCCACGTTCAGACACCCCGGCGTGCCCCCAGGACGTCCTTTTCCGTTCGGCACACCCCGGAGCCCTGCCTCTGCCCCTCGACCACATTAGATGGGTAAGATTCACTCAAGCTTCACAGAAATCCCATCCTTTGTTGCCTCAGCTCTTGTCTTCCTCCCACCAAACTGGAAGAGCTCGTGCAGAAAAGGAGAAAAAGCAAATGAAACTTCTTCCACTGAGTTTGCCCTTCTAGGATCAGGAAGCTCCCAGGAATGGAGATTCCTGTCTCACTGGTTTTCTTCTTGGTCTGGTGTGTGACCATGGTGGAGAGCGGCCTCTGACGATTACAGCCTTTCCCCCTGCACCCAGCAGGCCACAACTCCAAGGGCCACGGTCCTCGGCAGGCTGGGAGCTGTGGTCTTCCAGCACGGCACTTCTGGGCGGCCGTGTTGGCCTGAAAGGGCCTGCGGGGAGCTGCTGTCTTCTGGTACAGCCCTGCTGTGCGGCCATGTTGGGCCGGAGGCCGCGCCAGGAGCTGTAGTGCCGGTGCTGTTGCTTCAGCGTGTCTGTTCCGCGGGGGCAGCCCAAGGAACCCCCAAAAAGCCCAAGGGCGCCTGGAACAGCCCGCTCTGCCCCGTCTCTGCCCGCCCGAGAGGTGCCATGGAGCTGCTGCCCAGCGTGACCACGCTCAGGCCCCTTCCGAGCTCTGCTGTTACCGTAAAAGCCAGTTGCAAGAACTCTCTAAGACTCAGGGGTTTAGAAAGCAGGCATTCTTCATTATGGCGCAAGGGTGCACGGGGGATACTTGCACCTAACGGGCACACCAGGTTACTTATCTACAGAGACTATGTACAATTGCAGATATTCATATCCATTACACTTCCAGGAACTGATTGTCATATTCATGTTATTTCCTGGAACTCCTTAACATATGTACATGTCCTTCACGCAGGCGTACTTATGTCCATTGGTGCTCTTTCGGGGTCCTCTGGTGGTCGTCGGTAGTCTTCCTCACTGCGTTCGCTGGTTGAACGCAGCTTTTGGGGCACGCTCAGTTCATGTTTGGCTTGGTTCTACGATTCTACTCATACAAAACTGGCTTATTGTGGTGGTGCATCTCCCCCCCTCCCTGTTTTTCTGTTCTGCTTTTCCCCTTCACTTCGGCCACTTTACAGTCTCAGGAATTCCAGGCCGCAGCTTTGGTGTAGCGAGTTGGTCAGTTAAGCGCCCCTTAATTGTCCCAGAAACCCCTACATGGCTGGAGCAGAGAGCGGCCCTGTTCTTATCAACATTCATGTTATGGCTAACGAGGGGAACGAGAACAAGCAGCTACCCCAGACAGCCTTGAAACAGGGTGGCATCATCGCTGCTGGAATTCCAACAACAAGCCGACCCGAATTGTGGCTCGGATGGAAATTTACTGGTGATTATAAGTCAATCATCTCACAATCCTATAAACGGCAGTCCCAAGTGAAGCCCTTTGAGCTCTCCTGGACTGCCGCGGGCCGCAGCAGCATCTCCCTCTGATCGAAATGTCTCTCAGAGTCAGCGAAAACCAGCAGATTCCCAAAGTCTGCTGCTACCAGAACTCCATTGCCGGAGATCGACAACGGAGCCTGGGCTGCTGATATTCTTCACTCCTCGAGGCTCTGCTCTCGCCCGTTGAGAAATGCCAAGGCATTAGACGTGAGTATTTCACTAAACTCGAGGGGAATTTTTAACAGGTATACTATTTTCATATATGCATTTATAGTTGTGAGTGTGCATGCATGAATCAATTTAAGTAGTTTTGTAGATGTATGATTTAATTTTAAAAGGAGTTTTATATTGCTGTACTATTCTTACAGCATTACTCTCCTAAACCGTTGACCAAGTCTGAGACTAAGAGTGGGCCCGGCCGCACCTGGGCTCCTCTCTGAGAAGGAGTTTAGAAAGCAAGGGGGTCTGTTCTGAACCTCGTGACTCAACGGGAGGGCCCCCCCCAACGCCCCTTGCCTTTATTCCATATATATATGCAATCCTTTTATGAATCATTTTAACTCATTATGATTTAATTCTCTTTTATGTGCTTCTATGTAGTAATAGAGTGAACCTTGCCATCTTCGAATCTGTAACTAAGTCACTGTTTTGATCAATTTTGTCTAATCACTTTATTAATCATTGATGATTGAGTGCTATTGAAAATATTATAATCAAATTCTGCAATTCGCTACAAGTAAATTCTAACTGTTACTAAATCAAACTGTGTAAAGTCACTCATTCATAGTGAATTGACATAATCAGCAGGATTCACAGACCTGCGTTGGTGACACCTATTCTAGCCCAGCCTCCCTATCTATTCTGCTCAAGGATACAACGTCCCATGAACTCCCGTTTGTCTAATCTGATAGCAAGCTCTAAGGCCACGTACCCATAAAGTATTTGAAACATTCCAAGTTTGGCTATAGTGTTTCACAGGACAGGGATGATTTTGCTTTTCTCAAGCTTGGTATCAATCCCTCCCTTTCTTCTGAGGATGACAGCAATCCTCAGAAAGGTTGTGTCGTGGTTCAGCCCCAGGCAGCAGCTCAGCACCACGCAGCCGCTCGCTCACTGCCCCTGCCCCGATGGGATGGGGAGAGAATCGGAGGAGTGAGAGTGAGAAACACTCCTGGGGTGAGAGAAGAACAGTTTAATAGTTGAAATAAAGTAAAATAGTAATGCTAATAGTAACAGTATAATAAAGATAATAATGATAATGATATCCAAAGCAAGCAATGCCCAATGCAATTGCTCAGCACCCGCCGACCGATGCCCAGCCAGTTCCTGAGCAGCGATCGCTGCTCCCCGGCCAACCCCCCCAGTTTCTATACTGCCCATGACGCCGTATGGTATGGAATAGCCCTTGGGGCAGTTGGCATCAACTGTCCTGGCCGTGCCCCCTCCCAGTTTCTTGTGCCCCTGGCAGAGCATGGGAAGCTGAAAAGTCCTTGACTGGCATAAGCAGCACTGAGCAACAACTCAACCATCAGCGTGTTATCAACATTCTTCTCTTACTAAATCCAACCCACAGCACTGTGCCTGCTACTGGGAAGAAAATGAACTCTATCCCAACCAAGACCAGGACAGGTTGGAACAAGAACTACAACACAAACAATTATACCTAATTGTACGAACAATTATAGCTACAACAGTAAAAAAATTATTATTAAAAATAACTGCTTTAGCCAGGACCAATCAGGCAACCAGGAGGTTAACTTATGCCAGATTTCTTCAAACCCTAAGGATGTATCATCCTTCTGTATTTGTTCAACCATTTTGATTTGCTGTTCCATAATTCCCAAGTCTACATTTCTACGTCCAGTTTCATCAATATATGTGCAACAACTAGAGTTGACAACTGTGCATACTCCACCCTGGGAAGCAAATATCATGTCTAAGGCCATTCTGTTGTGGATACTCCTTTGGATACTCCTGATGGACACGAGAAAAGCAAGGAGTACAGTCAGGACCCTAAAGTTTAGGAGAGCAAACTTCCAGCTCTCCAAGGAGTTAGCCAGAAGGACCCCCTGGGAAACGGTCCTCAGGGGCAGGGGAACGGAACAGAGCTGGCAGATCTTTAAGGACACCTTCCAGAGAGCGCAAGGGCTCTCAGGGCCCAGGGGTAAGAAATCAGGCAAGGAAGGGAAGAGACCGGCATGGCTGAGTCGAGACCTGCTGGTCAAAGTAAAGAGGGAACTGCCCAGGCAGTGGAAGCAGGGACAGGTGTCCTGGGAAGAGTACAGGGAAGCTGCCCGGTTGCGTAGGGAGCGGGTGAGGAAGGCCAAAGCGCAGCTGGAACTGAATTTGGCAAGGGATGTAAAGAATAACAAGAAGGGCTTCTACAGGTATGTCAGCCAGAAAAGGAAGGTTAAAGAAAGCGTACCCCGCTGATGACAAGAAAGGCGACCTCGTCTCAAGGGACGAGGAGAAGGCTGAGGTACTCAACAACTTCTTTGCCTCAGCCTTCACTGGCAACCTCTCTCCTCGCCCCTCCCGAGTCGATGGAGCGCAGGATGGGGAGCTGGGGGGTAAAGCCCCTCCCGCCATAAGGGAAGATCAGGTTCGAGACCATCTGAGGAACCTGAATGTACACAAGTCTGTGGGACCTGATGAGATGCAGCCCAGAGTCCTGAGAGAATTGGCTGACGTAGTGGCCAAGCCACTCTCCATGATATTTGAAAAGTCCTGGCAGTCAGGTGAAGTCCCTGGGGACTGGAAGAAGGGGAATGTGGTGCCCATTTTCAAAAAGGGAAGAAAGGAGGACCCTGGGAACTACCGCCCTGTCAGCCTCACCTCTGTGCCTGGGAAGATCATGGAGCAGATCCTCCTAGAAGCTATGCTCGAGCATATGGAGGACAGGGAGGTGATTCGAGACAGCCAGCACGGCTTCACCAAGGGCAAGTCCTGCCTGGCCAACCTGGTGGCTTTGTATGAAGGAGCGACTGCATCCGGGGACAAGGGAAAAGCACTGGATGTCATCTATCTGGGCTGCTGTAAAGCCTGCGACACGGTCCCCCACAACATCCTTCTCTCTCAATTGGGGAGATATGGGTGGACTGTTGGGTGGATAAGGAATTGGCTGGATGGTCGCATCCAGAGGGTCGTGGTCAATGGCTCGATGTCCACATGGAGACCGGTGACAAGTGGGGTCCCTCAGGGGTCCGTACTGGGACCGGTGCTGTTTAACATCTTCATCAATGACAGAGACAGTGGGATCGAGTGCACCCTCGGCAAGTTTGCAGATGACACCAAGCTGAGGGGTGCGGTTGACATGCCAGGAGGACGAGATGTCACCCAGAGGGACCCGGACAAGCGGGAGAGGTGGGCCGGTGTGACCCTCACGAGGGGCAGCAAGGCCAAGGGCAAGGTCCCGCACCGGGGACGGGGCAACCCCCGCTATCAGTCCAGGCTGGGGGATGGAGGGATGGAGAGCAGCCCTGCCGAGAAGGACTTGGGGGTGCTGGGGGATGAAAAGCCGGACACGAGCCGGCAATGTGCGCTGGCAGCCCAGAAAGCCAACCCCGTCCTGGGCTGCATCAACAGCAGCGTGGGCAGCGGGGCGAGGGAGGGGATTCTGCCCCTCTGCTCCGCTCTGCTCTGCTCTGCTCTGCTGAGACCCCCCCTGCAGCCCTGCGCCCAGCTCGGGGCCCTCAGCACAGGGACATGGAGCTGCTGGAGCGGGGCCAGAGGAGGCCACCAAACTGATGCGAGGGCTGGAGCTGCTCTGCTGCGGGGCCAGGCTGGGGGAGCTGGGGGTGCTCAGCCTGGAGAGGAGGGGGCTGCGGGGAGGCCTGAGTGCGGCCTGGCAGCGCTGAGAGGGGCTGCAGGAAGGGTGGGGACAAGCTTTTTAGCAAGGCCTGTTGGGACAGGACAAGCAGCAATGGATTTCAACTGAAGAAGAATCGATTTAGACTGGCTGTAAGGAAGAGGGTTTGTACAGCGAGGGTGGTGAGGCACTGGCACAGGTTGCCCAGGGAGGCGGTGGAGGCCCCATCCCTGGAAACATCCCAGGTCCGGTTGGACGGGGCTCGGAGCCCCCTGCTCTGGTTAAAGCTGTCCCTGGCACTGCAGGGGCTGGGGCACCTCTAAAGGGCCCTTCCCACCCAAAGCGTTCTGGGATTCTATGGTTCTACTTATTTCAGTAACTACTTTGCTTATAAAATGGGGACCTCTATCTGATGACATTCTGAGAGATATTCCAAATCTCGGAATTATTTGTTTCAGCAATATTTTTATGACATCTCTTGCTTTGTTGGTGCAACATGGAAGGGCCTCAGGCCAACTTGTATACATATCCACGAGGACTAATAAATACTTAAGCCCTCCTTTTCTTGGCAATTTGGTAAAATCTGTTTGCCAATATTGTCCCGGTGCCTGTCCTTCCGTAGTTTTTCCAAATTGAATCTTATTCTGCATTTTTGGATTATTCCTACAACATATTTCACATCTTTCTGTAACCGATCTAATGATTTCTGCCATATTCCTACTAATAACTGATTTTCGTAAATGTTTTACCGTATTTTCTGCTCCCCGTTGCACAGCATTGTGTTCCTCCTTTACTAGACAAATAAAAGCAAATAAATCCTGACCGTCAAAATCAAGTGGAATGCAGAAAAAGGCATCTTTTAAATCTAGAACTGTAAACCACCCATATTCTTCGGTAAGAGCTGTCAGCAGCGGATATGGATTTGCTACCACAGGGTGGATGGAGGTCTTGGACAACTTGATTCCCTGCTCTTAGGTCCTGGACTGACCTGTAGGATTTCCCATCAGCTTTCTTAACAGGCAGAACTGGAGTCTGATACTTAGATTCACATTCTCTCAACAATCCATACTTTAAAAATTTCTGTGTAATAGATATTAGCCCAATTTTAACCTCTAATTTTAAAGGATATTGCTTCAATCGTACCGGCACCGAGCCTGGTGTAAGGTTGATCCTGACAGGTTCAGCTCTCTTTGATCTCCCTCGTACCTCTCCTGCCCAGACAATAGGAATTACTGCTTTCTCTGTTTCAGTCGGGATTTTCTTTTCCATCTGTTCTGTTTCCCACAATAACAATATTGAAGCTTGGACAAATTTAAATTCAGGCACTATCACTTCCACTTCCCTGTCTTTGAACTTTATTTCAGCTTCCAATTTTTCTAATAAATCTCGACCTATTCAGGGTTTTGTTGCGCCAGGCAAATACAGGAACTGATGTGTTACCCATTGTTTTCCAATTTTAAACTTAAGGGGTTTAAAGAAGGGCCGTGTCTCTCTCTGCCTTTCCTGTCGCACCAATAATTCTTACAGTATCATATCCCAGTTCGTGTTTCTTTGTATTTAAAACTGAATAAGTTGCCCCTGTGTCAACTAACATTCTATTTCTATTTCGTTTTCCCCAGCTTGATTTTCACCAGAGGCTCTGCTGGGGGAGATTCCTCTGGTCTCCTTCGGTCCCTAGCTTCTGCAGCCAGTACAGAGGTATCTGGTTCCCTACTCCTCTGCAAACGTGGGCACTCCTGCGCCAGTGTCCCTCTTCTCTACAGTAAGCGCACTGATCTCTCCCCAAAGGGACTCTATTTCCTACTGTCATAGTTCAGCCCCAGCCAGCAGCTCAGCACCACGCAGCCGCTCGCTCACTGCCCCTGCCCCGATGGGATGGGGGAGAGAATCGGAGGAGTGAGAGTGAGAAACACTCCTGGGGTGAGAGGAGAACAGTTTAATAATTGAAATAAGGTAAAATAGTAATGCTAATAGTAACAGTATAATAAAGATAATAATAATAATGATACACGAAGCAAGTGATGCCCAGTGCAATTGCCCACCACCCGCCAACCGATACCCAGACAGTTCCCGAGCAGCAATCGCTGCTCCCCGGCCAACCCCCCCAGTTTCTATACTGCCCATGACGCCGTATGGTATGGAATAGCCCTTGGGGCAGTTGGCATCAACTGTTCTGGCTGTGCCCCCTCCCAGTTTCTTGTGTGCCTGGCAGAGCATGGGAAGCTGAAAAGTCCTTGACTGGCATAAGCAGTACTCAGCAACAACTAAAACCATCAGCATGTTATCAACATTCTTCTCCTACTAAATCCAAACCACAGCACTATGCCTACTGCTAGGAAGAAAATTAACTCTATCCCAGCCGGAACCAGGACAGTATCCACCCCTTATTCTATACCATCTACATCATGCACAGGCCCTCCCCTCTCCAATGTGTTCCAATTAATCACCACCGCTTTCCCTATCTTGTCTTGATATATACACACAGATATCATTCCCGTCGTCTATGGCCCATTCCTGTAAAATGTCCATGGAGTTCATTTAGCCCAGGACTTTGGGTTCCATCGGTCTTTCAGAGCAGGAGAGGCGATGTGCAGTGTTGGATTGTTGCATGCTGAAGTCAGTTCTCATTCCAACACGGTTTCATCAAAGTTCATTTTCATTAAGCTGGGCAATTCTTACTGCAACACCATTGATGTGGCATATAGCAATCATAATATACAGTATTATATACTTAATATTAACCTACTATATTATTATATTAACATTATACTATATTATTATATTAACATGCAGTTAAGAGATAACATACAGTTACTATAAAGCAATTAATATCATACAATTCAGTTCATTGCCTATTTTCACCCAAAATCAAATTCCCTTGAGGTACACATTGGACTTCCCCATCCTTTCGCATCACCCACCAAGTGCACCCAGGTCCTTGAGCAGAAGCAATCCCACGAATGGGTTTGCCTTTGCCAGAGGGGGAGTAACCCACACTGTCTTCCCCAGCATATTTTTTATGTGCACTACAGGGACTTTATCTCCTTCTACAGCACGTAAAAGTTTTGATTGGGCAGGGCCAGCTCAATTGGCAGATCCCCTGGTGTTGGCTAACCAGGCGGCCTTTGCTAAATGCGTATGCCAATGTTTGAATGTCCCACCACCCATTGCTCTCAGGGGAGTCTTTAACAGTCCATTGGATCGCTCGATTGTCCCGGAGGCTGGTGCATGGCAAGGGATGTGATACACCCACTCAGTGCCGTGCTCTTTGGCCCAGGTGTCTATGAGGTTGTTTTGGAAATGAGTCCCGTTGTCTGACTCGATTCTTTCTGGGGTGCCGTGTCGCCACAGGACTTGCTTTTCAAGGCCCAGGATGGTGTTCCGGGCAGTGGCGTGGGGCATGGGATATGTTTGCAGCCATCCGGTGGTTGCTTCCACCATGGTGAGCACACGGCGCTTGCCTTGGCGGGTTTGTGGGAGTGGGACATAGTCAATCTGCCAGGCCTCCCCATATTTATATTTCAGCCATCGTTCACTATACCCGAGGGGCTTGAACTGCTTGGCTTGCTTGATTGCAGCGCACGTTTCACGTTCATGAATAACCTGTGCAATACTGTCCATAGTTAAGTCCACTCCTCGATCACGAGCCCATCCATATGTTGCATCCCTTCCTTGATGGCCGGAGGCGTCATGGGCCCACCCAGCTATAAATAATTCACCGTTATGTTGCCAGTCCAGATCCACCTGAGCCACTTCAATCTTAGCAGCCTGATCCACTGCTGGTTGTTTTGATGTTCTTCAGTGGCCCGACTCTTGGGTACGTGAGCATCTACGTGACGAACTTTTACAACCAGGTTCTCTGCCCGGGCAGCGATATCTTGCCACAATGCAGCAGCCCAGATGGGTTTGCCTCTGCGCTGCCAGTTGCTCTGCTTCCATTGCTGCAGCCACCCCCACAGGGCATTTGCCACCATCCAGGAGTCAGTATAGAGATAAAGTCCTGGCCCCTTTTCTCGTTCAGCAATATCTAAAGCCAGCTGGATGGCTTTCACCTCTGCAAACTGTCACGACTCCCCTTCTCCTTCAGCAGTTTCTGCCACTTGTCGTATAGGACTCCATACAGCAGCTTTCCACCTCCGATGCTTTCCCACAAGACGACAGCACCCATCAGTGAACAGGGCATACTGCTTCTCATTTTCTGGCAATTGATTATACAGTGGGGCCTCTTCAGCACGTGTCACCTCCTCCTCTGGTGATATTCTGAAGTTTTGTCCTTCTGGCCAGTCTATGATCACTTCCAAGATTCCTGGGGGACTGGGGTTTCCTATTCGAGCCCGGTGTGTGATCAGTGCAACCCACTTACTCCACGCAGCATCAGCTACACGATGTGTAGAGGGGACCCTCCCTTTGAACATCCAGCCCAGCACCGGCAGTCGGGGTGCCAGCAGGAGCTGGGCTTCAGCACCAACCCCTTCCGAAGCAGCTCGAACCCCTTCATAGGCTGCCAATCTCTCTTTCTCAGTTGGAGTATAGCGGGCTTGGGATCCTCTGTATCCCCGACTCCAAAACCCTCGCGGTCGACCTCGAGTCTCCCCTGGTGCTTTCTGCCAGAGGCTCCAGGTAGGGCCATTCTCCCCGGCTGCGGTGTAGGGCACATTTTTAATATCCTGCCCTGCCCGGACTGGCCCAAGGGCTACTGCATGAACTATCTCCCGTTTAATTTGTTCAAAGGCTTGCTGTTGCTCAGGGCCCCATTTGAAATCGTTCTTCTGCCGGGTCACTTGATAGAGAGGGCTTACGATCTGGCTGTACTTTGGAATATGCATTCTCCAAAACCCCACAACGCCTAAGAAAGCTTGTGTGTCCTTTTTGCTAGTTGGTGGGGACATAGCTGTTATTTTGCTGATCACATCCATTGGGATCTGACGACATCCATCTTGCCATTTTATTCCTAAAAATTGGATCTCCTGGGCAGGTCCCTTGACCTTACTTTGTTTGATGGCAAAACCAGCCTTCAGAAGGATTTGGAGTATTTTCTTTCTCTTCTCAAAAACTTCTGCTGCATTGCCCCACACGATGATGTCATCAACGTACTGCAGATGTTCTGGAGCTTCACCCTGTTCCAGTGCCGTCTGGATCACTCCATGGCAAATGGTGGGGCTGTGCTTCCACCCCTGGGCAGTCGGTTCCAGGTGTACTGAACCCCCCTCCAGGTAAAAGCAAAGTGGGGCCTGCGCTCTGCTGCCAAAGGGATGGAGAAAACCGCATTGGCGATATCAGCTGTGGCACACCACTTGGCTGCCTTTGACTCCAGTTCGTATTGAAGTTCCAGCATGTCTGGCACGGCAGCATTCAGTGGCGGTGTAACTTCGTTCAGGCCACGATAGTCCGCTGTCAGTCTGCACTCCCTGTTAGACTTTCGCACTGGCCATGTGGGACTGTTAAAGGGTGAGCGAGTCTTGCTGATCACTCCCTGGCTCTCCAGTCGACGAATCGGGTTATGGATGGGAATCAGGGAGTCTCGGTTGGTGCAGTATTGCCGCCGGTGCGCTGTTGTGGTAGCGATCGGCACCTGTTGTTCTTCGACCCTCAACAACAGGAGTGACGGCAGCAGTTCAAAGACCGGTGTAACTGCCACGTGGGCGCAGTCACCGCGGCGAAGGGCTCGGGAGCGGACGCTCGTGCCGGGGCACCCTTGCTAAGGCGGCAAAAAAGCGCAGGGCGAGAGCGGGCATGGCGTGGCGCGGCAGGAGAGCGTGGCGTGGCAGTTTGCCAAAAGGGAAACTCCAGCAGTGGTCACCATCCGCCCAGGAGAACACCTGGCAGCCATGGTCAACACCCGCCCAAAAGCCGCCGCCAGAAGGAATGCGGCGACCCAGACGGAGCTCCCGCACAAACACGCAGCCGTCCAGGTCGCCGGCTGCAGGGAGTGCCTGAGCCTGTCGCTCGTACCGCAGGGCAGCGGAGATGGCAAATGTCTTGGCTGTGAGCAGGGAGATGATCTGCTCAGCCTGGGGCAGAGCTGAAGGAGGAGGTGGGAAGGCCGAGCAGTATCAGGGAGTGCGAGAGGGAAATAGACTGGTGGAGCCATGCCCGACCACCCCTGGGGCCAGGGCAGCAGGCGGAGGCCCCACAAGGAGCGGAGGATCCCCTGCCCTCTTGCCGGCAAGCAGAAGGAGGGGATCCAAGAGACAGGGGGAATGGAAACAGGTCCCTGCCCGGGACAGCAGGCGAATCCCCTCCCCGCCTCCCTCCCCCTCCCAGCTGCCCCTACACAACAGATACGGGGCCCTGGGAGTTGAGGGCCAGGCAAGCCGGGAGGGAGGTGAAGGCGAAGGTCCAGCCAGGGGGTTGCCGAGGGTCAGTCAGTCAACCCCACGGATTACGACTGCCCCTGTTAGGAAAAAAAGGAGGGTAATTGTGGTGGGTGATTCCCTCCTGCAGGGAACTGAGGGCCCAATCTGCCGCCCGGACCCATCCCACAGGGAAGTCTGCTGCCTCCCTGGGGCCCGGGTTAGGGACGTTACTAGAAAACTCCCCGACCTCGTGAGGCCCTCCCATTATTACCCGTTGCTGGTTGTACAGGTGGGCAGTGATGAGATTGCACATAGAAGTCCTAAAGCAATGAAGAGGGACTTCAGGGCACTGGGGCGATTGGTCGCAGGATCGGGAGCGCAGGTAGTATTTTCCTCTATCCCGTCAGTGGCAGCTAGGAGTGCTGAAAGGAATGGGAAAACTCACCTGATGAACAGGTGGCTCAGAGGCTGGTGCCGTCGGTGGAACTTTGGGTTTTTCGATCATGGGGAGGTTTACACGGCACCGGGCCTGCTGGCGGCTGATGGAGATCGGCTGTCTCCAAAGGGGGAAAGGATCCTCGCCCATGAGTTGGTGGGACTCACTGAGAGGGCTTTGAACTAGGTTTGAAGGGGGAAGGGGATATAAACGGGCCCGCTAGTGAGGAGCCCAGGGGCAGCATGGCAACATTGGGGGCAAAATCGATAGCCCATCTCAAGTGCATCTACACCAATGCACGTAGCATGGGCAACAAACAGGAGGAGCTGGAAGCCCTTGTGCAGCAGGATAGCTATGACATAGTCGCCACCACAGAAAGGTGGTGGGACGACTCTCATGACTGGAGTGCTGCACTGGATGGCTATCAGCTCTTCAGAAGGGATAGGCAGGGAAGGAGAGGCGGTGGGGTGGCTCTGTATGTTCGGGAGTGTTGTGACTGTATAGAGCTTGACAGCGGTGATGATAAGGTTGAGTGCTTATGGGTAAGGATGAGGGGGAAGGCCAGCAAGGCGGATGTCCTGTCGGGAGCCTGCTATAGACCACCCAACCAGGATGTGGAGGTAGATGAGGCGTTCTATAAGCGGCTAGCAGAAGTCTCACAATCGCTAGCCCTTGTTCTCGTGGGCGACTTCAACTTGCCAGACATCTGCTGGAAATACCATACAGCAGAGAGGCAGCAGTCTCAAAAGTTCCTAGAGCATGTGGGGGATAACTTTGTGACGCAGCTGGTAAGCAAGCCTACCAGGGGAGGTGCCTCGCTTGACCTGCTGTTTACCAACAGAGAAGGGCTTGTGGGAAATGTTGAGGTCGGAGGCCGTCTCGGGCTTAGCGACCACGATATGATAGAGTTCTCGATTCTGGGCGATGCCAAGCGGAGGGGCAGCAAAACTGTTACGATGGACTTCCGGAGGGCAGACTTTGGCCTCTTCAGGACCCTGGTTGGGAAAGTCCCTTGGGAGGCAGTCCTGAAGGGCAAAGGGGTCCAGGAAGGCTGGGCCTTCCTCAAGAAGGAAGTCTTAAGGGCGCAGGAGCGGGCTGTCCCCGTGTGCTGTAAGATGAACCGGCGGGGAAAACGACCGGCCTGGCTGAATAGGGAGCTTTTGCGGGGACTCAGGGAAAAAAGGAGAGTCTACCGCCTTTGGAAGAAGGGGCGGGCAACTCAGGAGGAGTACAGGGATCTCGTCAGGTCCTGCAGGGAGGAAATTAGAAAGGCAAAAGCCCAGCTAGAACTCAGTCTGGCCAATGCTGTAAAAGATAATAAAAAATGCTTTTACAAGTACATTAGCAATAAAAGGAGAGCCAAGGAGGATCTCCATCCTTTGCTGGATGTGGGGGGGAACATTGTCACCGAGGACAAGGAAAAGGCTGAGGTACTTAACGCCTTCTTTGCCTCTGTGTTTAACAGCCAGACTGGTCATCCCCAGGGTACTCAGGCCCCTGAGCTAGAAGATAGGGACAGGGAGCAGAATGGAGCCCTCATAGTCCAGGAGGAAGCAGTTAACGACCTGCTACGCCACCTGGACGTTCACAAGTCTATGGGGCCGGATGGGATCCACCCGAGAGTACTGAGGGAGCTGGCGGAGGAGCTCACCAAGCCACTTTCCATCATCTATCAGCAGTCCTGGTTAACAGGGGAGGTCCCGAATGACTGGAGGCTTGCCAACGTGACGCCCATCTACAAGAAGGGCCGGAAGGAGGACCCGGGGAACTACAGGCCTGTCAGCCTCACCTCGGTGCCGGGGAAGATTATGGAGCGGTTCATCTTGAGTGAACTCAACAGGCAAGTGCAGGTCAACCAGGGGATCAGGCCCAGCCAGCATGGTTCATGAAAGGCAGGCCCTGCTTGACCAACCTGATCTCCTTCTATGACCTGGTGACCCGCCTGGTAGATAATGGAAAGGCTGTGGATGTCATTTACCTGGACTTTAGCAAAGCTTTTGACACCGTCTCGCACAATATTCTCCTTGGGAAGCTGGCAGCTCATGGCTTGGACGGGCATAGTCTTCGCTGGGTAAAGAACTGGTTGGGTGGCCGAGCCCAGAGAGTAGTGGTGAATGGAGTTAAGTGCAGTTGGCGGCCGGTCACGAGCGGTGTTCCCCAGGGCTCTGTTTTGGGGCCAGCCGTGCTTAATATCTTTATCGATGATCTGGATGAGGGGATTGAGTGCACCCTCAGTAAGTTTGCAGATGACACCAAGCTGGGTGGGAGTGTCGATCTGCTGGAGGGTAGGATGGCCCTGCAGAGGGACCTGGCCAGGCTGGACCGATGGGCCGAGGCCAACTGTATGAGGTTCAACAAGGCCAAGTGCCGGGTCCTGCACTTTGGGCACAACCCCATGCAACGCTGCAGGCTTGGGGAAGAGTGGCTGGGAAGCTGCCTGGCCGAAAAGGACCTGGGGGTGTTGGTCGACAGCAGCTGAACGTGAGCCAGCAGTGTGCCCAGGTGGCCAAGAAGGCCAACAACATCCTGGCCTGTATCAGGGATAGTGTGGCCAGCAGGAGCAGGGCAGGGATCGTGCCCCTGTGCTTGGCACTGGTGAGGCCGCACCTGGAATGCTGTGTCCAGTTTTGGGCCCCTCACTCCAAGAAGGACATTGGGGTGCTGGGGCATGTCCAGAGAAGGGCAACGGAGCTGGGGAAGGGTCTGGAGCACAGGGCTGGTGGGGAGCGGCTGAGGGAGCTGGGGGTGTTCAGCCTGGAGAAGAGGAGGCTGAGGGGAGACCTCATCGCTCTCTACAACTCCCTGACAGGAGGTTGTAGTGAGGTGGGTGTTGGTCTCTTCTCCCAAGTAGTTAGCGATAGGACGAGAGGAAATGGGCTTAAGCTGCGCCAGGGGAGGTTTAGGTTGGAAATTAGGAAGTATTTCTTTACGGAAAGGGTGGTCAAGAATTGGACCAGGCTGCCCAGAGAGGTGGTGGAGTCCCCATCCCTGGAAGTGTTCAAAAAACGGGCAGAGGTGGCACTCTGGGACATGGTTTAGTGTAGTCTGCCCTTGATTGGTTTAGTGTGGACTTGGTAGTGTAGGTTAATGGTTGGACTGGATGATCTTAAAGGTCTTTTCCAACCTAAATGATTCTACGATTCTGTGATTCTATAACCCCACAATGGAAGCGTCCTCTGAGAGACCGGGCAAGGTGGACAGCTGTTTAATTTCCTCCGTCTCCAAGGCAGCTATCCCAAAAGCCCACCGGTACCCTTTTGGGTCCTTGAAATACCCTCTCCTGAGGTGATCTATGCCAAGGATGCACGGAGCATCTGGGCCAGTCCCAATGGGGTGCTTCTGCCACTCATTCCCAGTTGGGCTCACTTCGGCCTCCAGTCCAGTGAGCTGTTGGGATTCCCCCATCACTCCAGAAATAGGGATGGGTTCTGCCCCTCTATAGCTTGATGGCATTAGGGTGCACTGTGCACCGGTGTCCACTGGAGCCTTATACTCCTGTGGGTCTGACGTTCCAGGCCATCGAATCCGCACAGTCCAGTAAACCCGATTGTCCCTTTCCTCCACTTGGCTGGAGGCAGGGCCCCTCAAACACTGGTCACAGTATTCGCTGTTCTCTCCTTGTAAATGTGAATCAAGAGTCCCTTGATTAGGATCGGAAGTAAAATCAGCCCTCTTACTCTGTCTGGGGAACTGCTCCCTGGAAACTGGAGCTGCAATTTTCCTGGGAGAACCGCCTTTTGTAAAAGTTTTCCTTGCAACTCACGCACCCGTGCCTCTAGGGTCGAGGTGGGTTTCCCATCCCACTTCCTCATGTCCTCTCCATGATCACACAGGTGAAACCACAGTGTGCTCCGTGGTGTGTATCCTCTATATCCTCTCTCTTGAGCAGGAGGACGTTGACTCCTAATGGCTGAGACACTGGTCCGTACAGGTGGGGAGTAGGACAGATCCTCTCTGAGTTGTTGGAACTCTCGGCCTATTTTTTCAGACGTTTTTTCCACAGCCGAGACACAGGCCCGTAGGGAGAAAGAGAGACTTTCTTCATATTCCCGGAGTCGTCTAGCCACGTCATCCACCATTGGTGCCTCGTCATCTCTCCAGGCCAGTATTGGCAACGAGTTGGCATACGATGCTGGTGTGCTCCGTACCACCTTCCGCCACATGGGTCGTGTGCACCTGACTTCATCTGGATCTTTGGGGAACTGCTCATCGTTCAGGTCACTATAAATCACCTCCAGCACGCCTAATTCCCTCAAGTAATGGATACCCTTCTCTACGGTGGTCCATTTGCTTGGACGGTATAAAACATCCTCCTTGAAGGGATACCTTTCCTTCACGCTTGACAGAAGTCGCCTCCAGAGGCTGAGAGTTTTTGCCCCTTTTCCAATTGCTTTGTCAATGCCCCCTTCCCTGGAAAGGGATCCCAGCTGCTTGGCTTCCTTACCCTCTAAATCCAGGCTACTGGCCCCATTATCCCAGCATCGGAGCAGCCAGGTGATGATGTGCTCGCCTGGATGACGACTGAAATCTTTTCGCATATCTCGCAGCTCACCCAGGGATAGGCATCGGGTGGTTACCATCTCATTCATGGGTTCGTCCTCCTCTCGTTCTCGTGATGGCCCTGGTTCATCTTCATCCCTTACTAAACGAGTTGATTTTCTTGTGTATTTTTTCTTCTGTATAGGGGGAACTGATACCGGCGTGGGTTGATTCTCTGTTTTAGCCACGGTGCCTGTCACTGGGGTTGGAGTGGCTGCAGTGCCTGTGGTGGGTGTTGGAGTACCGCAGTGCTTGTGGCTGTGGTTGGAGTAGCCACAGTGCTTGTGGCTGTGGTTGAAGTAGCCGCAGTGCTTGTGGCTGTGGTTGCAGTAGCCACAGTGCTCATGGCTGTGGTTGGAGTAGCCACAGTGCTCATGGCTGTGGTTGAGGTAGCCACAGTGCCCGTGGCTGTGGTTGGAGTAGCCACAGTGCCCGTGGCTGTGGTTGGAGTAACCGCAGTGCTCGTGGCTGTGGTTGGAGTAGCTGCAGTGCCAGTGGCTGTGGTTGGAGTAGCCTCAGTGCTTGTGGCTGCGGTTGCAGTAGCCACAGTGCCTGTTGTTTTGTCATCAGATCCAGAGACCCTCTCTTTCCCTTGAGGGTACTGAATAGTGTTGAACAGGGCTCTATAAGCATGGCCCAGTCCCCAGCACGTTGCAATGAGTTGTGTCTCTCTGGAGTTGCCAGGGTGACAACATACTTTTTCCAAATACTTTACTAGTTCTTCAGGATTCTGCACTTGTTCAGGGGTGAAGCTCCAAAACACTGCAGGTGCCCACTGTCCCAGGTACTTGCCCATACGATCCCACACACCCTGCCACTCATAACTCTCCAGCCTTGGCGCAGATCTCTGGATGATATTCTTAAATTGCTTACTAACCTTTGTCAAAACCAAAACAATATTCCCAAGAAGTATCAACAGAAGGATCTTAACTGCCCAGGGATGTTCAAAATACTGAAAACTTCCTGTAATGAGGGAGGAAGCATTATAGAAGAAGGTAGTGAAGGTGCCATTCTGTATTTCCTCCACAACAAACGCCTCCGAGGAAAAGGTGTAATTGTTAACTCTCTCCATGAGGTGGTACCCAAAGTACAGTAATGACCTGTGTATAAAACCCAGATACAAAACCATGCTCAAGGTCAGGATTTTGATAAGGAACCTCCCAAGCAAAACATCCTTAATCACTGCAGAGCATAGCGCACTGCACAGACCAACACCAAGCTTTAACATGCACAGCCAAGAAAAGAACATGGTGCAGATCAGATGAACTAATATCATGACCGGCAACTGTTAACGGATTCCTTAATGCACTCTGGTTAATCTGTTCTTATCTCAAACCCTTCGTGCCCACGTTGGGCGCCAAAAAGGACTGTCGGGGTTTAGCCCCAGCCAGCAGCTCAGCACCACGCAGCCGCTCGCTCACTGCCCCTGCCCCGATGGGATGGGGAGAGAATCGGAGGAGTGAGAGTGAGAAACACTCCTGGGGTGAGAGAAGAACAGTTTAATAATTGAAATACGATAAAGTAAAATAATAATAATAACAATATAATAATAAGAGTAATAATAATATCCAAAGCAAGTGATGCCCAATGCAATTGCTCACCACCCGCCAACCGATGCCCAGCCAGTTCCCGAGCAGCGATCGCTGCTCCCCAGCCAACCCCCCCAGTTTCTATACTGCCCATGACGCCGTATGGTATGGAATAGCCCTTGGGGCAGTTGGCATCAACTGTCCTGGCCGTGCCCCCTCCCAGTTTCTTGTGCCCCTGGCAGAGCCTGGGAAGCTGAAAAGTCCTTGACTGGCATAAGCAGCACTGAGCAACAACTCAACCATCAGTGTGGTATCAACATTCTTCTCCTACTAAATCCAACCCACAGCACTGTGCCTGCTACTGGGAAGAAAATGAACTCTATCCCAGCCGGAACCAGGACAAACTCCAAGGGCCACGGTCCTCGGCAGGCTGGGAGCTGTGGTCTTCCAGCACGGCACTTCTGGGCGGCCGTGTTGGCCTGAAAGGGCCTGCGGGGAGCTGCTGTCTTCTGGTACAGCCCTGCTGTGCGGCCATGTTGGGCCGGAGGCCGCGCCAGGAGCTGTAGTGCCGGTGCTGTTGCTTCAGCGTGTCTGTTCCGCGGGGGCAGCCCAAGGAACCCCCAAAAAGCCCAAGGGCGCCTGGAACAGCCCGCTCTGCCCCGTCTCTGCCCGCCCGAGAGGTGCCATGGAGCTGCTGCCCAGCGTGACCACGCTCAGGCCCCTTCCGAGCTCTGCTCTGGCGGAGCTGGCTGGGTGCGGGAGTCCAGGCTGCCTGGCTGAGAACAAATGGGGAGAACGGGGGGCAGGGTGGGAAGGAGGTGGGTAAGGACCAGCTGTCTTGGCAATTCAAGATGGGGGGACTCTCCTTTTGCCATCGGATCCCCTCAAGACTTGTTCATTTTCCCTTCCAGTCCCCTCAGGCCTAGAGCCCTGCAGCTCCACGGGTCCCCTCTGGACCCCTCTCTTGTCCGGGGTTGCCTCAGCCTGACCCGCTTGCCCCCTCAGAACCTCCCAGCACCCCAAGGCGCCTTTTGATGCGCTCTAGAGGCCTCGGTTTGCCCCCTGGTCCCCGCAGCACCGCTCTGTTAGCCTCCTTGCAGCCGCCCTTTGAGCCTCAGGAACCCTCCCTTGCTCCTCATTGCACACAAAAGCCCACCGCGGGCCTTCGCTGGGGCCACGGGAGGGCTCTTGGGCACAGTCCAGCCACAGGACTCCTCCACTGGCCCTGGAGCTGTCGGGATCGCTCTAGCCCACTCAGGAGCCCTCCTGAGGCCTTCATCGCACCCCAGGCCCCTCTGCGGGACCTCGAGCACCCCAAGGAACCCCACTAGACGGGGGGCCTGGCCCTCTGGACTCTACAATACCACTTTGGTCCCCTCAGCGCTCCTCCAGAGGTGCCTGTTATGGCCCAGAGCCTTCTGTTGCCCATCTGGCTCCTAAAAAGGAGCTCGCTGGTCCCCTGAGGGCCCCTCTGAGGCATTCATGGGCACCGAGGCACTCTCTGTGTCCTCTGGGACCCCTGCAGTTGCCCTCTGGTCCCCTTGGCGCCTCCGTGCTCTGCTTGCAAACCCTCCGGAGCCCATCACGGTGCGGGAAGTGGAGACGCAGCAACAGCGGATGCTGGGGCCTCGCTGGGATGGCCGGAGACCCGCGGGGTGGCCACAGCTGGGACCACCCTCCTGTGCCCTGTCCTCGCTGCGTGTCAGTCACACATGTGTAGGACAACGTGGGTTTAGGCTTGTTGCTCCAGCTTTATTAAAATACAGCCATTTTCGTGACAAGAGATGCACCTCTGCCTAGCTTAGCAGCACCAGCAGCGCAGTGCTGGCAGGGGCCATCCTGATCTTGGCTGCACCCTTGGAGCGCTCAGGATGAGGATGGTCTGAGCTGCCAGGGAAGAGACGGAGAGCTCGCTGTCTTTCTCCAGGGACTGAAGGGCTGTGACAGGGAGAAACAGAGCCGAGGTGAACCGCCGTGTCTGCAGAGACCCCAGGGCTTCCCCTCCCGACCATGGCCAGCCCCACCCGCCCTCTTGCCCCGGCCAGGAGAGCTGCTGCACAGGAACGCCCCAAATGCCCCTGACGTGTTCCCCTGGCCCTGCAGCGTCTCCCTGGAGCAGGGCAAGGCATGGCAGCACCCTGCCCAGGCTCCGTCCCCTGCCCCAGCAGCCCCGGCCAACACAGCGCTGCCCCTACTCACCGCTGCGGATCTCAGAGAGCTTCTCCTTGCTCCGGTGCCGCAGGGGCCGCACGGCAAGCCCTAGGCACAGAGCTTCGTCAGACCCCCTGCTCCCCAGCACGCTCCCAGCAGCACAGCCCCCGCCCGGCCGGCTGGGCTGCACACCCTCCTCCCCCTCCGCAGGGCTGACCCCAGGGAAGAGCAGTAGCCGAGGGGGGTGGGATTGAGCAAGGTGGCCACCAAGGCCAGCTGCGTGGGCAGGGCTGGGAGAGGGAGGCCAAGGCCCTGCACGGGGCGGCCGGGGCTCTGGCAGCCACGGGGCCGCTCCTTGCGCCCGGTGCAGCGGTGGGGACTGGGGCCAGGCTGGCAGAAGAGGGAGCCCGGGGGCTGTGGCTCACCCATGAACCTGACGGCCGCCTCTCGCAAGCTGGCCTGAGCATCCTGCAGGTACGGCAGGCTCTGGTGACAGTATTCCTCAGCCCTGCTCCTGTGCCGCACCAGCTGGAGAGAGCACAAGGGTATGGGCATGTCACGGTCCCTGCCCAGTCGGCTGGACCAGCCCCTCCTCCCAGCACCTCCCGTTCCCCTTCCCCGCCAGGCCATTCCCGGCTCCCAGGCAGGGGCCAGCTGGGACTGAGGTTCAGAGAGAGCCACAGGCAGAGGGGTCCCAGGGGCGCCCAGACCCCTCCATCCCACTGCAAGGCCCAGGTGGGCCAGAGTGGCCAGGCCCTGGGGCTTGTCCTCACCAAGCACTCTCCAATCCTCCATGTCTGCTCTGTCTGGGCAAGGTGCTTGAGTTGTTCCCACTTGAGGAGCTCTGCAGTGGCGACGAGGGCTTCCCCCGAGACCTGCAGAGCAGCAGGAGCTGGGAGATGGCACCGCTGCCTGGGGAAGGAGACGTGGCGTCCCCCTCCTCTTGGCTTTGTTGCTGGGGTGATCCTGGCCTTAGGAAGCTGGGGCACGCCCTGGCCCAAACATCGGGGCGTCTCTCGGGCACAGCCCAGGGGGACGGGGATTGAGGCTTAAAGCCGTGGCCTTCCACACCCGCAGGGACAGCAGGGAAGCCTGTAGGGACGCACGTATTCATGCCTGGGGCCACGGGCTGCTGCTGAGCCCCGCTGGACCAGGTGGGGCAGGTGTTGGAAGTGTCCGTGCCAGCTTCTCGGCCCCTGCTCGCCCTGGGACTGCAGGGAGCCTTGCTATGGGCTGCGCTGGAGGAGGGCCGAATGGGGGGAGCGCAGCTGGGAGGGGACCCCGCCTCCCCTTCCAGCTCTGCAGCAAGGGGCACTGCGGGGCGAGGAAGGCACTGGTGGGACCGGTGCAGGGATGCAGGGGAGCTCTGCCCTGTCCTCAGTGCTCGGGCAGCTGGAGCCCAAGGTGACGCACGCTCCCAGAGTCCGACAGCCAGCAGCTCTGGCCCCCGATGCCCGGGGCTTAGCACGCCCTTCCCTGTGTCACTGGCCGGCTTTGAAAGCTCTACCTTGGCCACGCTGTGCGTCTCGTCGTGCATGTGAAAGAAGAGCGGCAGCAGGCCCCTTCGCACTTTCTTCTTCATCCTCCTCTTGTCCTTCCCCACCACAGTCTCCAGCACGTCTCGGAAGAGCCTGATGGAGAGCGCTCTCATCTGGCTGGACTCCTGGTAGGGAGGAGAGGGGGACTTGAGAAAGAGCCGCTCCCTGCTTGCTGTGAGCATTAGCCCAAGGGCGTGAGCGCGGCAGATGCGAGCGGAGATGCTCCGGGGTCGCGCTCTGCACACAGGAGCTGTGGGAATCTCCGGTCCTGCCTGGCAGCGCAGCTGGGGAGCCCTCGGGGCTCCGAGAGCAGCTCTCGGCCCGCAGGTGCTTTGCAGAGGGGCCGGGCTGGGCCCCAGCACAGGGGGCTCGGGTCGCCCGGAGGCATCAACCTGTCAGGGGAAGGGTGCTGGGCCGCAAAGCCCGGAAGCCATCCCACGAGCGCCCAGGGGGAGCAGAGCCTGCTCCGAGCGCTGCCCCAGGGCTGGGGCTGAAGGGCAGCCGTCACTGCCCAGTGCCCCTCTGCGGGGCTCAGGCTCCCACATCAGCCTTACGTCGTCAAAGAGCGGCGGGAGCTCCTCCGCCAGCTGCACAGCCATGGGGCTGGCCTCCTCCCTCTCCAGGTCACCCATCACGTTGCTGAAGACCAGCAGGGCCTTCATCTTGACGTCTGTGTTGCCATCCTGGAGCAGCTCCTTGACGTGTGGCAGGAGGACCTGCATTCTTCTTGCCTGTGGTCAAAGACCGCGTTTCCTTCTTGCGAAAGGGTGAAAGACCACCCTGGCAAGAAGGCTCTGCTCTCTGAGCACCGGCCTCCCGTCCGGCTTCCTGGCAGGTGGTGGCACAGGACCCCCTGCGGCAGCCTCCCGGTAGGTGGTGGCCACGGGCACGCTGATGGGGCCGTGGGAGAGCAGGGGAGGGCAGGGAGGGCAGGAAAGCAAAGACCGCCTCTGCCCTGCTCACCCCCGCCCTTTCGCCCCAGGCCCGAAGGGGCAGACGGCTTGGCAAGCCTCCGTGCCTGGAAAGCTCCCCGGGCAGCCAGCAGGCCCCACCACGGCAGGCAGGGAGGGCGGGCATCAGGAGCAGTCGCCCCGCCGCCTGACTCCCAGCCAAGGCCAAGCCCCCGCCTTAGCCACTGCCCCAGCCCCCGGCTGCCAGCATGGCTCCCTCCCCTTGACGACGCCCTGCTCACCGTGCCAGGTCTCTCTGAGAGCGTGATGAGGCCGCTGAGAAACAGGGAGACCGTCACCAGGCTGGGATGCCTCTGACAGCTCTCGAAGTGGGACGGGTCAGCAAAATCCTCGGGCTGAACGTCACTGGAGGCCATCGGCTGAAGCAAACACAGCAGTGAGATACTGGCAGAGCCTGCACGGCTCGCTGCAGGCCGTCGAGGCCTTTTGTGGTGACTCACAGCCAAGTGAGGGATGCAGGTGGCCGAGGTGGACAGGCTGGGTGATTTCACGCCCCGGAGTTTGCCGAGGAGCTCCTCCAGGATCTTCTCCAAAGTCTGCGGGGCGGAAAGCATCACCTCCCACATGGCCATGCCAGTGCTGCAAGGCAGAGCGCTCTGTCAGCGGGGCTGCCTCAGCCGCAGCAGCAAGGCCTGGGACGGCCCCGCATAACGCAGAGCCTGCGCCCCGGCGCGGATGCCCTGGGCAGCAGGAGAGGGCTGAGCTGGTGCTCCCCGTGGGGCTGGGAGGAGCGTGGTGGCGGGGCTCTGGCCTGAACCAGAGGGGCTGGGAAGCACGGTGGGATGGAGGGCCCAGCTCCTCGGGGGGGTCCTGCAGTCTTCCTTGGGTCTGGCAGCCAGAGAGTCTCCGGGTGCCTCTCCGCGCAGGGAACAAGCCCTGACGGCTGCTGGGGCCGGTACCTGTCTCCTGGCGGAGAGAACTTCAGCAGGCTGATGAGCACTTGCGCGGGGTACTCGTCGGTCAGCAGGAGAAGCAGTGACTGCACGCTCTGCCGGCCTGACTCCCTGTTGATGCACTCCAGTTTGTCGTGGATGCAGCTCATGATCTTGGGCACCTGGAGGGGACACAGGTGAGGATGGTGCTGCTGCTGGAGTGCAGCCATTTCCTCAGGTGCCCTTCCCACCCCTCTCTGCTGCCTTAAGGTGGCTTCAGGTGCCCGAGACCCCTGGGTTTGGGAGGGAGGGGCGGAGGGAGGGGCAGGGCCTGACAGGGCTGAAGGGCGGGGCAGTCCCACCACAGGCCACTTACCTCCGCCAGCCAGAAGTCAGGGTCTCTTGAGAACACATCCAGCATTTTTCTTGCTACCTCCTTGTCAAAGATGCTGGAGTCTGTCATCGCCTCAATGGCCGCCAGGACGATGTCTGTCCTCTCAGAAGGTCGGAGGTATTTTGCAAACCCCTATGGGAGGAAGGAAGGGAGCGAAGACACGTCACACCGCGTGCCCCGATGGTGCTGCTTCGCTGGGCGGTGCGAGCAGCCCTGGCGAGAGATGCCGGGCGGTGCCGGCGGCAGTGCCCGCAGGAAGGCTGGCAGCAGGGGCTGCAGTCACTGCACGGGGGAGGATGAGAAGAGGGGGTCCCCAGGGTGAGGGAGGAAGGTTGGGCTCCTGGGCACAGTGTGCTGGCCCTACAGCGACCCAGGGCTTGCTGGTGGCCAGGAGGGCTGGAGCTGCTGCTGTGACGCTGGAGTGCAGCCCTCGCATCGTCCCTGCTTGGGGACTGCAGGAACCCTCTCACCAGGGACAGCGAGGCCACACCAGCCCCACTGATTCTGGATGCCTTTGCTGCACGGGTGCCATGCTGATGCCACGAACAGGAGCCCCAGCGAGGCGGGGAGCTCATTACCCTGGCGCAGTCTCTGGTGGTGGAGAAACAAGGCAAGGAGGTTGCCTCAGGTTCCCAGCGGAGCTGTTGTGCTTTATCCTTTAGCATTGCCCTGCCTAAACAGCGGAGAAAACACAGAAGAGTCAATAAGACACAGCAGCTTTGCCAGCAAGCTTCCCAAACCGCCCTGAGATCTGCTTGCCAGATGGCAGGACACAGGCGGTCAGGGGGATTTCTGGAGGGCGTCAGGAATAGGTTGTTGCTACGAGGAGCACGGGAGGGACCAGGTGGGTCTGCCCTTCCCTGGCAGGGAAGACGTGGCTTTGGGACATGGTAGTCAATGGTAGCTTTGGCTGCGGGGTCCACAAAACAGCGGGGTTCCAGATGCTGAAAGGAGGGAGGAAGGAGAGCAGCAGAGAACAGATCCTGGACCTCGGGAGAGCACTCGGCTTCTGCAGCAAAAGGACAGCTGGGGTGCTACGGGAAGGAGCTGTGAGGGGCAGAGGAGGTCAGGAAGAGAAGCAGAGCTATCGGGAGACGTCTGTGGGCGGAGGGATGAAGCCCACCACAACTTGTCTTACTTTTTTGCTTATAGATGAATTCATAGAGGTGATAAAGAGCGTTCAAAGCTACAATGCTTGTCACTTCCTTGGAACATCGGAAAAGAAGGAGACGCCCCAGCAGCTGTCCCAGGATTGGGATCTGGATGTCTCCATAGCAGCCAGGGCCGTCGACGTCTCTTCCAAAGTGGTGCCAGTGCTGGGCAAGGGAGGCAGAAGAGCAGAAGGGTTGAGTGCAGGCAGCTGGTGCCAAAGGCCTGAACCCGCGCGTGTTCCAGGGCTGCATCCCTGGCGGGTCAGGGCTTTGCAGGGCCATGCCGGCCGCGGCTCCCAAAGCAGCTAGCTGGGCAGCAGCCCCGCGTGGGGGGAGCTGCAGGCTGCTCTGCTGTGCGGGGAAGGGGAGATGGCCTGGCTGGAGGGTGCCTGGCTCCTTACCGTCAGGGTGGAATTTCTGGCCAGAACGTGGCTTAGCAGCACAATCCTGCCCAGGGCTCTCTCCCGCGCAGCTGCTCTCTCAGACTTGGTGAAGTTCAGCAGCATCTGGGAAGAGAGAAGCTGCTGGTGTGCCCTGGGAGCAGACGCCTGCTCCAGCAGAAGGAGCAGTGCTGAACTCCTGGGCTGGACTCGCGCAGTCCCTTAAGGCTTCCTCTGACCTCGAGCAAAGCCTGCAGTGGGTGGGGTGCCTGCCCGAGGGGTCTCTCAGGCTTGCAGGCTTGGGACAAATGCCGCGGGCCAACCTTGTGGCCAGGCAGGAAGGCAGGTGCCACCCTCGGCAGCCACTGTGCTGCGGAAGGGCCTGGTGGGCAGCCCCTGGTTACCCGAGGGAGGTGGGCACCCTCCCTGCAGTGTGCTGTCTCTGCATGGCCCTGGCCTTGGGACCATCCCCTCGAGAGTGGGCACCCCCTTCCCCCCCGGGCGAGGAACGGCCCCTGTGAAGCCCACTCTTTGCACACGCCAGACCTGCAAGATATTCTGCAGCTGCTGGCTGACTCTGGAGGCACGAAAGCTCCGCACCACTTTCTCCAGCATTGTATCCATGGCTTGGAGGGTCTACGAGGAAGAAGACAAAGAGCGGTGGCAGTGTTCCCTGCTGTCCCTCTCAGCCCCAGGAGACTGATCGGAACCCCCAGAGCCAAGGGAGGGCTCCTGTGCTGCCTCGCGGTGCCCGGGAGACACCCAAGGGCAGGCAGTCTGCTGCGGGCAGAGCAGCCCGCGGCGCTAGACGTGGCCAGGCCCACGGGAAGCGGACGAAGGGCTGAGGGTGGGAAAGCAAAGCCGAGACCCTGCTCCGCCTTGGCTCTCTGGTCATATCGCAGCACGGGGTGGCCAGGGAGCAGCCCAGAGGGACTGGGGGCTCCGGTAGCTCAGCCAGCACTTGCCTGACTGTGGAGGTAAGCTTCCAGGGAACTCCTCCTTTCCACTGTTGCAGGAAGGAAGAAGACACTGGAGAAGCAGGCTTCTAGGAGGCTTTTCTCTTTGCCCTCCAGCGCTGTCTCCACAGAGCTGCAAAGAGAGAGAGGGCCCAGTTGGACACTGGTGCTGGGAGCGGTTTCTCGAGGCCTCGTGCAGGCGGACAGGGACCTCTGGGGCAGGGGTCCCCAGGAGGGAGGGGCAGGCACCTCAATTCAGCAATGGCACGCATGGCTTTCGGCCGCACCGGCGTGCGCAGCTGGTTCTTGGGCTCCTCTTCCAGCAGCACCTGCAGAGCACAGCCAGGATGGGACCTGGCAGCTGCCAGCACCCAGTGCCACCAGACCCTCGCCCTGCCCAAGCGCTGTGCGCACAGGCTGCGGGCGCCGGGGCTCTTGCCCCCTTCCCCAGAGTTGCCGGCTGTCCCCTCACCTTGATATTCTCTGCCAGCTCGTATCTTTGGCAGAACTCGTCTAGGCCCTCTAACAAGCCATACTGCCTTGCCTTTCTGCACAGCGTGTAGATGCTCTACAGAAACTGCAGCTTCTGGCCCAGCTCCTGGCAGCCAGGGGAGCAGAGAGACAAACAGGGAGCGTGAGTGGGGGGACACATGGCCAGCGGGACCGGAGCACTGGGGGGGCAGTGCCGTGTGGGAGACCTGGGAGAAGCAGCTCTGCCCAGCCAGCACACCTCCAGCAGCCCGGCAGCAGGTAGCAGAGCCCCTCTCGGCAGCCGCCGGCAGAGCCGCGGTTACCTTTTTTGGGCTGCTGACAAAGGCCTGGATGAAGTCCATGAGTTTCTGTTGCTCTTCGTACACAGGTGACAAGGTGGCATCTAATAAAGGAGGAGAGCAGGGAGGGCTGTAGAGGCTCCGGTGGCAGGAGAGAGCAGAGGAAGGAGCTCTGCCCTTCCCTTGCCCTCATGTCCCCTGGGGGCTCCCTGTTGCCCTGCGCTGTGTCCCAGAGCCCCACGTTCATACACCCTGGTGTGCCCCCAGGACGCCCTTTTCCTTTTGGCGCCAGCCCCGCGCCTGCTCCTGTGGCACGTTTTTGCCATGCGTGTCCGTGCTGGAGGGTGCCCGGCAGACAGGCTGCCATGCTGGAGCACAGCACGCAGGGCAAGCTGCCAGTGCCCCGGGCTGAGGAGCTTCCTTGCTGCCGGGCAGGAAAGGTCCCCGTCCCACAGCACGGCTGCCTCCTGCCAGCCCAGCTACCTGTCGCGGCCTGTGCCCCGGAGCAGGAGCTGTGTCCCCTCTGCTCCCTCCCTCCTTGGCAGAGGCTGTGCTGGGGCCTGCTCCCAGCCCTGAGCAGCCCCGGCGTTCAGGCAGCATCGTGCCCAGCACCCGTGGGACCCCCGCTGCCAGCACGCCGGGGAAACGTGATCGTGGCGTCGAGCAGGGTGCGCTCGCTGGCCCCAGCCCTGCCCAGCCCAAGAGGGCCCCTCGCTCACCCGTCTGCAGTGGCTGGACCACGCACACCTTGTAGGGCTCCGGTGGAGAGCTGCTCTCCTGGGGAGCCCCATCCTCCACCCAGGCCAGCCTGGGGCGGCTGGGGGGTCTCTCTTCCATCCTGCGGGACGGAGGAAAGGGCTGGGCTGGGCAAGGGGGAAGCTTCGGCGAAACGCCGCGGGGCTGCCGAGGTCGGCGGGGAAAGACGTGGGCTGTGCTCGAGGCCTCCTCTCTGGCTCCGTGCTCCTGCCCCGTCCCGTTGCCGTCCTGCCGGACACTGCGGGCGGGGGGCCGCAGCCGCGCTGACCGCATGCAGCGTGGTGGTGTGTCACGAAGCGAGGTCACAAAGGGCCCCCCTGTGACCCGCCGCCCGGGCGGGGAGGGGCAGGGCGTCCCCCGGGGGCGCACGGGGCCGGCTCAGCCCTGGGCACCTGGCTGCTCTCGGAGGGCCTCCAGGCCCCCCTTGGCCCTCGTGTCCCCTGCGGGCTCCCTGTTGCCCTGCGCTGTGTCCCAGAGCCCCACGTTCAGACACCCCGGCGTGCCCCCAGGACGTCCTTTTCCGTTCGGCACACCCCGGAGCCCTGCCTCTGCCCCTCGACCACATTAGATGGGTAAGATTCACTCAAGCTTCACAGAAATCCCATCCTTTGTTGCCTCAGCTCTTGTCTTCCTCCCACCAAACTGGAAGAGCTCGTGCAGAAAAGGAGAAAAAGCAAATGAAACTTCTTCCACTGAGTTTGCCCTTCTAGGATCAGGAAGCTCCCAGGAATGGAGATTCCTGTCTCACTGGTTTTCTTCTTGGTCTGGTGTGTGACCATGGTGGAGAGCGGCCTCTGACGATTACAGCCTTTCCCCCTGCACCCAGCAGGCCACAACTCCAAGGGCCACGGTCCTCGGCAGGCTGGGAGCTGTGGTCTTCCAGCACGGCACTTCTGGGCGGCCGTGTTGGCCTGAAAGGGCCTGCGGGGAGCTGCTGTCTTCTGGTACAGCCCTGCTGTGCGGCCATGTTGGGCCGGAGGCCGCGCCAGGAGCTGTAGTGCCGGTGCTGTTGCTTCAGCGTGTCTGTTCCGCGGGGGCAGCCCAAGGAACCCCCAAAAAGCCCAAGGGCGCCTGGAACAGCCCGCTCTGCCCCGTCTCTGCCCGCCCGAGAGGTGCCATGGAGCTGCTGCCCAGCGTGACCACGCTCAGGCCCCTTCCGAGCTCTGCTGTTACCGTAAAAGCCAGTTGCAAGAACTCTCTAAGACTCAGGGGTTTAGAAAGCAGGCATTCTTCATTATGGCGCAAGGGTGCACGGGGGATACTTGCACCTAACGGGCACACCAGGTTACTTATCTACAGAGACTATGTACAATTGCAGATATTCATATCCATTACACTTCCAGGAACTGATTGTCATATTCATGTTATTTCCTGGAACTCCTTAACATATGTACATGTCCTTCACGCAGGCGTACTTATGTCCATTGGTGCTCTTTCGGGGTCCTCTGGTGGTCGTCGGTAGTCTTCCTCACTGCGTTCGCTGGTTGAACTCAGCTTTTGGGGCACGCTCAGTTCATGTTTGGCTTGGTTCTATGATTCTACTCATACAAAACTGGCTTACTGTGGTGGTGCATCTCCCCCCCTCCCTGTTTTTCTGTTCTGCTTTTCCCCTTCACTTCGGCCACTTTACAGTCTCAGGAATTCCAGGCCGCAGCTTTGGTGTAGCGAGTTGGTCAGTTAAGCGCCCCTTAATTGTCCCAGAAACCCCTACATGGCTGGAGCAGAGAGCGGCCCTGTTCTTATCAACATTCATGTTATGGCTAACGAGGGGAACGAGAACAAGCAGCTACCCCAGACAGCCTTGAAACAGGGTGGCATCATCGCTGCTGGAATTCCAACAACAAGCCGACCCGAATTGTGGCTCGGATGGAAATTTACTGGTGATTATAAGTCAATCATCTCACAATCCTATAAACGGCAGTCCCAAGTGAAGCCCTTTGAGCTCTCCTGGACTGCCGCGGGCCGCAGCAGCATCTCCCTCTGATCGAAATGTCTCTCAGAGTCAGCGAAAACCAGCAGATTCCCAAAGTCTGCTGCTACCAGAACTCCATTGCCGGAGATCGACAACGGAGCCTGGGCTGCTGATATTCTTCACTCCTCGAGGCTCTGCTCTCGCCCGTTGAGAAATGCCAAGGCATTAGACGTGAGTATTTCACTAAACTCGAGGGGAATTTTTAACAGGTATACTATTTTCATATATGCATTTATAGTTGTGAGTGTGCATGCATGAATCAATTTAAGTAGTTTTGTAGATGTATGATTTAATTTTAAAAGGAGTTTTATATTGCTGTACTATTCTTATAGCATTACTCTCCTAAACCGTTGACCAAGTCTGAGACTAAGAGTGGGCCCGGCCGCACCCGGGCTCCTCTCTGAGAAGGAGTTTAGAAAGCAAGGGGGTCTGTTCTGAACCTCGTGACTCAACGGGAGGGCCCCCCCCAACGCCCCTTGCCTTTATTCCATATATATATGCAATCCTTTTATGAATCATTTTAACTCATTATGATTTAATTCTCTTTTATGTGCTTCTATGTAGTAATAGAGTGAACCTTGCCATCTTCGAATCTGTAACTAAGTCACTGTTTTGATCAATTTTGTCTAATCACTTTATTAATCATTGATGATTGAGTGCTATTGAAAATATTATAATCAAATTCTGCAATTCGCTACAAGTAAATTCTAACTGTTACTAAATCAAACTGTGTAAAGTCACTCATTCATAGTGAATTGACATAATCAGCAGGATTCACAGACCTGCGTTGGTGACACCTATTCTAGCCCAGCCTCCCTATCTATTCTGCTCAAGGATACAACGTCCCATGAACTCCCGTTTGTCTAATCTGATAGCAAGCTCTAAGGCCACGTACCCATAAAGTATTTGAAACATTCCAAGTTTGGCTATAGTGTTTCACAGGACAGGGATGATTTTGCTTTTCTCAAGCTTGGTATCAATCCCTCCCTTTCTTCTGAGGATGACAGCAATCCTCAGAAAGGTTGTGTCGTGGTTCAGCCCCAGCCAGCAGCTCAGCACCACGCAGCCGCTCGCTCACTGCCCCTGCCCCGATGGGATGGGGAGAGAATCGGAGGAGTGAGAGTGAGAAACACTCCTGGGGTGAGAGAAGAACAGTTTAATAGTTGAAATAAAGTAAAATAGTAATGCTAATAGTAACAGTATAATAAAGATAATAATAATAATGATATCCAAAGCAAGCAATGCCCAATGCAATTGCTCACCACCCGCCGACCGATGCCCAGCCAGTTCCCGAGCAGCGATCGCTGCTCCCCGGCCAACCCCCCCAGTTTCTATACTGCCCATGACGCCGTATGGTATGGAATAGCCCTTGGGGCAGTTGGCATCAACTGTCCTGGCCGTGCCCCCTCCCAGTTTCTTGTGCCCCTGGCAGAGCCTGGGAAGCTGAAAAGTCCTTGACTGGCATAAGCAGCACTGAGCAACAACTCAACCATCAGCGTGTTATCAACATTCTTCTCTTACTAAATCCAACCCACAGCACTGTGCCTGCTACTGGGAAGAAAATGAACTCTATCCCAACCAAGACCAGGACAGGTTGGAACAAGAACTACAACACAAACAATTATACCTAATTGTACGAACAATTATAGCTACAACAGTAAAAAAATTATTATTAAAAATAACTGCTTTAGCCAGGACCAATCAGGCAACCAGGAGGTTAACTTATGCCAGATTTCTTCAAACCCTAAGGATGTATCATCCTTCTGTATTTGTTCAACCATTTTGATTTGCTGTTCCATAATTCCCAAGTCTACATTTCTACGTCCGGTTTCATCAATATATGTGCAACAACTAGAGTTGACAACTGTGCATACTCCACCCTGGGAAGCAAATATCATGTCTAAGGCCATTCTGTTGTGGATACTCCTTTGGATACTCCTGATGGACACGAGAAAAGCAAGGAGTACAGTCAGGACCCTAAAGTTTAGGAGAGCAAACTTCCAGCTCTCCAAGGAGTTAGCCAGAAGGACCCCCTGGGAAACGGTCCTCAGGGGCAGGGGAACGGAACAGAGCTGGCAGATCTTTAAGGACACCTTCCAGAGAGCGCAAGGGCTCTCAGGGCCCAGGGGTAAGAAATCAGGCAAGGAAGGGAAGAGACCGGCATGGCTGAGTCGAGACCTGCTGGTCAAAGTAAAGAGGGAACTGCCCAGGCAGTGGAAGCAGGGACAGGTGTCCTGGGAAGAGTACAGGGAAGCTGCCCGGTTGCGTAGGGAGCGGGTGAGGAAGGCCAAAGCGCAGCTGGAACTGAATTTGGCAAGGGATGTAAAGAATAACAAGAAGGGCTTCTACAGGTATGTCAGCCAGAAAAGGAAGGTTAAAGAAAGCGTACCCCGCTGATGACAAGAAAGGCGACCTCGTCTCAAGGGACGAGGAGAAGGCTGAGGTACTCAACAACTTCTTTGCCTCAGCCTTCACTGGCAACCTCTCTCCTCGCCCCTCCCGAGTCGATGGAGCGCAGGATGGGGAGCTGGGGGGTAAAGCCCCTCCCGCCGTAAGGGAAGATCAGGTTCGAGACCATCTGAGGAACCTGAATGTACACAAGTCTGTGGGACCTGATGAGATGCAGCCCAGAGTCCTGAGAGAATTGGCTGACGTAGTGGCCAAGCCACTCTCCATGATATTTGAAAAGTCCTGGCAGTCAGGTGAAGTCCCTGGGGCCTGGAAGAAGGGGAATGTGGTGCCCATTTTCAAAAAGGGAAGAAAGGAGGACCCTGGGAACTACCGCCCTGTCAGCCTCACCTCTGTGCCTGGGAAGATCATGGAGCAGATCCTCCTAGAAGCTATGCTCGAGCATATGGAGGACAGGGAGGTGATTCGAGACAGCCAGCACGGCTTCACCAAGGGCAAGTCCTGCCTGGCCAACCTGGTGGCTTTGTATGAAGGAGCGACTGCATCCGGGGACAAGGGAAAAGCACTGGATGTCATCTATCTGGGCTGCTGTAAAGCCTGCGACACGGTCCCCCACAACATCCTTCTCTCTCAATTGGGGAGATATGGGTGGACTGTTGGGTGGATAAGGAATTGGCTGGATGGTCGCATCCAGAGGGTCGTGGTCAATGGCTCGATGTCCACATGGAGACCGGTGACAAGTGGGGTCCCTCAGGGGTCCGTACTGGGACCGGTGCTGTTTAACATCTTCATCAATGACAGAGACAGTGGGATCGAGTGCACCCTCGGCAAGTTTGCAGATGACACCAAGCTGAGGGGTGCGGTTGACATGCCAGGAGGACGAGATGTCACCCAGAGGGACCCGGACAAGCGGGAGAGGTGGGCCGGTGTGACCCTCACGAGGGGCAGCAAGGCCAAGGGCAAGGTCCCGCACCGGGGACGGGGCAACCCCCGCTATCAGTCCAGGCTGGGGGATGGAGGGATGGAGAGCAGCCCTGCCGAGAAGGACTTGGGGGTGCTGGGGGATGAAAAGCCGGACACGAGCCGGCAATGTGCGCTGGCAGCCCAGAAAGCCAACCCCGTCCTGGGCTGCATCAACAGCAGCGTGGGCAGCGGGGCGAGGGAGGGGATTCTGCCCCTCTGCTCCGCTCTGCTCTGCTCTGCTCTGCTGAGACCCCCCCTGCAGCCCTGCGCCCAGCTCGGGGCCCTCAGCACAGGGACATGGAGCTGCTGGAGCGGGGCCAGAGGAGGCCACCAAACTGATGCGAGGGCTGGAGCTGCTCTGCTGCGGGGCCAGGCTGGGGGAGCTGGGGGTGCTCAGCCTGGAGAGGAGGGGGCTGCGGGGAGGCCTGAGTGCGGCCTGGCAGCGCTGAGAGGGGCTGCAGGAAGGGTGGGGACAAGCTTTTTAGCAAGGCCTGTTGGGACAGGACAAGCAGCAATGGATTTCAACTGAAGAAGAATCGATTTAGACTGGCTGTAAGGAAGAGGGTTTGTACAGCGAGGGTGGTGAGGCACTGGCACAGGTTGCCCAGGGAGGCGGTGGAGGCCCCATCCCTGGAAACATCCCAGGTCCGGTTGGACGGGGCTCGGAGCCCCCTGCTCTGGTTAAAGCTGTCCCTGGCACTGCAGGGGCTGGGGCACCTCTAAAGGGCCCTTCCCACCCAAAGCGTTCTGGGGTCCCACGATTCTGTGGTTTGGGTTCAGAGAAATGCTGGCTACCTGACTTGCAGCTAATCCACTCTACGCCCAAGTGTATCTAGAGATGTACTCCCAGTGGTCTTGGAAAAGATTAAAAAAAAAAAAAAAGGAGGAAAGTGAGCAAGAGACTCCTTAAACACTTGCTGAAAGTGTTCTTGGTCATTTACAGGTGGGGCAAGCAACACTAAATTAAGCACATTATTTATTGTTGGTAATTTTTTCCAATGTGGTGGTTAATTCTGGATGAGAAAAGGCTAATAATAAAGCCTCCCTCAAGAAAAAGCTTTTTTTTTTTTTCTATTTTCCTCTTCTCTTGTATGGATGCAGATGGCGAGCACCTGTCTTGTGCAGTGAACAGGTTGTCATGGCAGTATGACAGTCAAAAAACCTGCGTTTGGAATATGTAAGAGCACAGTCTGTTCATCTCGGCTGGACTCAGCAGTGGACAGCCTCTGCAGAAATATCTTGTGTACCAGATTTCATTTTGTTTGTTTGAAAAGAAATACTTGGTGGGGTGATGTATCTCAGGCTGCATTTCTGTGTGATGAGGGTTCAAGAAATAGGGTATGAAATAACTGTTTCTAATACCTAATATCTATTTGCCACCCTCTATGTATAAATATTTCCATGCTGTAGGGAGCCAAGGTCTCTCAGAAAGACCGGAGTCCGATCAGAAGCTGCTGCTGCTGCAGCTTTTGTATTCAGGGTACTGTGTGAGGCCAGTGCTGGGCAATTAAATGGTGTAGGTTACAGAATAAAAGCTTAAGCAAGCCTTTAGTGCATGCTCAAAAATAGCAGAAAGACATGTCTTTGACCAGGCAAAGAGGGAGCTGATGACAGTATTAGACACGACATAGGTCTGGGTTTAGAATGGTTGGAGAGTATGCTCTGCTACACGAGTCCAGAACCCAGTTCAGTGGAGAGTGAACCGAAAACCAAGACATAAGTACATCCCTTAAACACCACTGAAAGATGCGGATGAGTGCTGAATAGATGGAGCGTAAAGTATAGACTGAAAACCATGTACTTGAATATATTTTGCTAATAATTCCAGTAAAATGAATAGCTGAGGTGCAAGAGGAGGAAACAGATTGTGCTGAAATAAATATGTGTTGTACTGGAGAAGCATGCAAAGGAGCATTTTTCCGAGGACTGAGTTTCTTCCTTAAAGCTGGTAAAATAGTATCTTTACACATCAGTATTCGCACTGAAGCGTGTGCACATTTTGCAGACTAAGAAATCTCTGTCCTATAGTACTGATTTAAAGCTCTTGAAAATCTGTTATATTTACAGCAAAGGCAGCCTGAACTCTTTCCAACAGAACAAAGTTAATAGGCCGATAGCTGTGACTTGTTGGAATTAAATATTTTATTTTTATATACACACACACACAAATATACCTTTCTTTAAATATCATTTAGACTACAAATGACAGCCAGTGGTAACTTAGTAATGTTTTGCTGTAGGAAAACAGCAAAATACCCCATCTCTGCACGTATCTTGAACATGACCCCCCCGTTGTAGATGCTTTCCTAACTGGAACTATTCTATTCTTTAAGTCTTTATTACTTTGGAATTAAATGACTACCTCAACCAATTTTTTTTTTTTTTTTTTTTTTTTTTTTGCATGAACTTTAAGCTGCAACCGTGCAGATGGTAAATGAGGAAATGAGTCAATAAGCAACAGTTCAGAGAAGTTTTTTTCCCCATGTCCTAGATCTGTGGGTAGTCTTATGAGCATGAAATTTATTTCTTTTACTGCCTTCTGTTGAGGTGGTGTGGATTAAACTGTCTTTAAAAATACTGCTGTATTATCATGCAATCAGGTACGTTCCTGATGCAGTTTTTGGGTGATAGTGCCAAACCTGCTTTTAACAAAAATGCAGAGCAATAGCGGGAATTTACTTACATGCAGCTTTTCTTTACAAGTCACAATTTCCTTGTGACTGTTACATAGTTTGTAAGAGTAATTGCACTATATTCATTGTTGGCTCTGAAATTATTAACTTTAGTGCCATGGTTTCACCTTAGTAACATTTAATTATTTTTTAACAGAATAGTGTTTTAAGTGAGGTGGTTTTGTACTAGTTTCTTACAGCCTAGATGGCAGTTAATCCATTAAAATTGCATTAATATTTGCTAATGACAAACCAAGGGAATTGCAATATTGCACAGCAGCCTGGTTTTGGATAATTGTGCATCCGTTAATCATTGGCACGTAGCAGGAATGAAAAGATGGAGCCATTAGGGGCAAGAAGGGTTTGGAGCGCAGGATGGAGTGACAGTAGAAATGGGTTTCTTAAAAACACAAATATTTGAAAGATAAAGCTCGTCATGCACTATATTAAATATCATAAAAGCTGTTGAGAAAAAATGGTCAGGAAGCAAGACATTAGTAAGAGGATGCTTATTAGAAAAAATTAAAAGTATAAAGTGAACTAGCTTTGTGCAAACACTATTGTAGGATTTGTTTTCCTATAACTCAGTTGTTCTTAACACAAAATTTATCATTTTCTACATGGAGCTGACACTTTCAAATACAAAAAGTGATGTTCAGAATTGGAATTTGAAAGCAGCACTAAAAATCAGACAGGCAGAGGCTACGGTTTGTAGAGCCGAGATGTGAAAAATGTGGAGTTACTCACAGTTCATAGGATGACGCGGGTGGGAAGAAGCCTCAGAGGGGCTGTAGTCCCATCTCGTGCTGCAAGCAGGGTCAGCTCTGGGGTCAGGGCTTTGTCCAGTCACCTCATCCCCGAATGGAGGTCCTGCAGTGGAGGTCCTTTCTGGACAACCTGCTTCACGGTCCTCGTGGTGAAAAGGGTTTTTCCTTGTATCCAGCTTGACCCTCAGTTGTATTTGGTTGGTAGATAGCCGGCTGAACATGAGCCAGCAGTGTGCCCAGGTGGCCAAGAAGGCCAACAGCATCCTGGCTTGTATCAGGAATGCTGTGGCCAGCAGGAGCAGGGAGGTGATTGTCCCCCTGTGCTTGGCACTGGGGAGGCCACAGCTGGAATGCTGTGTCCAGTTTTGGGCCCCTCACTCCAAGAAGGACATTGGGGTGCTGGAGCGTGTTCAGAGACGGGCAACAAGGATGGTGAAGGGTCTGGAGAACAAGTCTTATGAGGAGCGGCTGAGGGAACTGGGGTTGTTTAGCCTGGAGAAGAGGAGGCTGAGGGGAGACCTCATCGCTCTCTACAACTCCCTGAAAGGAGGGGGCAGTGAGGTGGGTGTTGGTCTCTTCTCCCACGGAGTTAGCGATAGGACGAGAGGAAATGGGCTCAAGCTGCGCCAGGGGAGGTTTAGGTTGGAAATTAGGAAAAATTTCTTTACGGAAAGGGTGGTCAAGCATTGGACCAGGCTGCCCAGAGAGGTGGTGGAGTCCCCATCCCTGGAAGTGTTCAAAAAACGGGTAGATGTGGCACTTTGGGACATGGTTTAGTCTAGTCTACCCTTGATTGGTTTAGGTGGGCTTGGTAGTGTAGGTTAATGGTTGGACTGGATGATCTTAAAGGTCTTTTCCAACCTAGACGATTCTATGATTAATTTCTGCCCCTTGTCTTTTGATCCCGCATCACGAACCGCTGTGAAGAGCCTGGCTCCATCTCCCTGATAAACTCCTTGGAGGTATGAGAAGGTTCCTGCCACAGGCTGCCCCTCTTCTCCAGGCTGATTAAGCCTTGTCCCATCAGCCTCTCTCGCTGTACGTGCTGTAACCATCCGGAGGTTTTGGAGAGGGATTGGTTTATTGGTTTGGCTCTTTTTTTTATTTTTTACAAAATATTTTGCACAGACTTCATCAGAATTGCATACACCTAAAGATTAATCTCCAATAAGTGAATGCGTAGCATTGGTTAAAAGGTAAGCACGTAGTTCAGCCTGAGTTTCATGCTCTCCAAAATGAAGTAATAATACTGTGTGAGTGATGGGCTAATTTTAATAACTTTTTTCCTCTCTGAGGAGCTTTAAATTTGATGTAACCAAACTCCTAAAGCTAGGAGTGCTGAAAGGACCGGGAAAACTCACCTGATGAACAGGTGGCTCAGAGGCTGGTGCCGTTGGTGGAACTTTGTTTTTTTCGATCATGGGGAGGTTTACACGGCACCGGGCCTGCTGGCGGCTGATGGAGATCGGCTGTCTCCAAAGGCGAAAAGGATTCTCGCCCATGAGTTGGCGGGACTCACTGAGAGGGCTTTGAACTAGGTTTGAAGGGGGAAGGGGATATAAACGGGCCCGCTAGTGAGGAGCCCAGGGGCAGCATGGCAACATTGGGGGCAAAATCGATAGCCCATCTCAAGTGCATCTACACCAATGCACGTAGCATGGGCAACAAACAGGAGGAGCTGGAAGCCCTTGTGCAGCAGGATAGCTATGACATAGTCGCCACCACAGAAAGGTGGTGGGACGACTCTCATGACTGGAGTGCTGCACTGGATGGCTATCAGCTCTTCAGAAGGGATAGGCAGGGAAGGAGAGGCGGTGGGGTGGCTCTGTATGTTCGGGAGTGTTGTGACTGTATAGAGCTTGACAGCGGTGATGATAAGGTTGAGTGCTTATGGGTAAGGATGAGGGGGAAGGCCAGCAAGGCGGATGTCCTGTCGGGAGCCTGCTATAGACCACCCAACCAGGATGTGGAGGTAGATGAGGCGTTCTATAAGCGGCTAGCAGAAGTCTCACAATCGCTAGCCCTTGTTCTCGTGGGCGACTTCAACTTGCCGGACATCTGCTGGAAATACCATACAGCAGAGAGGCAGCAGTCTCAAAAGTTCCTAGAGCATGTGGGGGATAACTTTGTGACGCAGCTGGTAAGCAAGCCTACCAGGGGAGGTGCCTCGCTTGACCTGCTGTTTACCAACAGAGAAGGGCTTGTGGGAAATGTTGAGGTCGGAGGCCGTCTCGGGCTTAGCGACCACGATATGATAGAGTTCTCGATTCTGGGTGATGCCAAGCGGAGGGGCAGCAAAACTGTTACGATGGACTTCCGGAGGGCAGACTTTGGCCTCTTCAGGACCCTGGTTGGGAAAGTCCCTTGGGAGGCAGTCCTGAAGGGCAAAGGGGTCCAGGAAGGCTGGGCCTTCCTCAAGAAGGAAGTCTTAAGGGCGCAGGAGCGGGCTGTCCCCGTGTGCCGTAAGACGAACCGGCGGGGAAAACGACCGGCCTGGCTGAATAGGGAGCTTTTGCGGGGACTCAGGGAAAAGAGGAGAGTCTACCGCCTTTGGAAGAAGGGGCGGGCAACTCAGGAGGAGTACAGGGATCTCATCAGGTCCTGCAGGGAGGAAATTAGAAAGGCAAAAGCCCAGCTAGAACTCAATCTGGCCAATGCTGTAAAAGATAATAAAAAATGCTTTTACAAGTACATTAGCAATAAAAGGAGAGCCAAGGAGGATCTCCATCCTTTGCTGGATGCGGGGGGGGGGGGAACATTGTCACCGAGGACAAGGAAAAGGCTGAGGTACTTAACGCCTTCTTTGCCTCTGTGTTTAACAGCCAGACTGGTCATCCCCAGGGTACTCAGGCCCCTGAGCTAGAAGATAGGGACAGGGAGCAGAATGGAGCCCTCATAGTCCAGGAGGAAGCAGTTAACGACCTGCTACGCCACCTGGACGTTCACAAGTCTATGGGGCCGGATGGGATCCACCCGAGAGTACTGAGGGAGCTGGCGGAGGAGCTCACCAAGCCACTTTCCATCATCTATCAGCAGTCCTGGTTAACAGGGGAGGTCCCCGATGACTGGAGGCTTGCCAACGTGACGCCCATCTACAAGAAGGGCCGGAAGGAGGACCCGGGGAACTACAGGCCTGTCAGCCTGACCTCGGTGCCGGGGAAGATTATGGAGCGGTTCATCTTGAGTGAACTCTATCTTTATCGATGATCTGGATGAGGGGATTGAGTGCACCCTCAGTAAGTTTGCAGATGACACCAAGCTGGGTGGGAGTGTCGATCTGCTGGAGGGTAGGATGGCCCTGCAGAGGGACCTGGCCAGGCTGGACCGATGGGCCGAGGCCAACTGTATGAGGTTCAACAAGGCCAAGTGCTGGGTCCTGCACTTCGGGCACAACCCCATGCAACGCTGCAGGCTTGGGGAAGAGTGGCTGGGAAGCTGCCTGGCCGAAAAGGACCTGGGGGTGTTGGTCGACAGCAGCTGAACGTGAGCCAGCAGTGTGCCCAGGTGGCCAAGAAGGCCAACAGCATCCTGGCCTGTATCAGGGATAGTGTGGCCAGCAGGAGCAGGGCAGGGATCGTGCCCCTGTGCTTGGCACTGGTGAGGCCGCACCTGGAATGCTGTGTCCAGTTTTGGGCCCCTCACTCCAAGAAGGACATTGGGGTGCTGGGGCGTGTCCAGAGAAGGGCAACGGAGCTGGGGAAGGGTCTGGAGCACAGGGCTGCTGGGGAGCGGCTGAGGGAGCTGGGGGTGTTCAGCCTGGAGAAGAGGAGGCTGAGGGGAGACCTGATCGCTCTCTACAACTCCCTGAAAGGAGGGGGCAGTGAGGTGGGTGTTGGGCTCTTCTCCCAAGTAGTTAGCGATAGGACGAGAGGAAATGGGCTCAAGCTGCGCCAGGGGAGGTTTAGGTTGGAAATTAGGAAGTATTTCTTTACGGAAAGGGTGGTCAAGAATTGGACCAGGCTGCCCAGAGAGGTGGTGGAGTCCCCATCCCTGGAAGTGTTCAAAAAACGGGCAGAGGTGGCACTCTGGGACATGGTTTAGTGTAGTCTACCCTTGATTGGTTTAGTGTGGACTTGGTAGTGTAGGTTAATGGTTGGACTGGATGATCTTAAAGGTCTTTTCCAACCTAAATGATTCTACGATTCTGTGATTCTATAACCCCACAATGGAAGCGTCCTCTGAGAGACCGGGCAAGGTGGACAGCTGTTTAATTTCCTCCGTCTCCAAGGCAGCTATCCCAAAAGCCCACCGGTACCCTTTTGGGTCCTTGAAATACCCTCTCCTGAGGTGATCTATGCCAAGGATGCACGGAGCATCTGGGCCAGTCCCAATGGGGTGCTTCTGCCACTCATTCCCAGTTGGGCTCACTTCGGCCTCCAGTCCAGTGAGCTGTTGGGATTCCCCCATCACTCCAGAAATAGGGATGGGTTCTGCCCCTCTATAGCTTGATGGCATTAGGGTGCACTGTGCACAGGTGTCCACTGGAGCCTTATACTCCTGTGGGTCTGACGTTCCAGGCCATCGAATCCACACAGTCCAGTAAACCCGATTGTCCCTTTCCTCCACCTGGCTGGAGGCAGGGCCCCTCAAACACTGGTCACAGTATTCGCTGTTCTCTCCTTGTAAATGTGAATCAAGAGTCCCTTGATTAGGATCGGAAGTAAAATCAGCCCTCTTACTCTGTCTGGGGAACTGCTCCCTGGAAACTGGAGCTGCAATTTTCCTGGGAGAACCGCCTTTTGTAAAAGTTTTCCTTGCAACTCACGCACCCGTGCCTCTAGGGTCGAGGTGGGTTTCCCATCCCACTTCCTCATGTCCTCTCCATGATCACACAGGTGAAACCACAGTGTGCTCCGTGGCGTGTATCCTCTATATCCTCTCTCTTGAGCAGGAGGACGTTGACTCCTAATGGCTGAGACACTGGTCCGTACAGGTGGGGAGTAGGACAGATCCTCTCTGAGTTGTTGGAACTCTCGGCCTATTTTTTCAGACGTTTTTTCCACAGCCGAGACACAGGCCCGTAGGGAGAAAGAGAGACTTTCTTCATATTCCCGGAGTCGTCTAGCCACGTCATCCACCATTGGTGCCTCGTCATCTCTCCAGGCCAGTATTGGCAACGAGTTGGCATACGATGCTGGTGTGCTCCGTACCACCTTCCGCCACATGGGTCGTGTGCACCTGACTTCATCTGGATCTTTGGGGAACTGCTCATCGTTCAGGTCACTATAAATCACCTCCAGCACGCCTAATTCCCTCAAGTAATGGATACCCTTCTCTACGGTGGTCCATTTGCTTGGACGGTATAAAACATCCTCCTTGAAGGGATACCTTTCCTTCACGCTTGACAGAAGTCGCCTCCAGAGGCTGAGAGTTTTTGCCCCTTTTCCAATTGCTTTGTCAATGCCCCCTTCCCTGGAAAGGGATCCCAGCTGCTTGGCTTCCTTACCCTCTAAATCCAGGCTACTGGCCCCATTATCCCAGCATCGGAGCAGCCAGGTGATGATGTGCTCGCCTGGATGATGACTGAAATCTTTTCGCATATCTTGCAGCTCACCCAGGGATAGGCATCGGGTGGTTACCATCTCATTCATGGGTTCGTCCTCCTCTCGTTCTTGTGATGGCCCTGGTTCATCTTCATCCCTTACTAAACGAGTTGATTTTCTTGTGTATTTTTTCTTCTGTATAGGGGGAACTGATACCGGCGTGGGTTGATTCTCTGTTTTAGCCACGGTGCCTGTCACTGGGGTTGGAGTGGCTGCAGTGCCTGTGGTCGGTGTTGGAGTAGCCGCAGTGCCCGTGGTGGGTGTTGGAGTACCGCAGTGCTCGTGGCTGTGGTTGGAGTAGCCACAGTGCTTGTGGCTGCGGTTGAGGTAGCCACAGTGCCCGTGGCTGTGGTTGGAGTAGCCGCAGTGCTCGTGGCTGTGGTTGGAGTAGCCACAGTGCCCGTGGTGGGTGTTGCAGTAGCCACAGTGCTCATGGCTGTGGTTGAGGTAGCCACAGTGCCCGTGGCTGTGGTTGGAGTAACCGCAGTGCTCGTGGCTGTGGTTGGAGTAGCTGCAGTGCCAGTGGCTGTGGTTGGAGTAGCCACAGTGCTCATGGCTGTGGTTGGAGTAGCTGCAGTGCCAGTGGCTGTGGTTGGAGTAGCCTCAGTGCTTGTGGCTGCGGTTGCAGTAGCCACAGTGCCTGTTGTTTTGTCATCAGATCCAGAGACCCTCTCTTTCCCTTGAGGGTACTGAATAGTGTTGAACAGGGCTCTATAAGCATGGCCCAGTCCCCAGCACGTTGCAATGAGTTGTGTCTCTCTGGAGTTGCCAGGGTGACAACATACTTTTTCCAAATACTTTACTAGTTCTTCAGGATTCTGCACTTGTTCAGGGGTGAAGCTCCAAAACACTGCAGGTGCCCACTGTCCCAGGTACTTGCCCATACGATCCCACACACCCTGCCACTCATAACTCTCCAGCCTTGGCGCAGATCTCTGGATGATATTCTTAAATTGCTTACTAACCTTTGTCAAAACCAAAACAATATTCCCAAGAAGTATCAACAGAAGGATCTTAACTGCCCAGGGATGTTCAAAATACTGAAAACTTCCTGTAATGAGGGAGGAAGCATTATAGAAGAAGGTAGTGAAGGTGCCATTCTGTATTTCCTCCACAACAAACGCCTCCGAGGAAAAGGTGTAATTGTTAACTCTCTCCATGAGGTGGTACCCAAAGTACAGTAATGACCTGTGTATAAAACCCAGATACAAAACCATGCTCAAGGTCAGGATTTTGATAAGGAACCTCCCAAGCAAAACATCCTTAATCACTGCAGAGCATAGCGCACTGCACAGACCAACACCAAGCTTTAACATGCACAGCCAAGAAAAGAACATGGTGCGGATCAGATGAACTAATATCATGACCGGCAACTGTTAACGGATTCCTTAATGCACTCTGGTTAATCTGTTCTTATCTCAAACCCTTCGTGCCCACGTTGGGCGCCAAAAAGGACTGTCGGGGTTTAGCCCCAGCCAGCAGCTCAGCACCACGCAGCCGCTCGCTCACTGCCCCTACCCCGATGGGATGGGGAGAGAATCGGAGGAGTGAGAGTGAGAAACACTCCTGGGGTGAGAGAAGAACAGTTTAATAATTGAAATACGATAAAGTAAAATAATAATAATAACAATATAATAATAAGAGTAATAATAATATCCAAAGCAAGCGATGCCCAATGCAATTGCTCACCATCCGCCGACCGATGCCCAGCCAGTTCCCGAGCAGCAATCACTGCTCCCCGGCCAACCCCCCCAGTTTCTATACTGCCCATGACGCCGTATGGTATGGAATAGCCCTTGGGGCAGTTGGCATCAACTGTCCTGGCCGTGCCCCTCCCAGTTTCTTGTGCCCCTGGCAGAGCCTGGGAAGCTGAAAAGTCCTTGACTGGCATAAGCAGCACTGAGCAACAACTCAACCATCAGTGTGGTATCAACATTCTTCTCCTACTAAATCCAACCCACAGCACTGTGCCTGCTACTGGGAAGAAAATGAACTCTATCCCAGCCGGAACCAGGACAAACTCCAAGGGCCACGGTCCTCGGCAGGCTGGGAGCTGTGGTCTTCCAGCACGGCACTTCTGGGCGGCCGTGTTGGCCTGAAAGGGCCTGCGGGGAGCTGCTGTCTTCTGGTACAGCCCTGCTGTGCGGCCATGTTGGGCCGGAGGCCGCGCCAGGAGCTGTAGTGCCGGTGCTGTTGCTTCAGCGTGTCTGTTCCGCGGGGGCAGCCCAAGGAACCCCCAAAAAGCCCAAGGGCGCCTGGAACAGCCCGCTCTGCCCCGTCTCTGCCCGCCCGAGAGGTGCCATGGAGCTGCTGCCCAGCGTGACCACGCTCAGGCCCCTTCCGAGCTCTGCTCTGGCGGAGCTGGCTGGGTGCGGGAGTCCAGGCTGCCTGGCTGAGAACAAATGGGGAGAACGGGGGGCAGGGTGGGAAGGAGGTGGGTAAGGACCAGCTGTCTTGGCAATTCAAGATGGGGGGACTCTCCTTTTGCCATCGGATCCCCTCAAGACTTGTTCATTTTCCCTTCCAGTCCCCTCAGGCCTAGAGCCCTGCAGCTCCACGGGTCCCCTCTGGACCCCTCTCTTGTCCGGGGTTGCCTCAGCCTGACCCGCTTGCCCCCTCAGAACCTCCCAGCACCCCAAGGCGCCTTTTGATGCGCTCTAGAGGCCTCGGTTTGCCCCCTGGTCCCCGCAGCACCGCTCTGTTAGCCTCCTTGCAGCCGCCCTTTGAGCCTCAGGAACCCTCCCTTGCTCCTCATTGCACACAAAAGCCCACCGCGGGCCTTCGCTGGGGCCACGGGAGGGCTCTTGGGCACAGTCCAGCCACAGGACTCCTCCACTGGCCCTGGAGCTGTCGGGATCGCTCTAGCCCACTCAGGAGCCCTCCTGAGGCCTTCATCGCACCCCAGGCCCCTCTGCGGGACCTCGAGCACCCCAAGGAACCCCACTAGACGGGGGGCCTGGCCCTCTGGACTCTACAATACCACTTTGGTCCCCTCAGCGCTCCTCCAGAGGTGCCTGTTATGGCCCAGAGCCTTCTGTTGCCCATCTGGCTCCTAAAAAGGAGCTCGCTGGTCCCCTGAGGGCCCCTCTGAGGCATTCATGGGCACCGAGGCACTCTCTGTGTCCTCTGGGACCCCTGCAGTTGCCCTCTGGCCCCCTTGGCGCCTCCGTGCTCTGCTTGCAAACCCTCCGGAGCCCATCACGGTGCGGGAAGTGGCGACGCAGCAACAGCGGATGCTGGGGCCTCGCTGGGATGGCCGGAGACCCGCGGGGTGGCCACAGCTGGGACCACCCTTCCTGTGCCCTGTCCTCGCTGCGTGTCAGTCACACATGTGTAGGACAACGTGGGTTTAGGCTTGTTGCTCCAGCTTTATTAAAATGCAGCCATTTTCGTGACAAGAGATGCACCTCTGCCTAGCTTAGCAGCACCAGCAGCGCAGTGCTGGCAGGGGCCATCCTGATCTTGGCTGCACCCTTGGAGCGCTCAGGATGAGGATGGTCTGAGCTGCCAGGGAAGAGACGGAGAGCTCGCTGTCTTTCTCCAGGGACTGAAGGGCTGTGACAGGGAGAAACAGAGCCGAGGTGAACCGCCGTGTCTGCAGAGACCCCAGGGCTTCCCCTCCCGACCATGGCCAGCCCCACCCGCCCTCTTGCCCCGGCCAGGAGAGCTGCTGCACAGGAACGCCCCAAATGCCCCTGACGTGTTCCCCTGGCCCTGCAGCGTCTCCCTGGAGCAGGGCAAGGCATGGCAGCACCCTGCCCAGGCTCCGTCCCCTGCCCCAGCAGCCCCGGCCAACACAGCGCTGCCCCTACTCACCGCTGCGGATCTCAGAGAGCTTCTCCTTGCTCCGGTGCCGCAGGGGCCGCACGGCAAGCCCTAGGCACAGAGCTTCGTCAGACCCCCTGCTCCCCAGCACGCTCCCAGCAGCACAGCCCCCGCCCGGCCGGCTGGGCTGCACACCCTCCTCCCCCTCCGCAGGGCTGACCCCAGGGAAGAGCAGTAGCCGAGGGGGGTGGGATTGAGCAAGGTGGCCACCAAGGCCAGCTGCGTGGGCAGGGCTGGGAGAGGGAGGCCAAGGCCCTGCACGGGGCGGCCGGGGCTCTGGCAGCCACGGGGCCGCTCCTTGCGCCCGGTGCAGCGGTGGGGACTGGGGCCAGGCTGGCAGAAGAGGGAGCCCGGGGGCTGTGGCTCACCCATGAACCTGACGGCCGCCTCTCGCAAGCTGGCCTGAGCATCCTGCAGGTACGGCAGGCTCTGGTGACAGTATTCCTCAGCCCTGCTCCTGTGCCGCACCAGCTGGAGAGAGCACAAGGGTATGGGCATGTCACGGTCCCTGCCCAGTCGGCTGGACCAGCCCCTCCTCCCAGCACCTCCCGTTCCCCTTCCCCGCCAGGCCATTCCCGGCTCCCAGGCAGGGGCCAGCTGGGACTGAGGTTCAGAGAGAGCCACAGGCAGAGGGGTCCCAGGGGCGCCCAGACCCCTCCATCCCACTGCAAGGCCCAGGTGGGCCAGAGTGGCCAGGCCCTGGGGCTTGTCCTCACCAAGCACTCTCCAATCCTCCATGTCTGCTCTGTCTGGGCAAGGTGCTTGAGTTGTTCCCACTTGAGGAGCTCTGCAGTGGCGACGAGGGCTTCCCCCGAGACCTGCAGAGCAGCAGGAGCTGGGAGATGGCACCGCTGCCTGGGGAAGGAGACGTGGCGTCCCCCTCCTCTTGGCTTTGTTGCTGGGGTGATCCTGGCCTTAGGAAGCTGGGGCACGCCCTGGCCCAAACATCGGGGCGTCTCTCGGGCACAGCCCAGGGGGACGGGGATTGAGGCTTAAAGCCGTGGCCTTCCACACCCGCAGGGACAGCAGGGAAGCCTGTAGGGACGCACGTATTCATGCCTGGGGCCACGGGCTGCTGCTGAGCCCCGCTGGACCAGGTGGGGCAGGTGTTGGAAGTGTCCGTGCCAGCTTCTCGGCCCCTGCTCGCCCTGGGACTGCAGGGAGCCTTGCTATGGGCTGCGCTGGAGGAGGGCCGAATGGGGGGAGCGCAGCTGGGAGGGGACCCCGCCTCCCCTTCCAGCTCTGCAGCAAGGGGCACTGCGGGGCGAGGAAGGCACTGGTGGGACCGGTGCAGGGATGCAGGGGAGCTCTGCCCTGTCCTCAGTGCTCGGGCAGCTGGAGCCCAAGGTGACGCACGCTCCCAGAGTCCGACAGCCAGCAGCTCTGGCCCCCGATGCCCGGGGCTTAGCACGCCCTTCCCTGTGTCACTGGCCGGCTTTGAAAGCTCTACCTTGGCCACGCTGTGCGTCTCGTCGTGCATGTGAAAGAAGAGCGGCAGCAGGCCCCTTCGCACTTTCTTCTTCATCCTCCTCTTGTCCTTCCCCACCACAGTCTCCAGCACGTCTCGGAAGAGCCTGATGGAGAGCGCTCTCATCTGGCTGGACTCCTGGTAGGGAGGAGAGGGGGACTTGAGAAAGAGCAGCTCCCTGCTTGCTGTGAGCATTAGCCCAAGGGCGTGAGCGCGGCAGATGCGAGCGGAGATGCTCCGGGGTCGCGCTCTGCACACAGGAGCTGTGGGAATCTCCGGTCCTGCCTGGCAGCGCAGCTGGGGAGCCCTCGGGGCTCCGAGAGCAGCTCTCGGCCCGCAGGTGCTTTGCAGAGGGGCCGGGCTGGGCCCCAGCACAGGGGGCTCGGGTCGCCCGGAGGCATCAACCTGTCAGGGGAAGGGTGCTGGGCCGCAAAGCCCGGAAGCCGTCCCACGAGCGCCCAGGGGGAGCAGAGCCTGCTCCGAGCGCTGCCCCAGGGCTGGGCTGAAGGGCAGCCGTCACTGCCCAGTGCCCCTCTGCGGGGCTCAGGCTCCCACATCAGCCTTACGTCGTCAAAGAGCGGCGGGAGCTCCTCCGCCAGCTGCACAGCCATGGGGCTGGCCTCCTCCCTCTCCAGGTCACCCAGCACGTTGCTGAAGACCAGCAGGGCCTTCATCTTGACGTCTGTGTTGCCATCCTGGAGCAGCTCCTTGACGTGTGGCAGGAGGACCTGCATTCTTCTTGCCTGTGGTCAAAGACCGCGTTTCCTTCTTGCGAAAGGGTGAAAGACCACCCTGGCAAGAAGGCTCTGCTCTCTGAGCACCGGCCTCCCGTCCGGCTTCCTGGCAGGTGGTGGCACAGGACCCCCTGCGGCAGCCTCCCGGTAGGTGGTGGCCACGGGCACGCTGATGGGGCCGTGGGAGAGCAGGGGAGGGCAGGGAGGGCAGGAAAGCAAAGACCGCCTCTGCCCTGCTCACCCCCGCCCTTTCGCCCCAGGCCCGAAGGGGCAGACGGCTTGGCAAGCCTCCGTGCCTGGAAAGCTCCCCGGGCAGCCAGCAGGCCCCACCACGGCAGGCAGGGAGGGCGGGCATCAGGAGCAGTCGCCCCGCCGCCTGACTCCCAGCCAAGGCCAAGCCCCCGCCTTAGCCACTGCCCCAGCCCCCGGCTGCCAGCATGGCTCCCTCCCCTTGACGACGCCCTGCTCACCGTGCCAGGTCTCTCTGAGAGCGTGATGAGGCCGCTGAGAAACAGGGAGACCGTCACCAGGCTGGGATGCCTCTGACAGCTCTCGAAGTGGGACGGGTCAGCAAAATCCTCGGGCTGAACGTCACTGGAGGCCATCGGCTGAAGCAAACACAGCAGTGAGATACTGGCAGAGCCTGCACGGCTCGCTGCAGGCCGTCGAGGCCTTTTGTGGTGACTCACAGCCAAGTGAGGGATGCAGGTGGCCGAGGTGGACAGGCTGGGTGATTTCACGCCCCGGAGTTTGCCGAGGAGCTCCTCCAGGATCTTCTCCAAAGTCTGCGGGGCGGAAAGCATCACCTCCCACATGGCCATGCCAGTGCTGCAAGGCAGAGCGCTCTGTCAGCGGGGCTGCCTCAGCCGCAGCAGCAAGGCCTGGGACGGCCCCGCATAACGCAGAGCCTGCGCCCCGGCGCGGATGCCCTGGGCAGCAGGAGAGGGCTGAGCTGGTGCTCCCCGTGGGGCTGGGAGGAGCGTGGTGGCGGGGCTCTGGCCTGAACCAGAGGGGCTGGGAAGCACGGTGGGATGGAGGGCCCAGCTCCTCGGGGGGGTCCTGCAGTCTTCCTTGGGTCTGGCAGCCAGAGAGTCTCCGGGTGCCTCTCCGCGCAGGGAACAAGCCCTGACGGCTGCTGGGGCCGGTACCTGTCTCCTGGCGGAGAGAACTTCAGCAGGCTGATGAGCACTTGCGCGGGGTACTCGTCGGTCAGCAGGAGAAGCAGTGACTGCACGCTCTGCCGGCCTGACTCCCTGTTGATGCACTCCAGTTTGTCGTGGATGCAGCTCATGATCTTGGGCACCTGGAGGGGACACAGGTGAGGATGGTGCTGCTGCTGGAGTGCAGCCATTTCCTCAGGTGCCCTTCCCACCCCTCTCTGCTGCCTTAAGGTGGCTTCAGGTGCCCGAGACCCCTGGGTTTGGGAGGGAGGGGCGGAGGGAGGGGCAGGGCCTGACAGGGCTGAAGGGCGGGGCAGTCCCACCACAGGCCACTTACCTCCGCCAGCCAGAAGTCAGGGTCTCTTGAGAACACATCCAGCATTTTTCTTGCTACCTCCTTGTCAAAGATGCTGGAGTCTGTCATCGCCTCAATGGCCGCCAGGACGATGTCTGTCCTCTCAGAAGGTCGGAGGTATTTTGCAAACCCCTATGGGAGGAAGGAAGGGAGCGAAGACACGTCACACCGCGTGCCCCGATGGTGCTGCTTCGCTGGGCGGTGCGAGCAGCCCTGGCGAGAGATGCCGGGCGGTGCCGGCGGCAGTGCCCGCAGGAAGGCTGGCAGCAGGGGCTGCAGTCACTGCACGGGGGAGGATGAGAAGAGGGGGTCCCCAGGGTGAGGGAGGAAGGTTGGGCTCCTGGGCACAGTGTGCTGGCCCTACAGCGACCCAGGGCTTGCTGGTGGCCAGGAGGGCTGGAGCTGCTGCTGTGACGCTGGAGTGCAGCCCTCGCATCGTCCCTGCTTGGGGACTGCAGGAACCCTCTCACCAGGGACAGCGAGGCCACACCAGCCCCACTGATTCTGGATGCCTTTGCTGCACGGGTGCCATGCTGATGCCACGAACAGGAGCCCCAGCGAGGCGGGGAGCTCATTACCCTGGCGCAGTCTCTGGTGGTGGAGAAACAAGGCAAGGAGGTTGCCTCAGGTTCCCAGCGGAGCTGTTGTGCTTTATCCTTTAGCATTGCCCTGCCTAAACAGCGGAGAAAACACAGAAGAGTCAATAAGACACAGCAGCTTTGCCAGCAAGCTTCCCAAACCGCCCTGAGATCTGCTTGCCAGATGGCAGGACACAGGCGGTCAGGGGGATTTCTGGAGGGCGTCAGGAATAGGTTGTTGCTACGAGGAGCACGGGAGGGACCAGGCGGGGTGATGCACAGGTGGGTCTGCCCTTCCCTGGCAGGGAAGACGTGGCTTTGGGACATGGTAGTCAATGGTAGCTTTGGCTGCGGGGTCCACAAAACAGCGGGGTTCCAGATGCTGAAAGGAGGGAGGAAGGAGAGCAGCAGAGAACAGATCCTGGACCTCGGGAGAGCACTCGGCTTCTGCAGCAAAAGGACAGCTGGGGTGCTACGGGAAGGAGCTGTGAGGGGCAGAGGAGGTCAGGAAGAGAAGCAGAGCTATCGGGAGACGTCTGTGGGCGGAGGGATGAAGCCCACCACAACTTGTCTTACTTTTTTGCTTATAGATGAATTCATAGAGGTGATAAAGAGCGTTCAAAGCTACAATGCTTGTCACTTCCTTGGAACATCGGAAAAGAAGGAGACGCCCCAGCAGCTGTCCCAGGATTGGGATCTGGATGTCTCCATAGCAGCCAGGGCCGTCGACGTCTCTTCCAAAGTGGTGCCAGTGCTGGGCAAGGGAGGCAGAAGAGCAGAAGGGTTGAGTGCAGGCAGCTGGTGCCAAAGGCCTGAACCCGCGCGTGTTCCAGGGCTGCATCCCTGGCGGGTCAGGGCTTTGCAGGGCCATGCCGGCCGCGGCTCCCAAAGCAGCTAGCTGGGCAGCAGCCCCGCGTGGGGGGAGCTGCAGGCTGCTCTGCTGTGCGGGGAAGGGGAGATGGCCTGGCTGGAGGGTGCCTGGCTCCTTACCGTCAGGGTGGAATTTCTGGCCAGAACGTGGCTTAGCAGCACAATCCTGCCCAGGGCTCTCTCCCGCGCAGCTGCTCTCTCAGACTTGGTGAAGTTCAGCAGCATCTGGGAAGAGAGAAGCTGCTGGTGTGCCCTGGGAGCAGACGCCTGCTCCAGCAGAAGGAGCAGTGCTGAACTCCTGGGCTGGACTCGCGCAGTCCCTTAAGGCTTCCTCTGACCTCGAGCAAAGCCTGCAGTGGGTGGGGTGCCTGCCCGAGGGGTCTCTCAGGCTTGCAGGCTTGGGACAAATGCCGCGGGCCAACCTTGTGGCCAGGCAGGAAGGCAGGTGCCACCCTCGGCAGCCACTGTGCTGCGGAAGGGCCTGGTGGGCAGCCCCTGGTTACCCGAGGGAGGTGGGCACCCTCCCTGCAGTGTGCTGTCTCTGCATGGCCCTGGCCTTGGGACCATCCCCTCGAGAGTGGGCACCCCCTTCCCCCCCGGGCGAGGAACGGCCCCTGTGAAGCCCACTCTTTGCACACGCCAGACCTGCAAGATATTCTGCAGCTGCTGGCTGACTCTGGAGGCACGAAAGCTCCGCACCACTTTCTCCAGCATTGTATCCATGGCTTGGAGGGTCTACGAGGAAGAAGACAAAGAGCGGTGGCAGTGTTCCCTGCTGTCCCTCTCAGCCCCAGGAGACTGATCGGAACCCCCAGAGCCAAGGGAGGGCTCCTGTGCTGCCTCGCGGTGCCCGGGAGACACCCAAGGGCAGGCAGTCTGCTGCGGGCAGAGCAGCCCGCGGCGCTGGACGTGGCCAGGCCCACGGGAAGCGGACGAAGGGCTGAGGGTGGGAAAGCAAAGCCGAGACCCTGCTCCGCCTTGGCTCTCTGGTCATATCGCAGCACGGGGTGGCCAGGGAGCAGCCCAGAGGGACTGGGGGCTCCGGTAGCTCAGCCAGCACTTGCCTGACTGTGGAGGTAAGCTTCCAGGGAACTCCTCCTTTCCACTGTTGCAGGAAGGAAGAAGACACTGGAGAAGCAGGCTTCTAGGAGGCTTTTCTCTTTGCCCTCCAGCGCTGTCTCCACAGAGCTGCAAAGAGAGAGAGGGCCCAGTTGGACACTGGTGCTGGGAGCGGTTTCTCGAGGCCTCGTGCAGGCGGACAGGGACCTCTGGGGCAGGGGTCCCCAGGAGGGAGGGGCAGGCACCTCAATTCAGCAATGGCACGCATGGCTTTCGGCCGCACCGGCGTGCGCAGCTGGTTCTTGGGCTCCTCTTCCAGCAGCACCTGCAGAGCACAGCCAGGATGGGACCTGGCAGCTGCCAGCACCCAGTGCCACCAGACCCTCGCCCTGCCCAAGCGCTGTGCGCACAGGCTGCGGGCGCCGGGGCTCTTGCCCCCTTCCCCAGAGTTGCCGGCTGTCCCCTCACCTTGATATTCTCTGCCAGCTCGTATCTTTGGCAGAACTCGTCTAGGCCCTCTAACAAGCCATACTGCCTTGCCTTTCTGCACAGCGTGTAGATGCTCTCCAGAAACTGCAGCTTCTGGCCCAGCTCCTGGCAGCCAGGGGAACAGAGAGACAAACAGGGAGCGTGAGTGGGGGGACACATGGCCAGCGGGACCGGAGCACTGGGGGGGCAGTGCCGTGTGGGAGACCTGGGAGAAGCAGCTCTGCCCAGCCAGCACACCTCCAGCAGCCCGGCAGCAGGTAGCAGAGCCCCTCTCGGCAGCCGCCGGCAGAGCCGCGGTTACCTTTTTTGGGCTGCTGACAAAGGCCTGGATGAAGTCCATGAGTTTCTGTTGCTCTTCGTACACAGGTGACAAGGTGGCATCTAATAAAGGAGGAGAGCAGGGAGGGCTGTAGAGGCTCCGGTGGCAGGAGAGAGCAGAGGAAGGAGCTCTGCCCTTCCCTTGCCCTCATGTCCCCTGGGGGCTCCCTGTTGCCCTGCGCTGTGTCCCAGAGCCCCACGTTCATACACCCTGGTGTGCCCCCAGGACGCCCTTTTCCTTTTGGCGCCAGCCCCGCGCCTGCTCCTGTGGCACGTTTTTGCCATGCGTGTCCGTGCTGGAGGGTGCCCGGCAGACAGGCTGCCATGCTGGAGCACAGCACGCAGGGCAAGCTGCCAGTGCCCCGGGCTGAGGAGCTTCCTTGCTGCCGGGCAGGAAAGGTCCCCGTCCCACAGCACGGCTGCCTCCTGCCAGCCCAGCTACCTGTCGCGGCCTGTGCCCCGGAGCAGGAGCTGTGTCCCCTCTGCTCCCTCCCTCCTTGGCAGAGGCTGTGCTGGGGCCTGCTCCCAGCCCTGAGCAGCCCCGGCGTTCAGGCAGCATCGTGCCCAGCACCCGTGGGACCCCCGCTGCCAGCACGCCGGGGAAACGTGATCGTGGCGTCGAGCAGGGTGCGCTCGCTGGCCCCAGCCCTGCCCAGCCCAAGAGGGCCCCTCACTCACCCGTCTGCAGTGGCTGGACCACGCACACCTCGTAGGGCTCCGGTGGAGAGCTGCTCTCCTGGGGAGCCCCATCCTCCACCCAGGCCAGCCTGGGGCGGCTGGGGGGTCTCTCTTCCATCCTGCGGGACGGAGGAAAGGGCTGGGCTGGGCAAGGGGGAAGCTTCGGCGAAACGCCGCGGGGCTGCCGAGGTCGGCGGGGAAAGACGTGGGCTGTGCTCGAGGCCTCCTCTCTGGCTCCGTGCTCCTGCCCCGTCCCGTTGCCGTCCTGCCGGACACTGCGGGCGGGGGGCCGCAGCCGCGCTGACCGCATGCAGCGTGGTGGTGTGTCACGAAGCGAGGTCACAAAGGGCCCCCCTGTGACCCGCCGCCCGGGCGGGGAGGGGCAGGGCGTCCCCCGGGGGCGCACGGGGCCGGCTCAGCCCTGGGCACCTGGCTGCTCTCGGAGGGCCTCCAGGCCCCCCTTGGCCCTCGTGTCCCCTGCGGGCTCCCTGTTGCCCTGCGCTGTGTCCCAGAGCCCCACGTTCAGACACCCCGGCGTGCCCCCAGGACGTCCTTTTCCGTTCGGCACACCCCGGAGCCCTGCCTCTGCCCCTCGACCACATTAGATGGGTAAGATTCACTCAAGCTTCACAGAAATCCCATCCTTTGTTGCCTCAGCTCTTGTCTTCCTCCCACCAAACTGGAAGAGCTCGTGCAGAAAAGGAGAAAAAGCAAATGAAACTTCTTCCACTGAGTTTGCCCTTCTAGGATCAGGAAGCTCCCAGGAATGGAGATTCCTGTCTCACTGGTTTTCTTCTTGGTCTGGTGTGTGACCATGGTGGAGAGCGGCCTCTGACGATTACAGCCTTTCCCCCTGCACCCAGCAGGCCACAACTCCAAGGGCCACGGTCCTCGGCAGGCTGGGAGCTGTGGTCTTCCAGCACGGCACTTCTGGGCGGCCGTGTTGGCCTGAAAGGGCCTGCGGGGAGCTGCTGTCTTCTGGTACAGCCCTGCTGTGCGGCCATGTTGGGCCGGAGGCCGCGCCAGGAGCTGTAGTGCCGGTGCTGTTGCTTCAGCGTGTCTGTTCCGCGGGGGCAGCCCAAGGAACCCCCAAAAAGCCCAAGGGTGCCTGGAACAGCCCGCTCTGCCCCGTCTCTGCCCGCCCGAGAGGTGCCATGGAGCTGCTGCCCAGCGTGACCACGCTCAGGCCCCTTCCGAGCTCTGCTGTTACCGTAAAAGCCAGTTGCAAGAACTCTCTAAGACTCAGGGGTTTAGAAAGCAGGCATTCTTCATTATGGCGCAAGGGTGCACGGGGGATACTTGCACCTAACGGGCACACCAGGTTACTTATCTACAGAGACTATGTACAATTGCAGATATTCATATCCATTACACTTCCAGGAACTGATTGTCATATTCATGTTATTTCCTGGAACTCCTTAACATATGTACATGTCCTTCACGCAGGCGTACTTATGTCCATTGGTGCTCTTTCGGGGTCCTCTGGTGGTCGTCGGTAGTCTTCCTCACTGCGTTCGCTGGTTGAACGCAGCTTTTGGGGCACGCTCAGTTCATGTTTGGCTTGGTTCTACGATTCTACTCATACAAAACTGGCTTATTGTGGTGGTGCATCTCCCCCCCTCCCTGTTTTTCTGTTCTGCTTTTCCCCTTCACTTCGGCCACTTTACAGTCTCAGGAATTCCAGGCCGCAGCTTTGGTGTAGCGAGTTGGTCAGTTAAGCGCCCCTTAATTGTCCCAGAAACCCCTACATGGCTGGAGCAGAGAGCGGCCCTGTTCTTATCAACATTCATGTTATGGCTAACGAGGGGAACGAGAACAAGCAGCTACCCCAGACAGCCTTGAAACAGGGTGGCATCATCGCTGCTGGAATTCCAACAACAAGCCGACCCGAATTGTGGCTCGGATGGAAATTTACTGGTGATTATAAGTCAATCATCTCACAATCCTATAAACGGCAGTCCCAAGTGAAGCCCTTTGAGCTCTCCTGGACTGCCGCGGGCCGCAGCAGCATCTCCCTCTGATCGAAATGTCTCTCAGAGTCAGCGAAAACCAGCAGATTCCCAAAGTCTGCTGCTACCAGAACTCCATTGCCGGAGATCGACAACGGAGCCTGGGCTGCTGATATTCTTCACTCCTCGAGGCTCTGCTCTCGCCCGTTGAGAAATGCCAAGGCATTAGATGTGAGTATTTCACTAAACTCGAGGGGAATTTTTAACAGGTATACTATTTTCATATATGCATTTATAGTTGTGAGTGTGCATGCATGAATCAATTTAAGTAGTTTTGTAGATGTATGATTTAATTTTAAAAGGAGTTTTATATTGCTGTACTATTCTTACAGCATTACTCTCCTAAACCGTTGACCAAGTCTGAGACTAAGAGTGGGCCCGGCCGCACCCGGGCTCCTCTCTGAGAAGGAGTTTAGAAAGCAAGGGGGTCTGTTCTGAACCTCGTGACTCAACGGGAGGGCCCCCCCCAACGCCCCTTGCCTTTATTCCATATATATATGCAATCCTTTTATGAATCATTTTAACTCATTATGATTTAATTCTCTTTTATGTGCTTCTATGTAGTAATAGAGTGAACCTTGCCATCTTCGAATCTGTAACTAAGTCACTGTTTTGATCAATTTTGTCTAATCACTTTATTAATCATTGATGATTGAGTGCTATTGAAAATATTATAATCAAATTCTGCAATTCGCTACAAGTAAATTCTAACTGTTACTAAATCAAACTGTGTAAAGTCACTCATTCATAGTGAATTGACATAATCAGCAGGATTCACAGACCTGCGTTGGTGACACCTATTCTAGCCCAGCCTCCCTATCTATTCTGCTCAAGGATACAACGTCCCATGAACTCCCGTTTGTCTAATCTGATAGCAAGCTCTAAGGCCACGTACCCATAAAGTATTTGAAACATTCCAAGTTTGGCTATAGTGTTTCACAGGACAGGGATGATTTTGCTTTTCTCAAGCTTGGTATCAATCCCTCCCTTTCTTCTGAGGATGACAGCAATCCTCAGAAAGGTTGTGTCGTGGTTCAGCCCCAGCCAGCAGCTCAGCACCACGCAGCCGCTCGCTCACTGCCCCTGCCCCGATGGGATGGGGAGAGAATCGGAGGAGTGAGAGTGAGAAACACTCCTGGGGTGAGAGAAGAACAGTTTAATAGTTGAAATAAAGTAAAATAGTAATGCTAATAGTAACAGTATAATAAAGATAATAATAATAATGATATCCAAAGCAAGCAATGCCCAATGCAATTGCTCAGCACCCGCCGACCGATGCCCAGCCAGTTCCCGAGCAGCGATCGCTGCTCCCCGGCCAACCCCCCCAGTTTCTATACTGCCCATGACGCCGTATGGTATGGAATAGCCCTTGGGGCAGTTGGCATCAACTGTCCTGGCCGTGCCCCCTCCCAGTTTCTTGTGCCCCTGGCAGAGCATGGGAAGCTGAAAAGGCCTTGACTAGCATAAGCAGCACTGAGCAACAACTCAACCATCAGCGTGTTATCAACATTCTTCTCTTACTAAATCCAACCCACAGCACTGTGCCTGCTACTGGGAAGAAAATGAACTCTATCCCAACCAAGACCAGGACAGGTTGGAACAAGAACTACAACACAAACAATTATACCTAATTGTACGAACAATTATAGCTACAACAGTAAAAAAATTATTATTAAAAATAACTGCTTTAGCCAGGACCAATCAGGCAACCAGGAGGTTAACTTATGCCAGATTTCTTCAAACCCTAAGGATGTATCATCCTTCTGTATTTGTTCAACCATTTTAATTTGCTGTTCCATAATTCCCAAGTCTACATTTCTACGTCCAGTTTCATCAATATATGTGCAACAACTAGAGTTGACAACTGTGCATACTCCACCCTGGGAAGCAAATATCATGTCTAAGGCCATTCTGTTGTGGATACTCCTTTGGATACTCCTGATGGACACGAGAAAAGCAAGGAGTACAGTCAGGACCCTAAAGTTTAGGAGAGCAAACTTCCAGCTCTCCAAGGAGTTAGCCAGAAGGACCCCCTGGGAAACGGTCCTCAGGGGCAGGGGAACGGAACAGAGCTGGCAGATCTTTAAGGACACCTTCCAGAGAGCGCAAGGGCTCTCAGGGCCCAGGGGTAAGAAATCAGGCAAGGAAGGGAAGAGACCGGCATGGCTGAGTCGAGACCTGCTGGTCAAAGTAAAGAGGGAACTGCCCAGGCAGTGGAAGCAGGGACAGGTGTCCTGGGAAGAGTACAGGGAAGCTGCCCGGTTGCGTAGGGAGCGGGTGAGGAAGGCCAAAGCGCAGCTGGAACTGAATTTGGCAAGGGATGTAAAGAATAACAAGAAGGGCTTCTACAGGTATGTCAGCCAGAAAAGGAAGGTTAAAGAAAGCGTACCCCGCTGATGACAAGAAAGGCGACCTCGTCTCAAGGGACGAGGAGAAGGCTGAGGTACTCAACAACTTCTTTGCCTCAGCCTTCACTGGCAACCTCTCTCCTCGCCCCTCCCGAGTCGATGGAGCGCAGGATGGGGAGCTGGGGGGTAAAGCCCCTCCCGCCGTAAGGGAAGATCAGGTTCGAGACCATCTGAGGAACCTGAATGTACACAAGTCTGTGGGACCTGATGAGATGCAGCCCAGAGTCCTGAGAGAATTGGCTGACGTAGTGGCCAAGCCACTCTCCATGATATTTGAAAAGTCCTGGCAGTCAGGTGAAGTCCCTGGGGACTGGAAGAAGGGGAATGTGGTGCCCATTTTCAAAAAGGGAAGAAAGGAGGACCCTGGGAACTACCGCCCTGTCAGCCTCACCTCTGTGCCTGGGAAGATCATGGAGCAGATCCTCCTAGAAGCTATGCTCGAGCATATGGAGGACAGGGAGGTGATTCGAGACAGCCAGCACGGCTTCACCAAGGGCAAGTCCTGCCTGGCCAACCTGGTGGCTTTGTATGAAGGAGCGACTGCATCCGGGGACAAGGGAAAAGCACTGGATGTCATCTATCTGGGCTGCTGTAAAGCCTGCGACACGGTCCCCCACAACATCCTTCTCTCTCAATTGGGGAGATATGGGTGGACTGTTGGGTGGATAAGGAATTGGCTGGATGGTCGCATCCAGAGGGTCGTGGTCAATGGCTCGATGTCCACATGGAGACCGGTGACAAGTGGGGTCCCTCAGGGGTCCGTACTGGGACCGGTGCTGTTTAACATCTTCATCAATGACAGAGACAGTGGGATCGAGTGCACCCTCGGCAAGTTTGCAGATGACACCAAGCTGAGGGGTGCGGTTGACATGCCAGGAGGACGAGATGTCACCCAGAGGGACCCGGACAAGCGGGAGAGGTGGGCCGGTGTGACCCTCACGAGGGGCAGCAAGGCCAAGGGCAAGGTCCCGCACCGGGGACGGGGCAACCCCCGCTATCAGTCCAGGCTGGGGGATGGAGGGATGGAGAGCAGCCCTGCCGAGAAGGACTTGGGGGTGCTGGGGGATGAAAAGCCGGACACGAGCCGGCAATGTGCGCTGGCAGCCCAGAAAGCCAACCCCGTCCTGGGCTGCATCAACAGCAGCGTGGGCAGCGGGGCGAGGGAGGGGATTCTGCCCCTCTGCTCCGCTCTGCTCTGCTCTGCTCTGCTGAGACCCCCCCTGCAGCCCTGCGCCCAGCTCGGGGCCCTCAGCACAGGGACATGGAGCTGCTGGAGCGGGGCCAGAGGAGGCCACCAAACTGATGCGAGGGCTGGAGCTGCTCTGCTGCGGGGCCAGGCTGGGGGAGCTGGGGGTGCTCAGCCTGGAGAGGAGGGGGCTGCGGGGAGGCCTGAGTGCGGCCTGGCAGCGCTGAGAGGGGCTGCAGGAAGGGTGGGGACAAGCTTTTTAGCAAGGCCTGTTGGGACAGGACAAGCAGCAATGGATTTCAACTGAAGAAGAATCGATTTAGACTGGCTGTAAGGAAGAGGGTTTGTACAGCGAGGGTGGTGAGGCACTGGCACAGGTTGCCCAGGGAGGCGGTGGAGGCCCCATCCCTGGAAACATCCCAGGTCCGGTTGGACGGGGCTCGGAGCCCCCTGCTCTGGTTAAAGCTGTCCCTGGCACTGCAGGGGCTGGGGCACCTCTAAAGGGCCCTTCCCACCCAAAGCGTTCTGGGATTCTATGGTTCTACTTATTTCAGTAACTACTTTGCTTATAAAATGGGGACCTCTATCTGATGACATTCTGAGAGATATTCCAAATCTCGGAATTATTTGTTTCAGCAATATTTTTATGACATCTCTTGCTTTGTTGGTGCAACATGGAAGGGCCTCAGGCCAACTTGTATACATATCCACGAGGACTAATAAATACTTAAGCCCTCCTTTTCTTGGCAATTTGGTAAAATCTGTTTGCCAATATTGTCCCGGTGCCTGTCCTTCCGTAGTTTTTCCAAATTGAATCTTATTCTGCATTTTTGGATTATTCCTACAACATATTTCACATCTTTCTGTAACCGATCTAATGATTTCTGCCATATTCCTACTAATAACTGATTTTCGTAAATGTTTTACCGTATTTTCTGCTCCCCGTTGCACAGCATTGTGTTCCTCCTTTACTAGACAAATAAAAGCAAATAAATCCTGACCGTCAAAATCAAGTGGAATGCAGAAAAAGGCATCTTTTAAATCTAGAACTGTAAACCACCCATATTCTTCGGTAAGAGCTGTCAGCAGCGGATATGGATTTGCTACCACAGGGTGGATGGAGGTCTTGGACAACTTGATTCCCTGCTCTTAGGTCCTGGACTGACCTGTAGGATTTCCCATCAGCTTTCTTAACAGGCAGAACTGGAGTCTGATACTTAGATTCACATTCTCTCAACAATCCATACTTTAAAAATTTCTGTGTAATAGATATTAGCCCAATTTTAACCTCTAATTTTAAAGGATATTGCTTCAATCGTACCGGCACCGAGCCTGGTGTAAGGTTGATCCTGACAGGTTCAGCTCTCTTTGATCTCCCTCGTACCTCTCCTGCCCAGACAATAGGAATTACTGCTTTCTCTGTTTCAGTCGGGATTTTCTTTTCCATCTGTTCTGTTTCCCACAATAACAATATTGAAGCTTGGACAAATTTAAATTCAGGCACTATCACTTCCACTTCCCTGTCTTTGAACTTTATTTCAGCTTCCAATTTTTCTAATAAATCTCGACCTATTCAGGGTTTTGTTGCGCCAGGCAAATACAGGAACTGATGTGTTACCCATTGTTTTCCAATTTTAAACTTAAGGGGTTTAAAGAAGGGCCGTGTCTCTCTCTGCCTTTCCTGTCGCACCAATAATTCTTACAGTATCATATCCCAGTTCGTGTTTCTTTGTATTTAAAACTGAATAAGTTGCCCCTGTGTCAACTAACATTCTATTTCTATTTCGTTTTCCCCAGCTTGATTTTCACCAGAGGCTCTGCTGGGGGAGATTCCTCTGGTCTCCTTCGGTCCCTAGCTTCTGCAGCCAGTACAGAGGTATCTGGTTCCCTACTCCTCTGCAAACGTGGGCACTCCTGCGCCAGTGTCCCTCTTCTCTACAGTAAGCGCACTGATCTCTCCCCAAAGGGACTCTATTTCCTACTGTCATAGTTCAGCCCCAGCCAGCAGCTCAGCACCACGCAGCCGCTCGCTCACTGCCCCTGCCCCGATGGGATGGGGGAGAGAATCGGAGGAGTGAGAGTGAGAAACACTCCTGGGGTGAGAGAAGAACAGTTTAATAATTGAAATAAGGTAAAATAGTAATGCTAATAGTAACAGTATAATAAAGATAATAATAATAATGATACACAAAGCAAGTGATGCCCAGTGCAATTGCCCACCACCCGCCAACCGATACCCAGCCAGTTCCCGAGCAGCAATCGCTGCTCCCCGGCCAACCCCCCCAGTTTCTATACTGCCCATGACGCCGTATGGTATGGAATAGCCCTTGGGGCAGTTGGCATCAACTGTTCTGGCTGTGCCCCCTCCCAGTTTCTTGTGTGCCTGGCAGAGCATGGGAAGCTGAAAAGTCCTTGACTGGCATAAGCAGTACTCAGCAACAACTAAAACCATCAGCATGTTATCAACATTCTTCTCCTACTAAATCCAAACCACAGCACTATGCCTACTGCTAGGAAGAAAATTAACTCTATCCCAGCCGGAACCAGGACAGTATCCACCCCTTATTCTATACCATCTACATCATGCACAGGCCCTCCCCTCTCCAATGTGTTCCAATTAATCACCACCGCTTTCCCTATCTTGTCTTGATATATACACACAGATATCATTCCCGTCGTCTATGGCCCATTCCTGTAAAATGTCCATGGAGTTCATTTAGCCCAGGACTTTGGGTTCCATCGGTCTTTCAGAGCAGGAGAGGCGATGTGCAGTGTTGGATTGTTGCATGCTGAAGTCAGTTCTCATTCCAACACGGTTTCATCAAAGTTCATTTTCATTAAGCTGGGCAATTCTTACTGCAACACCATTGATGTGGCATATAGCAATCATAATATACAGTATTATATACTTAATATTAACCTACTATATTATTATATTAACATTATACTATATTATTATATTAACATGCAGTTAAGAGATAACATACAGTTACTATAAAGCAATTAATATCATACAATTCAGTTCATTGCCTATTTTCACCCAAAATCAAATTCCCTTGAGGTACACATTGGACTTCCCCATCCTTTCGCATCACCCACCAAGTGCACCCAGGTCCTTGAGCAGAAGCAATCCCACGAATGGGTTTGCCTTTGCCAGAGGGGGAGTAACCCACACTGTCTTCCCCAGCATATTTTTTATGTGCACTACAGGGACTTTATCTCCTTCTACAGCACGTAAAAGTTTTGATTGGGCAGGGCCAGCTCAATTGGCAGATCCCCTGGTGTTGGCTAACCAGGCGGCCTTTGCTAAATGCGTATGCCAATGTTTGAATGTCCCACCACCCATTGCTCTCAGGGGAGTCTTTAACAGTCCATTGGATCGCTCGATTGTCCCGGAGGCTGGTGCATGGCAAGGGATGTGATACACCCACTCAGTGCCGTGCTCTTTGGCCCAGGTGTCTATGAGGTTGTTTTGGAAATGAGTCCCGTTGTCTGACTCGATTCTTTCTGGGGTGCCGTGTCGCCACAGGACTTGCTTGTCAAGGCCCAGGATGGTGTTCCGGGCAGTGGCGTGGGGCATGGGATATGTTTGCAGCCATCCGGTGGTTGCTTCCACCATGGTGAGCACACGGCGCTTGCCTTGGCGGGTTTGTGGGAGTGGGACATAGTCAATATGCCAGGCCTCCCCATATTTATATTTCAGCCATCGTTCACTATACCCGAGGGGCTTGAACTGCTTGGCTTGCTTGATTGCAGCGCACGTTTCACGTTCATGAATAACCTGTGCAATACTGTCCATAGTTAAGTCCACCCCTCGATCATGAGCCCATCCATATGTTGCATCCCTTCCTTGATGGCCGGAGGCGTCATGGGCCCACCCAGCTATAAATAATTCACCCTTATGTTGCCAGTCCAGATCCACCTGAGCCACTTCAATCTTAGCAGCCTGATCCACTGCTGGTTGTTTTGATGTTCTTCAGTGGCCCGACTCTTGGGTACGTGAGCATCTACGTGGCGAACTTTTACAACCAGGTTCTCTGCCCGGGCAGCGATATCTTGCCACAATGCAGCAGCCCAGATGGGTTTGCCTCTGCGCTGCCAGTTGCTCTGCTTCCATTGCTGCAGCCACCCCCACAGGGCATTTGCCACCATCCAGGAGTCAGTATAGAGATAAAGTCCTGGCCCCTTTTCTCGTTCAGCAATATCTAAAGCCAGCTGGATGGCTTTCACCTCTGCAAACTGTCACGACTCCCCTTCTCCTTCAGCAGTTTCTGCCACTTGTCGTATAGGACTCCATACAGCAGCTTTCCACCTCCGATGCTTTCCCACAAGACGACAGCACCCATCAGTGAACAGGGCATACTGCTTCTCATTTTCTGGCAATTGATTATACAGTGGGGCCTCTTCAGCACGTGTCACCTCCTCCTCTGGTGATATTCTGAAGTTTTGTCCTTCTGGCCAGTCTATGATCACTTCCAAGATTCCTGGGGGACTGGGGTTTCCTATTCGAGCCCGGTGTGTGATCAGTGCAACCCACTTACTCCACGCAGCATCAGCTACACGATGTGTAGAGGGGACCCTCCCTTTGAACATCCAGCCCAGCACCGGCAGTCGGGGTGCCAGCAGGAGCTGGGCTTCAGCACCAACCCCTTCCGAAGCAGCTCGAACCCCTTCATAGGCTGCCAATCTCTCTTTCTCAGTTGGAGTATAGCGGGCTTGGGATCCTCTGTATCCCCGACTCCAAAACCCTCGCGGTCGACCTCGAGTCTCCCCTGGTGCTTTCTGCCAGAGGCTCCAGGTAGGGCCATTCTCCCCGGCTGCGGTGTAGGGCACATTTTTAATATCCTGCCCTGCCCGGACTGGCCCAAGGGCTACTGCATGAACTATCTCCCGTTTAATTTGTTCAAAGGCTTGCTGTTGCTCAGGGCCCCATTTGAAATCGTTCTTCTGCCGGGTCACTTGATAGAGAGGGCTTACGATCTGGCTGTACTTTGGAATATGCATTCTCCAAAAACCCACAACGCCTAAGAAAGCTTGTGTGTCCTTTTTGCTAGTTGGTGGGGACATAGCTGTTATTTTGCTGATCACATCCATTGGGATCTGACGACATCCATCTTGCCATTTTATTCCTAAAAATTGGATCTCCTGGGCAGGTCCCTTGACCTTACTTTGTTTGATGGCAAAACCAGCCTTCAGAAGGATTTGGAGTATTTTCTTTCTCTTCTCAAAAACTTCTGCTGCATTGCCCCACACGATGATGTCATCAACGTACTGCAGATGTTCTGGAGCTTCACCCTGTTCCAGTGCCGTCTGGATCACTCCATGGCAAATGGTGGGGCTGTGCTTCCACCCCTGGGCAGTCGGTTCCAGGTGTACTGAACCCCCCTCCAGGTAAAAGCAAAGTGGGGCCTGCGCTCTGCTGCCAAAGGGATGGAGAAAACCGCATTGGCGATATCAGCTGTGGCACACCACTTGGCTGCCTTTGACTCCAGTTCGTATTGAAGTTCCAGCATGTCTGGCACGGCAGCATTCAGTGGCGGTGTAACTTCGTTCAGGCCACGATAGTCCGCTGTCAGTCTGCACTCCCTGTTAGACTTTCGCACTGGCCATGTGGGACTGTTAAAGGGTGAGCGAGTCTTGCTGATCACTCCCTGGCTCTCCAGTCGACGAATCGGGTTATGGATGGGAATCAGGGAGTCTCGGTTGGTGCAGTATTGCCGCCGGTGCGCTGTTGTGGTAGCGATCGGCACCTGTTGTTCTTCGACCCTCAACAACAGGAGTGACGGCAGCAGTTCAAAGACCGGTGTAACTGCCACGTGGGCGCAGTCACCGCGGCGAAGGGCTCGGGAGCGGACGCTCGTGCTGGGGCACCCTTGCTAAGGCGGCAAAAAAGCGCAGGGCGAGAGCGGGCATGGCGTGGCGCGGCAGGAGAGCGTGGCGTGGCAGTTTGCCAAAAGGGAAACTCCAGCAGTGGTCACCATCCGCCCAGGAGAACACCTGGCAGCCATGGTCAACACCCGCCCAAAAGCCGCCGCCAGAAGGAATGCGGCCACCCAGACGGAGCTCCCGCACAAACACGCAGCCGTCCAGGTCGCCGGCTGCAGGGAGTGCCTGAGCCTGTCGCTCGTACCGCAGGGCAGCGGAGACGGCAAATGTCTTGGCTGTGAGCAGGGAGATGATCTGCTCAGCCTGGGGCAGAGCTGAAGGAGGAGGTGGGAAGGCCGAGCAGTATCAGGGAGTGCGAGAGGGAAATAGACTGGTGGAGCCATGCCCGACCACCCCTGGGGCCAGGGCAGCAGGCGGAGGCCCCACAAGGAGCGGAGGATCCCCTGCCCTCTTGCCGGCAAGCAGAAGGAGGGGATCCAAGAGACAGGGGGAATGGAAACAGGTCCCTGCCCGGGACAGCAGGCGAATCCCCTCCCCGCCTCCCTCCCCCTCCCAGCTGCCCCTACACAACAGATACGGGGCCCTGGGAGTTGAGGGCCAGGCAAGCCGGGAGGGAGGTGAAGGCGAAGGTCCAGCCAGGGGGTTGCCGAGGGTCAGTCAGTCAACCCCACGGATTACGACTGCCCCTGTTAGGAAAAAAAGGAGGGTAATTGTGGTGGGTGATTCCCTCCTGCAGGGAACTGAGGGCCCAATCTGCCGCCCGGACCCATCCCACAGGGAAGTCTGCTGCCTCCCTGGGGCCCGGGTTAGGGACGTTACTAGAAAACTCCCCGACCTCGTGAGGCCCTCCCATTATTACCCGTTGCTGGTTGTACAGGTGGGCAGTGATGAGATTGCACATAGAAGTCCTAAAGCAATGAAGAGGGACTTCAGGGCACTGGGGCGATTGGTCGCAGGATCGGGAGCGCAGGTAGTATTTTCCTCTATCCCGTCAGTGGCAGCTAGGAGTGCTGAAAGGAATGGGAAAACTCACCTGATGAACAGGTGGCTCAGAGGCTGGTGCCGTCGGTGGAACTTTGGGTTTTTCGATCATGGGGAGGTTTACACGGCACCGGGCCTGCTGGCGGCTGATGGAGATCGGCTGTCTCCAAAGGCGAAAAGGATTCTCGCCCATGAGTTGGTGGGACTCACTGAGAGGGCTTTGAACTAGGTTTGAAGGGGGAAGGGGATATAAACGGGCCCGCTAGTGAGGAGCCCAGGGGCAGCATGGCAACATTGGGGGCAAAATCGATAGCCCATCTCAAGTGCATCTACACCAATGCACGTAGCATGGGCAACAAACAGGAGGAGCTGGAAGCCCTTGTGCAGCAGGATAGCTATGACATAGTCGCCACCACAGAAAGGTGGTGGGACGACTCTCATGACTGGAGTGCTGCACTGGATGGCTATCAGCTCTTCAGAAGGGATAGGCAGGGAAGGAGAGGCGGTGGGGTGGCTCTGTATGTTCGGGAGTGTTGTGACTGTATAGAGCTTGACAGCGGTGATGATAAGGTTGAGTGCTTATGGGTAAGGATGAGGGGGAAGGCCAGCAAGGCGGATGTCCTGTCGGGAGCCTGCTATAGACCACCCAACCAGGATGTGGAGGTAGATGAGGCGTTCTATAAGCGGCTAGCAGAAGTCTCACAATCGCTAGCCCTTGTTCTCGTGGGCGACTTCAACTTGCCAGACATCTGCTGGAAATACCATACAGCAGAGAGGCAGCAGTCTCAAAAGTTCCTAGAGCATGTGGGGGATAACTTTGTGACGCAGCTGGTAAGCAAGCCTACCAGGGGAGGTGCCTCGCTTGACCTGCTGTTTACCAACAGAGAAGGGCTTGTGGGAAATGTTGAGGTCGGAGGCCGTCTCGGGCTTAGCGACCACGATATGATAGAGTTCTCGATTCTGGGCGATGCCAAGCGGAGGGGCAGCAAAACTGTTACGATGGACTTCCGGAGGGCAGACTTTGGCCTCTTCAGGACCCTGGTTGGGAAAGTCCCTTGGGAGGCAGTCCTGAAGGGCAAAGGGGTCCAGGAAGGCTGGGCCTTCCTCAAGAAGGAAGTCTTAAGGGCGCAGGAGCGGGCTGTCCCCGTGTGCTGTAAGACGAACCGGCGGGGAAAACGACCGGCCTGGCTGAATAGGGAGCTTTTGCGGGGACTCAGGGAAAAAAGGAGAGTCTACCGCCTTTGGAAGAAGGGGCGGGCAACTCAGGAGGAGTACAGGGATCTCGTCAGGTCCTGCAGGGAGGAAATTAGAAAGGCAAAAGCCCAGCTAGAACTCAGTCTGGCCAATGCTGTAAAAGATAATAAAAAATGCTTTTACAAGTACATTAGCAATAAAAGGAGAGCCAAGGAGGATCTCCATCCTTTGCTGGATGTGGGGGGGAACATTGTCACCGAGGACAAGGAAAAGGCTGAGGTACTTAACGCCTTCTTTGCCTCTGTGTTTAACAGCCAGACTGGTCATCCCCAGGGTACTCAGGCCCCTGAGCTAGAAGATAGGGACAGGGAGCAGAATGGAGCCCTCATAGTCCAGGAGGAAGCAGTTAACGACCTGCTACGCCACCTGGACGTTCACAAGTCTATGGGGCCGGATGGGATCCACCCGAGAGTACTGAGGGAGCTGGCGGAGGAGCTCACCAAGCCACTTTCCATCATCTATCAGCAGTCCTGGTTAACAGGGGAGGTCCCGAATGACTGGAGGCTTGCCAACGTGACGCCCATCTACAAGAAGGGCCGGAAGGAGGACCCGGGGAACTACAGGCCTGTCAGCCTGACCTCGGTGCCGGGGAAGATTATGGAGCGGTTCATCTTGAGTGAACTCAACAGGCAAGTGCAGGTCAACCAGGGGATCAGGCCCAGCCAGCATGGTTCATGAAAGGCAGGCCCTGCTTGACCAACCTGATCTCCTTCTATGACCTGGTGACCCGCCTGGTAGATAATGGAAAGGCTGTGGATGTCATTTACCTGGACTTTAGCAAAGCTTTTGACACCGTCTCGCACAATATTCTCCTTGGGAAGCTGGCAGCTCATGGCTTGGACGGGCATAGTCTTCGCTGGGTAAAGAACTGGTTGGGTGGCCGAGCCCAGAGAGTAGTGGTGAATGGAGTTAAGTGCAGTTGGCGGCCGGTCACGAGCGGTGTTCCCCAGGGCTCTGTTTTGGGGCCAGCCGTGCTTAATATCTTTATCGATGATCTGGATGAGGGGATTGAGTGCACCCTCAGTAAGTTTGCAGATGACACCAAGCTGGGTGGGAGTGTCGATCTGCTGGAGGGTAGGATGGCCCTGCAGAGGGACCTGGCCAGGCTGGACCGATGGGCCGAGGCCAACTGTATGAGGTTCAACAAGGCCAAGTGCCGGGTCCTGCACTTTGGGCACAACCCCATGCAACGCTGCAGGCTTGGGGAAGAGTGGCTGGGAAGCTGCCTGGCCGAAAAGGACCTGGGGGTGTTGGTCGACAGCAGCTGAACGTGAGCCAGCAGTGTGCCCAGGTGGCCAAGAAGGCCAACAGCATCCTGGCCTGTATCAGGGATAGTGTGGCCAGCAGGAGCAGGGCAGGGATCGTGCCCCTGTGCTTGGCACTGGTGAGGCCGCACCTGGAATGCTGTGTCCAGTTTTGGGCCCCTCACTCCAAGAAGGACATTGGGGTGCTGGGGCATGTCCAGAGAAGGGCAACGGAGCTGGGGAAGGGTCTGGAGCACAGGGCTGGTGGGGAGCGGCTGAGGGAGCTGGGGGTGTTCAGCCTGGAGAAGAGGAGGCTGAGGGGAGACCTCATCGCTCTCTACAACTCCCTGACAGGAGGTTGTAGTGAGGTGGGTGTTGGTCTCTTCTCCCAAGTAGTTAGCGATAGGACGAGAGGAAATGGGCTTAAGCTGCGCCAGGGGAGGTTTAGGTTGGAAATTAGGAAGTATTTCTTTACGGAAAGGGTGGTCAAGAATTGGACCAGGCTGCCCAGAGAGGTGGTGGAGTCCCCATCCCTGGAAGTGTTCAAAAAACGGGCAGAGGTGGCACTCTGGGACATGGTTTAGTGTAGTCTGCCCTTGATTGGTTTAGTGTGGACTTGGTAGTGTAGGTTAATGGTTGGACTGGATGATCTTAAAGGTCTTTTCCAACCTAAATGATTCTACGATTCTGTGATTCTATAACCCCACAATGGAAGCGTCCTCTGAGAGACCGGGCAAGGTGGACAGCTGTTTAATTTCCTCCGTCTCCAAGGCAGCTATCCCAAAAGCCCACCGGTACCCTTTTGGGTCCTTGAAATACCCTCTCCTGAGGTGATCTATGCCAAGGATGCACGGAGCATCTGGGCCAGTCCCAATGGGGTGCTTCTGCCACTCATTCCCAGTTGGGCTCACTTCGGCCTCCAGTCCAGTGAGCTGTTGGGATTCCCCCATCACTCCAGAAATAGGGATGGGTTCTGCCCCTCTATAGCTTGATGGCATTAGGGTGCACTGTGCACCGGTGTCCACTGGAGCCTTATACTCCTGTGGGTCTGACGTTCCAGGCCATCGAATCCACACAGTCCAGTAAACCCGATTGTCCCTTTCCTCCACTTGGCTGGAGGCAGGGCCCCTCAAACACTGGTCACAGTATTCGCTGTTCTCTCCTTGTAAATATGAATCAAGAGTCCCTTGATTAGGATCGGAAGTAAAATCAGCCCTCTTACTCTGTCTGGGGAACTGCTCCCTGGAAACTGGAGCTGCAATTTTCCTGGGAGAACCGCCTTTTGTAAAAGTTTTCCTTGCAACTCACGCACCCGTGCCTCTAGGGTCGAGGTGGGTTTCCCATCCCACTTCCTCATGTCCTCTCCATGATCACACAGGTGAAACCACAGTGTGCTCCGTGGCGTGTATCCTCTATATCCTCTCTCTTGAGCAGGAGGACGTTGACTCCTAATGGCTGAGACACTGGTCCGTACAGGTGGGGAGTAGGACAGATCCTCTCTGAGTTGTTGGAACTCTCGGCCTATTTTTTCAGACGTTTTTTCCACAGCTGAGACACAGGCCCGTAGGGAGAAAGAGAGACTTTCTTCATATTCCCGGAGTCGTCTAGCCACGTCATCCACCATTGGTGCCTCGTCATCTCTCCAGGCCAGTATTGGCAACGAGTTGGCATACGATGCTGGTGTGCTCCGTACCACCTTCCGCCACATGGGTCGTGTGCACCTGACTTCATCTGGATCTTTGGGGAACTGCTCATCGTTCAGGTCACTATAAATCACCTCCAGCACGCCTAATTCCCTCAAGTAATGGATACCCTTCTCTACGGTGGTCCATTTGCTTGGACGGTATAAAACATCCTCCTTGAAGGGATACCTTTCCTTCACGCTTGACAGAAGTCGCCTCCAGAGGCTGAGAGTTTTTGCCCCTTTTCCAATTGCTTTGTCAATGCCCCCTTCCCTGGAAAGGGATCCCAGCTGCTTGGCTTCCTTACCCTCTAAATCCAGGCTACTGGCCCCATTATCCCAGCATCGGAGCAGCCAGGTGATGATGTGCTCGCCTGGATGACGACTGAAATCTTTTCGCATATCTCGCAGCTCACCCAGGGATAGGCATCGGGTGGTTACCATCTCATTCATGGGTTCGTCCTCCTCTCGTTCTCGTGATGGCCCTGGTTCATCTTCATCCCTTACTAAACGAGTTGATTTTCTTGTGTATTTTTTCTTCTGTATAGGGGGAACTGATACCGGCGTGGGTTGATTCTCTGTTTTAGCCACGGTGCCTGTCACTGGGGTTGGAGTGGCTGCAGTGCCTGTGGTGGGTGTTGGAGTACCGCAGTGCTTGTGGCTGTGGTTGGAGTAGCCACAGTGCTTGTGGCTGTGGTTGAAGTAGCCGCAGTGCTTGTGGCTGTGGTTGCAGTAGCCACAGTGCTCATGGCTGTGGTTGGAGTAGCCACAGTGCTCATGGCTGTGGTTGAGGTAGCCACAGTGCCCGTGGCTGTGGTTGGAGTAGCCGCAGTGCCAGTGGCTGTGGTTGGAGTAGCCTCAGTGCTTGTGGCTGTGGTTGGAGTAGCCGCAGTGCCCGTGGCTGTGGTTGGAGTAGCCGCAGTGCTCGTGGCTGTGGTTGGAGTAGCTGCAGTGCTTGTGGCTGTGGTTGGAGTAGCCACAGTGCTCATGGCTGTGGTTGGAGTAGCCACAGTGCCTGTTGTTTTGTCATCAGATCCAGAGACCCTCTCTTTCCCTTGAGGGTACTGAATAGTGTTGAACAGGGCTCTATAAGCATGGCCCAGTCCCCAGCACGTTGCAATGAGTTGTGTCTCTCTGGAGTTGCCAGGGTGACAACATACTTTTTCCAAATACTTTACTAGTTCTTCAGGATTCTGCACTTGTTCAGGGGTGAAGCTCCAAAACACTGCAGGTGCCCACTGTCCCAGGTACTTGCCCATACGATCCCACACACCCTGCCACTCATAACTCTCCAGCCTTGGCGCAGATCTCTGGATGATATTCTTAAATTGCTTACTAACCTTTGTCAAAACCAAAACAATATTCCCAAGAAGTATCAACAGAAGGATCTTAACTGCCCAGGGATGTTCAAAATACTGAAAACTTCCTGTAATGAGGGAGGAAGCATTATAGAAGAAGGTAGTGAAGGTGCCATTCTGTATTTCCTCCACAACAAACGCCTCCGAGGAAAAGGTGTAATTGTTAACTCTCTCCATGAGGTGGTACCCAAAGTACAGTAATGACCTGTGTATAAAACCCAGATACAAAACCATGCTCAAGGTCAGGATTTTGATAAGGAACCTCCCAAGCAAAACATCCTTAATCACTGCAGAGCATAGCGCACTGCACAGACCAACACCAAGCTTTAACATGCACAGCCAAGAAAAGAACATGGTGCAGATCAGATGAACTAATATCATGACCGGCAACTGTTAACGGATTCCTTAATGCACTCTGGTTAATCTGTTCTTATCTCAAACCCTTCGTGCCCACGTTGGGCGCCAAAAAGGACTGTCGGGGTTTAGCCCCAGCCAGCAGCTCAGCACCACGCAGCCGCTCGCTCACTGCCCCTGCCCCGATGGGATGGGGAGAGAATCGGAGGAGTGAGAGTGAGAAACACTCCTGGGGTGAGAGAAGAACAGTTTAATAATTGAAATACGATAAAGTAAAATAATAATAATAACAATATAATAATAAGAGTAATAATAATATCCAAAGCAAGTGATGCCCAATGCAATTGCTCACCACCCGCCAACCGATGCCCAGCCAGTTCCCGAGCAGCGATCGCTGCTCCCCGGCCAACCCCCCCAGTTTCTATACTGCCCATGACGCTGTATGGTATGGAATAGCCCTTGGGGCAGTTGGCATCAACTGTCCTGGCCGTGCCCCCTCCCAGTTTCTTGTGCCCCTGGCAGAGCCTGGGAAGCTGAAAAGTCCTTGACTGGCATAAGCAGCACTGAGCAACAACTCAACCATCAGTGTGGTATCAACATTCTTCTCCTACTAAATCCAACCCACAGCACTGTGCCTGCTACTGGGAAGAAAATGAACTCTATCCCAGCCGGAACCAGGACAAACTCCAAGGGCCACGGTCCTCGGCAGGCTGGGAGCTGTGGTCTTCCAGCACGGCACTTCTGGGCGGCCGTGTTGGCCTGAAAGGGCCTGCGGGGAGCTGCTGTCTTCTGGTACAGCCCTGCTGTGCGGCCATGTTGGGCCGGAGGCCGCGCCAGGAGCTGTAGTGCCGGTGCTGTTGCTTCAGCGTGTCTGTTCCGCGGGGGCAGCCCAAGGAACCCCCAAAAAGCCCAAGGGCGCCTGGAACAGCCCGCTCTGCCCCGTCTCTGCCCGCCCGAGAGGTGCCATGGAGCTGCTGCCCAGCGTGACCACGCTCAGGCCCCTTCCGAGCTCTGCTCTGGCGGAGCTGGCTGGGTGCGGGAGTCCAGGCTGCCTGACTGCGAGCAAATGGGGAGAACGGGGGGCAGGGTGGGAAGGAAGTGGGTAAGGACCAGCTGTCTTGGCAATTCAAGATGGGGGGACTCTCCTTTTGCCATCGGATCCCCTCAAGACTTGTTCATTTTCCCTTCCAGTCCCCTCAGGCCTAGAGCCCTGCAGCTCCACGGGTCCCCTCTGGACCCCTCTCTTGTCCGGGGTTGCCTCAGCCTGACCCGCTTGCCCCCTCAGAACCTCCCAGCACCCCAAGGCGCCTTTTGATGCGCTCTAGAGGCCTCGGTTTGCCCCCTGGTCCCCGCAGCACCGCTCTGTTAGCCTCCTTGCAGCCGCCCTTTGAGCCTCAGGAACCCTCCCTTGCTCCTCATTGCACACAAAAGCCCACCGCGGGCCTTCGCTGGGGCCACGGGAGGGCTCTCGGGCACAGTCCAGCCACAGGACTCCTCCACTGGCCCTGGAGCTGTCGGGATCGCTCTAGCCCACTCAGGAGCCCTCCTGAGGCCTTCATCGCACCCCAGGCCCCTCTGCGGGACCTCGAGCACCCCAAGGAACCCCACTAGACGGGGGGCCTGGCCCTCTGGACTCTACAATACCACTTTGGTCCCCTCAGCGCTCCTCCAGAGGTGCCTGTTATGGCCCAGAGCCTTCTGTTGCCCATCTGGCTCCTAAAAAGGAGCTCGCTGGTCCCCTGAGGGCCCCTCTGAGGCATTCATGGGCACCGAGGCACTCTCTGTGTCCTCTGGGACCCCTGCAGTTGCCCTCTGGTCCCCTTGGCGCCTCCGTGCTCTGCTTGCAAACCCTCCGGAGCCCATCACGGTGCGGGAAGTGGAGACGCAGCAACAGCGGATGCTGGGGCCTCGCTGGGATGGCCGGAGACCCGCGGGGTGGCCACAGCTGGGACCACCCTCCTGTGCCCTGTCCTCGCTGCGTGTCAGTCACACATGTGTAGGACAACGTGGGTTTAGGCTTGTTGCTCCAGCTTTATTAAAATACAGCCATTTTCGTGACAAGAGATGCACCTCTGCCTAGCTTAGCAGCACCAGCAGCGCAGTGCTGGCAGGGGCCATCCTGATCTTGGCTGCACCCTTGGAGCGCTCAGGATGAGGATGGTCTGAGCTGCCAGGGAAGAGACGGAGAGCTCGCTGTCTTTCTCCAGGGACTGAAGGGCTGTGACAGGGAGAAACAGAGCCGAGGTGAACCGCCGTGTCTGCAGAGACCCCAGGGCTTCCCCTCCCGACCATGGCCAGCCCCACCCGCCCTCTTGCCCCGGCCAGGAGAGCTGCTGCACAGGAACGCCCCAAATGCCCCTGACGTGTTCCCCTGGCCCTGCAGCGTCTCCCTGGAGCAGGGCAAGGCATGGCAGCACCCTGCCCAGGCTCCGTCCCCTGCCCCAGCAGCCCCGACCAACACAGCGCTGCCCCTACTCACCGCTGCGGATCTCAGAGAGCTTCTCCTTGCTCCGGTGCCGCAGGGGCCGCACGGCAAGCCCTAGGCACAGAGCTTCGTCAGACCCCCTGCTCCCCAGCACGCTCCCAGCAGCACAGCCCCCGCCCGGCCGGCTGGGCTGCACACCCTCCTCCCCCTCCGCAGGGCTGACCCCAGGGAAGAGCAGTAGCCGAGGGGGGTGGGATTGAGCAAGGTGGCCACCAAGGCCAGCTGCGTGGGCAGGGCTGGGAGAGGGAGGCCAAGGCCCTGCACGGGGCGGCCGGGGCTCTGGCAGCCACGGGGCCGCTCCTTGCGCCCGGTGCAGCGGTGGGGACTGGGGCCAGGCTGGCAGAAGAGGGAGCCCGGGGGCTGTGGCTCACCCATGAACCTGACGGCCGCCTCTCGCAAGCTGGCCTGAGCATCCTGCAGGTACGGCAGGCTCTGGTGACAGTATTCCTCAGCCCTGCTCCTGTGCCGCACCAGCTGGAGAGAGCACAAGGGTATGGGCATGTCACGGTCCCTGCCCAGTCGGCTGGACCAGCCCCTCCTCCCAGCACCTCCCGTTCCCCTTCCCCGCCAGGCCATTCCCGGCTCCCAGGCAGGGGCCAGCTGGGACTGAGGTTCAGAGAGAGCCACAGGCAGAGGGGTCCCAGGGGCGCCCAGACCCCTCCATCCCACTGCAAGGCCCAGGTGGGCCAGAGTGGCCAGGCCCTGGGGCTTGTCCTCACCAAGCACTCTCCAATCCTCCATGTCTGCTCTGTCTGGGCAAGGTGCTTGAGTTGTTCCCACTTGAGGAGCTCTGCAGTGGCGACGAGGGCTTCCCCCGAGACCTGCAGAGCAGCAGGAGCTGGGAGATGGCACCGCTGCCTGGGGAAGGAGACGTGGCGTCCCCCTCCTCTTGGCTTTGTTGCTGGGGTGATCCTGGCCTTAGGAAGCTGGGGCACGCCCTGGCCCAAACATCGGGGCGTCTCTCGGGCACAGCCCAGGGGGACGGGGATTGAGGCTTAAAGCCGTGGCCTTCCACACCCGCAGGGACAGCAGGGAAGCCTGTAGGGACGCACGTATTCATGCCTGGGGCCACGGGCTGCTGCTGAGCCCCGCTGGACCAGGTGGGGCAGGTGTTGGAAGTGTCCGTGCCAGCTTCTCGGCCCCTGCTCGCCCTGGGACTGCAGGGAGCCTTGCTATGGGCTGCGCTGGAGGAGGGCCGAATGGGGGGAGCGCAGCTGGGAGGGGACCCCGCCTCCCCTTCCAGCTCTGCAGCAAGGGGCACTGCGGGGCGAGGAAGGCACTGGTGGGACCGGTGCAGGGACGCAGGGGAGCTCTGCCCTGTCCTCAGTGCTCGGGCAGCTGGAGCCCAAGGTGACGCACGCTCCCAGAGTCCGACAGCCAGCAGCTCTGGCCCCCGATGCCCGGGGCTCAGCACGCCCTTCCCTGTGTCACTGGCCGGCTTTGAAAGCTCTACCTTGGCCACGCTGTGCGTCTCGTCGTGCATGTGAAAGAAGAGCGGCAGCAGGCCCCTTCGCACTTTCTTCTTCATCCTCCTCTTGTCCTTCCCCACCACAGTCTCCAGCACGTCTCGGAAGAGCCTGATGGAGAGCGCTCTCATCTGGCTGGACTCCTGGTAGGGAGGAGAGGGGGACTTGAGAAAGAGCCGCTCCCTGCTTGCTGTGAGCATTAGCCCAAGGGCGTGAGCGCGGCAGATGCGAGCGGAGATGCTCCGGGGTCGCGCTCTGCACACAGGAGCTGTGGGAATCTCCGGTCCTGCCTGGCAGCGCAGCTGGGGAGCCCTCGGGGCTCCGAGAGCAGCTCTCGGCCCGCAGGTGCTTTGCAGAGGGGCCGGGCTGGGCCCCAGCACAGGGGGCTCGGGTCGCCCGGAGGCATCAACCTGTCAGGGGAAGGGTGCTGGGCCGCAAAGCCCGGAAGCCATCCCACGAGCGCCCAGGGGGAGCAGAGCCTGCTCCGAGCGCTGCCCCAGGGCTGGGGCTGAAGGGCAGCCGTCACTGCCCAGTGCCCCTCTGCGGGGCTCAGGCTCCCACATCAGCCTTACGTCGTCAAAGAGCGGCGGGAGCTCCTCCGCCAGCTGCACAGCCATGGGGCTGGCCTCCTCCCTCTCCAGGTCACCCAGCACGTTGCTGAAGACCAGCAGGGCCTTCATCTTGACGTCTGTGTTGCCATCCTGGAGCAGCTCCTTGACGTGTGGCAGGAGGACCTGCATTCTTCTTGCCTGTGGTCAAAGACCGCGTTTCCTTCTTGCGAAAGGGTGAAAGACCACCCTGGCAAGAAGGCTCTGCTCTCTGAGCACCGGCCTCCCGTCCGGCTTCCTGGCAGGTGGTGGCACAGGACCCCCTGCGGCAGCCTCCCGGTAGGTGGTGGCCACGGGCACGCTGATGGGGCCGTGGGAGAGCAGGGGAGGGCAGGGAGGGCAGGAAAGCAAAGACCGCCTCTGCCCTGCTCACCCCCGCCCTTTCGCCCCAGGCCCGAAGGGGCAGACGGCTTGGCAAGCCTCCGTGCCTGGAAAGCTCCCCGGGCAGCCAGCAGGCCCCACCACGGCAGGCAGGGAGGGCGGGCATCAGGAGCAGTCGCCCCGCCGCCTGACTCCCAGCCAAGGCCAAGCCCCCGCCTTAGCCACTGCCCCAGCCCCCGGCTGCCAGCATGGCTCCCTCCCCTTGACGACGCCCTGCTCACCGTGCCAGGTCTCTCTGAGAGCGTGATGAGGCCGCTGAGAAACAGGGAGACCGTCACCAGGCTGGGATGCCTCTGACAGCTCTCGAAGTGGGACGGGTCAGCAAAATCCTCGGGCTGAACGTCACTGGAGGCCATCGGCTGAAGCAAACACAGCAGTGAGATACTGGCAGAGCCTGCACGGCTCGCTGCAGGCCGTCGAGGCCTTTTGTGGTGACTCACAGCCAAGTGAGGGATGCAGGTGGCCGAGGTGGACAGGCTGGGTGATTTCACGCCCCGGAGTTTGCCGAGGAGCTCCTCCAGGATCTTCTCCAAAGTCTGCGGGGCGGAAAGCATCACCTCCCACATGGCCATGCCAGTGCTGCAAGGCAGAGCGCTCTGTCAGCGGGGCTGCCTCAGCCGCAGCAGCAAGGCCTGGGACGGCCCCGCATAACGCAGAGCCTGCGCCCCGGCGCGGATGCCCTGGGCAGCAGGAGAGGGCTGAGCTGGTGCTCCCCGTGGGGCTGGGAGGAGCGTGGTGGCGGGGCTCTGGCCTGAACCAGAGGGGCTGGGAAGCACGGTGGGATGGAGGGCCCAGCTCCTCGGGGGGGTCCTGCAGTCTTCCTTGGGTCTGGCAGCCAGAGAGTCTCCGGGTGCCTCTCCGCGCAGGGAACAAGCCCTGACGGCTGCTGGGGCCGGTACCTGTCTCCTGGCGGAGAGAACTTCAGCAGGCTGATGAGCACTTGCGCGGGGTACTCGTCGGTCAGCAGGAGAAGCAGTGACTGCACGCTCTGCCGGCCTGACTCCCTGTTGATGCACTCCAGTTTGTCGTGGATGCAGCTCATGATCTTGGGCACCTGGAGGGGACACAGGTGAGGATGGTGCTGCTGCTGGAGTGCAGCCATTTCCTCAGGTGCCCTTCCCACCCCTCTCTGCTGCCTTAAGGTGGCTTCAGGTGCCCGAGACCCCTGGGTTTGGGAGGGAGGGGCGGAGGGAGGGGCAGGGCCTGACAGGGCTGAAGGGCGGGGCAGTCCCACCACAGGCCACTTACCTCCGCCAGCCAGAAGTCAGGGTCTCTTGAGAACACATCCAGCATTTTTCTTGCTACCTCCTTGTCAAAGATGCTGGAGTCTGTCATCGCCTCAATGGCCGCCAGGACGATGTCTGTCCTCTCAGAAGGTCGGAGGTATTTTGCAAACCCCTATGGGAGGAAGGAAGGGAGCGAAGACACGTCACACCGCGTGCCCCGATGGTGCTGCTTCGCTGGGCGGTGCGAGCAGCCCTGGCGAGAGATGCCGGGCGGTGCCGGCGGCAGTGCCCGCAGGAAGGCTGGCAGCAGGGGCTGCAGTCACTGCACGGGGGAGGATGAGAAGAGGGGGTCCCCAGGGTGAGGGAGGAAGGTTGGGCTCCTGGGCACAGTGTGCTGGCCCTACAGCGACCCAGGGCTTGCTGGTGGCCAGGAGGGCTGGAGCTGCTGCTGTGACGCTGGAGTGCAGCCCTCGCATCGTCCCTGCTTGGGGACTGCAGGAACCCTCTCACCAGGGACAGCGAGGCCACACCAGCCCCACTGATTCTGGATGCCTTTGCTGCACGGGTGCCATGCTGATGCCACGAACAGGAGCCCCAGCGAGGCGGGGAGCTCATTACCCTGGCGCAGTCTCTGGTGGTGGAGAAACAAGGCAAGGAGGTTGCCTCAGGTTCCCAGCGGAGCTGTTGTGCTTTATCCTTTAGCATTGCCCTGCCTAAACAGCGGAGAAAACACAGAAGAGTCAATAAGACACAGCAGCTTTGCCAGCAAGCTTCCCAAACCGCCCTGAGATCTGCTTGCCAGATGGCAGGACACAGGCGGTCAGGGGGATTTCTGGAGGGCGTCAGGAATAGGTTGTTGCTACGAGGAGCACGGGAGGGACCAGGCGGGGTGATGCACAGGTGGGTCTGCCCTTCCCTGGCAGGGAAGACGTGGCTTTGGGACATGGTAGTCAATGGTAGCTTTGGCTGCGGGGTCCACAAAACAGCGGGGTTCCAGATGCTGAAAGGAGGGAGGAAGGAGAGCAGCAGAGAACAGATCCTGGACCTCGGGAGAGCACTCGGCTTCTGCAGCAAAAGGACAGCTGGGGTGCTACGGGAAGGAGCTGTGAGGGGCAGAGGAGGTCAGGAAGAGAAGCAGAGCTATCGGGAGACGTCTGTGGGCGGAGGGATGAAGCCCACCACAACTTGTCTTACTTTTTTGCTTATAGATGAATTCATAGAGGTGATAAAGAGCGTTCAAAGCTACAATGCTTGTCACTTCCTTGGAACATCGGAAAAGAAGGAGACGCCCCAGCAGCTGTCCCAGGATTGGGATCTGGATGTCTCCATAGCAGCCAGGGCCGTCGACGTCTCTTCCAAAGTGGTGCCAGTGCTGGGCAAGGGAGGCAGAAGAGCAGAAGGGTTGAGTGCAGGCAGCTGGTGCCAAAGGCCTGAACCCGCGCGTGTTCCAGGGCTGCATCCCTGGCGGGTCAGGGCTTTGCAGGGCCATGCCGGCCGCGGCTCCCAAAGCAGCTAGCTGGGCAGCAGCCCCGCGTGGGGGGAGCTGCAGGCTGCTCTGCTGTGCGGGGAAGGGGAGATGGCCTGGCTGGAGGGTGCCTGGCTCCTTACCGTCAGGGTGGAATTTCTGGCCAGAACGTGGCTTAGCAGCACAATCCTGCCCAGGGCTCTCTCCCGCGCAGCTGCTCTCTCAGACTTGGTGAAGTTCAGCAGCATCTGGGAAGAGAGAAGCTGCTGGTGTGCCCTGGGAGCAGACGCCTGCTCCAGCAGAAGGAGCAGTGCTGAACTCCTGGGCTGGACTCGCGCAGTCCCTTAAGGCTTCCTCTGACCTCGAGCAAAGCCTGCAGTGGGTGGGGTGCCTGCCCGAGGGGTCTCTCAGGCTTGCAGGCTTGGGACAAATGCCGCGGGCCAACCTTGTGGCCAGGCAGGAAGGCAGGTGCCACCCTCGGCAGCCACTGTGCTGCGGAAGGGCCTGGTGGGCAGCCCCTGGTTACCCGAGGGAGGTGGGCACCCTCCCTGCAGTGTGCTGTCTCTGCATGGCCCTGGCCTTGGGACCATCCCCTCGAGAGTGGGCACCCCCTTCCCCCCCGGGCGAGGAACGGCCCCTGTGAAGCCCACTCTTTGCACACGCCAGACCTGCAAGATATTCTGCAGCTGCTGGCTGACTCTGGAGGCACGAAAGCTCCGCACCACTTTCTCCAGCATTGTATCCATGGCTTGGAGGGTCTACGAGGAAGAAGACAAAGAGCGGTGGCAGTGTTCCCTGCTGTCCCTCTCAGCCCCAGGAGACTGATCGGAACCCCCAGAGCCAAGGGAGGGCTCCTGTGCTGCCTCGCGGTGCCCGGGAGACACCCAAGGGCAGGCAGTCTGCTGCGGGCAGAGCAGCCCGCGGCGCTGGACGTGGCCAGGCCCACGGGAAGCGGACGAAGGGCTGAGGGTGGGAAAGCAAAGCCGAGACCCTGCTCCGCCTTGGCTCTCTGGTCATATCGCAGCACGGGGTGGCCAGGGAGCAGCCCAGAGGGACTGGGGGCTCCGGTAGCTCAGCCAGCACTTGCCTGACTGTGGAGGTAAGCTTCCAGGGAACTCCTCCTTTCCACTGTTGCAGGAAGGAAGAAGACACTGGAGAAGCAGGCTTCTAGGAGGCTTTTCTCTTTGCCCTCCAGCGCTGTCTCCACAGAGCTGCAAAGAGAGAGAGGGCCCAGTTGGACACTGGTGCTGGGAGCGGTTTCTCGAGGCCTCGTGCAGGCGGACAGGGACCTCTGGGGCAGGGGTCCCCAGGAGGGAGGGGCAGGCACCTCAATTCAGCAATGGCACGCATGGCTTTCGGCCGCACCGGCGTGCGCAGCTGGTTCTTGGGCTCCTCTTCCAGCAGCACCTGCAGAGCACAGCCAGGATGGGACCTGGCAGCTGCCAGCACCCAGTGCCACCAGACCCTCGCCCTGCCCAAGCGCTGTGCGCACAGGCTGCGGGCGCCGGGGCTCTTGCCCCCTTCCCCAGAGTTGCCGGCTGTCCCCTCACCTTGATATTCTCTGCCAGCTCGTATCTTTGGCAGAACTCGTCTAGGCCCTCTAACAAGCCATACTGCCTTGCCTTTCTGCACAGCGTGTAGATGCTCTCCAGAAACTGCAGCTTCTGGCCCAGCTCCTGGCAGCCAGGGGAACAGAGAGACAAACAGGGAGCGTGAGTGGGGGGACACATGGCCAGCGGGACCGGAGCACTGGGGGGGCAGTGCCGTGTGGGAGACCTGGGAGAAGCAGCTCTGCCCAGCCAGCACACCTCCAGCAGCCCGGCAGCAGGTAGCAGAGCCCCTCTCGGCAGCCGCCGGCAGAGCCGCGGTTACCTTTTTTGGGCTGCTGACAAAGGCCTGGATGAAGTCCATGAGTTTCTGTTGCTCTTCGTACACAGGTGACAAGGTGGCATCTAATAAAGGAGGAGAGCAGGGAGGGCTGTAGAGGCTCCGGTGGCAGGAGAGAGCAGAGGAAGGAGCTCTGCCCTTCCCTTGCCCTCATGTCCCCTGGGGGCTCCCTGTTGCCCTGCGCTGTGTCCCAGAGCCCCACGTTCATACACCCTGGTGTGCCCCCAGGACGCCCTTTTCCTTTTGGCGCCAGCCCCGCGCCTGCTCCTGTGGCACGTTTTTGCCATGCGTGTCCGTGCTGGAGGGTGCCCGGCAGACAGGCTGCCATGCTGGAGCACAGCACGCAGGGCAAGCTGCCAGTGCCCCGGGCTGAGGAGCTTCCTTGCTGCCGGGCAGGAAAGGTCCCCGTCCCACAGCACGGCTGCCTCCTGCCAGCCCAGCTACCTGTCGCGGCCTGTGCCCCGGAGCAGGAGCTGTGTCCCCTCTGCTCCCTCCCTCCTTGGCAGAGGCTGTGCTGGGGCCTGCTCCCAGCCCTGAGCAGCCCCGGCGTTCAGGCAGCATCGTGCCCAGCACCCGTGGGACCCCCGCTGCCAGCACGCCGGGGAAACGTGATCGTGGCGTCGAGCAGGGTGCGCTCGCTGGCCCCAGCCCTGCCCAGCCCAAGAGGGCCCCTCACTCACCCGTCTGCAGTGGCTGGACCACGCACACCTCGTAGGGCTCCGGTGGAGAGCTGCTCTCCTGGGGAGCCCCATCCTCCACCCAGGCCAGCCTGGGGCGGCTGGGGGGTCTCTCTTCCATCCTGCGGGACGGAGGAAAGGGCTGGGCTGGGCAAGGGGGAAGCTTCGGCGAAACGCCGCGGGGCTGCCGAGGTCGGCGGGGAAAGACGTGGGCTGCGCTCGAGGCCTCCTCTCTGGCTCCGTGCTCCTGCCCCGTCCCGTTGCCGTCCTGCCGGACACTGCGGGCGGGGGGCCGCAGCCGCGCTGACCGCATGCAGCGTGGTGGTGTGTCACGAAGCGAGGTCACAAAGGGCCCCCCTGTGACCCGCCGCCCGGGCGGGGAGGGGCAGGGCGTCCCCCGGGGGCGCACGGGGCCGGCTCAGCCCTGGGCACCTGGCTGCTCTCGGAGGGCCTCCAGGCCCCCCTTGGCCCTCGTGTCCCCTGCGGGCTCCCTGTTGCCCTGCGCTGTGTCCCAGAGCCCCACGTTCAGACACCCCGGCGTGCCCCCAGGACGTCCTTTTCCGTTCGGCACACCCCGGAGCCCTGCCTCTGCCCCTCGACCACATTAGATGGGTAAGATTCACTCAAGCTTCACAGAAATCCCATCCTTTGTTGCCTCAGCTCTTGTCTTCCTCCCACCAAACTGGAAGAGCTCGTGCAGAAAAGGAGAAAAAGCAAATGAAACTTCTTCCACTGAGTTTGCCCTTCTAGGATCAGGAAGCTCCCAGGAATGGAGATTCCTGTCTCACTGGTTTTCTTCTTGGTCTGGTGTGTGACCATGGTGGAGAGCGGCCTCTGACGATTACAGCCTTTCCCCCTGCACCCAGCAGGCCACAACTCCAAGGGCCACGGTCCTCGGCAGGCTGGGAGCTGTGGTCTTCCAGCACGGCACTTCTGGGCGGCCGTGTTGGCCTGAAAGGGCCTGCGGGGAGCTGCTGTCTTCTGGTACAGCCCTGCTGTGCGGCCATGTTGGGCCGGAGGCCGCGCCAGGAGCTGTAGTGCCGGTGCTGTTGCTTCAGCGTGTCTGTTCCGCGGGGGCAGCCCAAGGAACCCCCAAAAAGCCCAAGGGTGCCTGGAACAGCCCGCTCTGCCCCGTCTCTGCCCGCCCGAGAGGTGCCATGGAGCTGCTGCCCAGCGTGACCACGCTCAGGCCCCTTCCGAGCTCTGCTGTTACCGTAAAAGCCAGTTGCAAGAACTCTCTAAGACTCAGGGGTTTAGAAAGCAGGCATTCTTCATTATGGCGCAAGGGTGCACGGGGGATACTTGCACCTAACGGGCACACCAGGTTACTTATCTACAGAGACTATGTACAATTGCAGATATTCATATCCATTACACTTCCAGGAACTGATTGTCATATTCATGTTATTTCCTGGAACTCCTTAACATATGTACATGTCCTTCACGCAGGCGTACTTATGTCCATTGGTGCTCTTTCGGGGTCCTCTGGTGGTCGTCGGTAGTCTTCCTCACTGCGTTCGCTGGTTGAACGCAGCTTTTGGGGCACGCTCAGTTCATGTTTGGCTTGGTTCTACGATTCTACTCATACAAAACTGGCTTATTGTGGTGGTGCATCTCCCCCCCTCCCTGTTTTTCTGTTCTGCTTTTCCCCTTCACTTCGGCCACTTTACAGTCTCAGGAATTCCAGGCCGCAGCTTTGGTGTAGCGAGTTGGTCAGTTAAGCGCCCCTTAATTGTCCCAGAAACCCCTACATGGCTGGAGCAGAGAGCGGCCCTGTTCTTATCAACATTCATGTTATGGCTAACGAGGGGAACGAGAACAAGCAGCTACCCCAGACAGCCTTGAAACAGGGTGGCATCATCGCTGCTGGAATTCCAACAACAAGCCGACCCGAATTGTGGCTCGGATGGAAATTTACTGGTGATTATAAGTCAATCATCTCACAATCCTATAAACGGCAGTCCCAAGTGAAGCCCTTTGAGCTCTCCTGGACTGCCGCGGGCCGCAGCAGCATCTCCCTCTGATCGAAATGTCTCTCAGAGTCAGCGAAAACCAGCAGATTCCCAAAGTCTGCTGCTACCAGAACTCCATTGCCGGAGATCGACAACGGAGCCTGGGCTGCTGATATTCTTCACTCCTCGAGGCTCTGCTCTCGCCCGTTGAGAAATGCCAAGGCATTAGATGTGAGTATTTCACTAAACTCGAGGGGAATTTTTAACAGGTATACTATTTTCATATATGCATTTATAGTTGTGAGTGTGCATGCATGAATCAATTTAAGTAGTTTTGTAGATGTATGATTTAATTTTAAAAGGAGTTTTATATTGCTGTACTATTCTTACAGCATTACTCTCCTAAACCGTTGACCAAGTCTGAGACTAAGAGTGGGCCCGGCCGCACCCGGGCTCCTCTCTGAGAAGGAGTTTAGAAAGCAAGGGGGTCTGTTCTGAACCTCGTGACTCAACGGGAGGGCCCCCCCCAACGCCCCTTGCCTTTATTCCATATATATATGCAATCCTTTTATGAATCATTTTAACTCATTATGATTTAATTCTCTTTTATGTGCTTCTATGTAGTAATAGAGTGAACCTTGCCATCTTCGAATCTGTAACTAAGTCACTGTTTTGATCAATTTTGTCTAATCACTTTATTAATCATTGATGATTGAGTGCTATTGAAAATATTATAATCAAATTCTGCAATTCGCTACAAGTAAATTCTAACTGTTACTAAATCAAACTGTGTAAAGTCACTCATTCATAGTGAATTGACATAATCAGCAGGATTCACAGACCTGCGTTGGTGACACCTATTCTAGCCCAGCCTCCCTATCTATTCTGCTCAAGGATACAACGTCCCATGAACTCCCGTTTGTCTAATCTGATAGCAAGCTCTAAGGCCACGTACCCATAAAGTATTTGAAACATTCCAAGTTTGGCTATAGTGTTTCACAGGACAGGGATGATTTTGCTTTTCTCAAGCTTGGTATCAATCCCTCCCTTTCTTCTGAGGATGACAGCAATCCTCAGAAAGGTTGTGTCATGGTTCAGCCCCAGCCAGCAGCTCAGCACCACGCAGCCGCTCGCTCACTGCCCCTGCCCCGATGGGATGGGGAGAGAATCGGAGGAGTGAGAGTGAGAAACACTCCTGGGGTGAGAGAAGAACAGTTTAATAGTTGAAATAAAGTAAAATAGTAATGCTAATAGTAACAGTATAATAAAGATAATAATAATAATGATATCCAAAGCAAGCAATGCCCAATGCAATTGCTCAGCACCCGCCGACCGATGCCCAGCCAGTTCCCGAGCAGCGATCGCTGCTCCCCGGCCAACCCCCCCAGTTTCTATACTGCCCATGACGCCGTATGGTATGGAATAGCCCTTGGGGCAGTTGGCATCAACTGTCCTGGCCGTGCCCCCTCCCAGTTTCTTGTGCCCCTGGCAGAGCCTGGGAAGCTGAAAAGTCCTTGACTGGCATAAGCAGCACTGAGCAACAACTCAACCATCAGCGTGTTATCAACATTCTTCTCTTACTAAATCCAACCCACAGCACTGTGCCTGCTACTGGGAAGAAAATGAACTCTATCCCAACCAAGACCAGGACAGGTTGGAACAAGAACTACAACACAAACAATTATACCTAATTGTACGAACAATTATAGCTACAACAGTAAAAAAATTATTATTAAAAATAACTGCTTTAGCCAGGACCAATCAGGCAACCAGGAGGTTAACTTATGCCAGATTTCTTCAAACCCTAAGGATGTATCATCCTTCTGTATTTGTTCAACCATTTTGATTTGCTGTTCCATAATTCCCAAGTCTACATTTCTACGTCCGGTTTCATCAATATATGTGCAACAACTAGAGTTGACAACTGTGCATACTCCACCCTGGGAAGCAAATATCATGTCTAAGGCCATTCTGTTGTGGATACTCCTTTGGATACTCCTGATGGACACGAGAAAAGCAAGGAGTACAGTCAGGACCCTAAAGTTTAGGAGAGCAAACTTCCAGCTCTCCAAGGAGTTAGCCAGAAGGACCCCCTGGGAAACGGTCCTCAGGGGCAGGGGAACGGAACAGAGCTGGCAGATCTTTAAGGACACCTTCCAGAGAGCGCAAGGGCTCTCAGGGCCCAGGGGTAAGAAATCAGGCAAGGAAGGGAAGAGACCGGCATGGCTGAGTCGAGACCTGCTGGTCAAAGTAAAGAGGGAACTGCCCAGGCAGTGGAAGCAGGGACAGGTGTCCTGGGAAGAGTACAGGGAAGCTGCCCGGTTGCGTAGGGAGCGGGTGAGGAAGGCCAAAGCGCAGCTGGAACTGAATTTGGCAAGGGATGTAAAGAATAACAAGAAGGGCTTCTACAGGTATGTCAGCCAGAAAAGGAAGGTTAAAGAAAGCGTACCCCGCTGATGACAAGAAAGGCGACCTCGTCTCAAGGGACGAGGAGAAGGCTGAGGTACTCAACAACTTCTTTGCCTCAGCCTTCACTGGCAACCTCTCTCCTCGCCCCTCCCGAGTCGATGGAGCGCAGGATGGGGAGCTGGGGGGTAAAGCCCCTCCCGCCGTAAGGGAAGATCAGGTTCGAGACCATCTGAGGAACCTGAATGTACACAAGTCTGTGGGACCTGATGAGATGCAGCCCAGAGTCCTGAGAGAATTGGCTGACGTAGTGGCCAAGCCACTCTCCATGATATTTGAAAAGTCCTGGCAGTCAGGTGAAGTCCCTGGGGACTGGAAGAAGGGGAATGTGGTGCCCATTTTCAAAAAGGGAAGAAAGGAGGACCCTGGGAACTACCGCCCTGTCAGCCTCACCTCTGTGCCTGGGAAGATCATGGAGCAGATCCTCCTAGAAGCTATGCTCGAGCATATGGAGGACAGGGAGGTGATTCGAGACAGCCAGCACGGCTTCACCAAGGGCAAGTCCTGCCTGGCCAACCTGGTGGCTTTGTATGAAGGAGCGACTGCATCCGGGGACAAGGGAAAGCACTGGATGTCATCTATCTGGGCTGCTGTAAAGCCTGCGACACGGTCCCCCACAACATCCTTCTCTCTCAATTGGGGAGATATGGGTGGACTGTTGGGTGGATAAGGAATTGGCTGGATGGTCGCATCCAGAGGGTCGTGGTCAATGGCTCGATGTCCACATGGAGACCGGTGACAAGTGGGGTCCCTCAGGGGTCCGTACTGGGACCGGTGCTGTTTAACATCTTCATCAATGACAGAGACAGTGGGATCGAGTGCACCCTCGGCAAGTTTGCAGATGACACCAAGCTGAGGGGTGCGGTTGACATGCCAGGAGGACGAGATGTCACCCAGAGGGACCCGGACAAGCGGGAGAGGTGGGCCGGTGTGACCCTCACGAGGGGCAGCAAGGCCAAGGGCAAGGTCCCGCACCGGGGACGGGGCAACCCCCGCTATCAGTCCAGGCTGGGGGATGGAGGGATGGAGAGCAGCCCTGCCGAGAAGGACTTGGGGGTGCTGGGGGATGAAAAGCCGGACACGAGCCGGCAATGTGCGCTGGCAGCCCAGAAAGCCAACCCCGTCCTGGGCTGCATCAACAGCAGCGTGGGCAGCGGGGCGAGGGAGGGGATTCTGCCCCTCTGCTCCGCTCTGCTCTGCTCTGCTCTGCTGAGACCCCCCCTGCAGCCCTGCGCCCAGCTCGGGGCCCTCAGCACAGGGACATGGAGCTGCTGGAGCGGGGCCAGAGGAGGCCACCAAACTGATGCGAGGGCTGGAGCTGCTCTGCTGCGGGGCCAGGCTGGGGGAGCTGGGGGTGCTCAGCCTGGAGAGGAGGGGGCTGCGGGGAGGCCTGAGTGCGGCCTGGCAGCGCTGAGAGGGGCTGCAGGAAGGGTGGGGACAAGCTTTTTAGCAAGGCCTGTTGGGACAGGACAAGCAGCAATGGATTTCAACTGAAGAAGAATCGATTTAGACTGGCTGTAAGGAAGAGGGTTTGTACAGCGAGGGTGGTGAGGCACTGGCACAGGTTGCCCAGGGAGGCGGTGGAGGCCCCATCCCTGGAAACATCCCAGGTCCGGTTGGACGGGGCTCGGAGCCCCCTGCTCTGGTTAAAGCTGTCCCTGGCACTGCAGGGGCTGGGGCACCTCTAAAGGGCCCTTCCCACCCAAAGCGTTCTGGGATTCTATGGTTCTACTTATTTCAGTAACTACTTTGCTTATAAAATGGGGACCTCTATCTGATGACATTCTGAGAGATATTCCAAATCTCGGAATTATTTGTTTCAGCAATATTTTTATGACATCTCTTGCTTTGTTGGTGCAACATGGAAGGGCCTCAGGCCAACTTGTATACATATCCACGAGGACTAATAAATACTTAAGCCCTCCTTTTCTTGGCAATTTGGTAAAATCTGTTTGCCAATATTGTCCCGGTGCCTGTCCTTCCGTAGTTTTTCCAAATTGAATCTTATTCTGCATTTTTGGATTATTCCTACAACATATTTCACATCTTTCTGTAACCGATCTAATGATTTCTGCCATATTCCTACTAATAACTGATTTTCGTAAATGTTTTACCGTATTTTCTGCTCCCCGTTGCACAGCATTGTGTTCCTCCTTTACTAGACAAATAAAAGCAAATAAATCCTGACCGTCAAAATCAAGTGGAATGCAGAAAAAGGCATCTTTTAAATCTAGAACTGTAAACCACCCATATTCTTCGGTAAGAGCTGTCAGCAGCGGATATGGATTTGCTACCACAGGATGGATGGAGGTCTTGGACAACTTGATTCCCTGCTCTTAGGTCCTGGACTGACCTGTAGGATTTCCCATCAGCTTTCTTAACAGGCAGAACTGGAGTCTGATACTTAGATTCACATTCTCTCAACAATCCATACTTTAAAAATTTCTGTGTAATAGATATTAGCCCAATTTTAACCTCTAATTTTAAAGGATATTGCTTCAATCGTACCGGCACCGAGCCTGGTGTAAGGTTGATCCTGACAGGTTCAGCTCTCTTTGATCTCCCTCGTACCTCTCCTGCCCAGACAATAGGAATTACTGCTTTCTCTGTTTCAGTCGGGATTTTCTTTTCCATCTGTTCTGTTTCCCACAATAACAATATTGAAGCTTGGACAAATTTAAATTCAGGCACTATCACTTCCACTTCCCTGTCTTTGAACTTTATTTCAGCTTCCAATTTTTCTAATAAATCTCGACCTATTCAGGGTTTTGTTGCGCCAGGCAAATACAGGAACTGATGTGTTACCCATTGTTTTCCAATTTTAAACTTAAGGGGTTTAAAGAAGGGCCGTGTCTCTCTCTGCCTTTCCTGTCGCACCAATAATTCTTACAGTATCATATCCCAGTTCGTGTTTCTTTGTATTTAAAACTGAATAAGTTGCCCCTGTGTCAACTAACATTCTATTTCTATTTCGTTTTCCCCAGCTTGATTTTCACCAGAGGCTCTGCTGGGGGAGATTCCTCTGGTCTCCTTCGGTCCCTAGCTTCTGCAGCCAGTACAGAGGTATCTGGTTCCCTACTCCTCTGCAAACGTGGGCACTCCTGCGCCAGTGTCCCTCTTCTCTACAGTAAGCGCACTGATCTCTCCCCAAAGGGACTCTATTTCCTACTGTCATAGTTCAGCCCCAGCCAGCAGCTCAGCACCACGCAGCCACTCGCTCACTGCCCCTGCCCCGATGGGATGGGGGAGAGAATCGGAGGAGTGAGAGTGAGAAACACTCCTGGGGTGAGAGAAGAACAGTTTAATAATTGAAATAAGGTAAAATAGTAATGCTAATAGTAACAGTATAATAAAGATAATAATAATAATGATACACGAAGCAAGTGATGCCCAGTGCAATTGCCCACCACCAGCCAACCGATACCCAGCCAGTTCCCGAGCAGCAATCGCTGCTCCCCGGCCAACCCCCCCAGTTTCTATACTGCCCATGACGCCGTATGGTATGGAATAGCCCTTGGGGCAGTTGGCATCAACTGTTCTGGCTGTGCCCCCTCCCAGTTTCTTGTGTGCCTGGCAGAGCATGGGAAGCTGAAAAGTCCTTGACTGGCATAAGCAGTACTCAGCAACAACTAAAACCATCAGCATGTTATCAACATTCTTCTCCTACTAAATCCAAACCACAGCACTATGCCTACTGCTAGGAAGAAAATTAACTCTATCCCAGCCGGAACCAGGACAGTATCCACCCCTTATTCTATACCATCTACATCATGCACAGGCCCTCCCCTCTCCAATGTGTTCCAATTAATCACCACCGCTTTCCCTATCTTGTCTTGATATATACACACAGATATCATTCCCGTCGTCTATGGCCCATTCCTGTAAAATGTCCATGGAGTTCATTTAGCCCAGGACTTTGGGTTCCATCGGTCTTTCAGAGCAGGAGAGGCGATGTGCAGTGTTGGATTGTTGCATGCTGAAGTCAGTTCTCATTCCAACACGGTTTCATCAAAGTTCATTTTCATTAAGCTGGGCAATTCTTACTGCAACACCATTGATGTGGCATATAGCAATCATAATATACAGTATTATATACTTAATATTAACCTACTATATTATTATATTAACATTATACTATATTATTATATTAACATGCAGTTAAGAGATAACATACAGTTACTATAAAGCAATTAATATCATACAATTCAGTTCATTGCCTATTTTCACCCAAAATCAAATTCCCTTGAGGTACACATTGGACTTCCCCATCCTTTCGCATCACCCACCAAGTGCACCCAGGTCCTTGAGCAGAAGCAATCCCACGAATGGGTTTGCCTTTGCCAGAGGGGGAGTAACCCACACTGTCTTCCCCAGCATATTTTTTATGTGCACTACAGGGACTTTATCTCCTTCTACAGCACGTAAAAGTTTTGATTGGGCAGGGCCAGCTCAATTGGCAGATCCCCTGGTGTTGGCTAACCAGGCGGCCTTTGCTAAATGCGTATGCCAATGTTTGAATGTCCCACCACCCATTGCTCTCAGGGGAGTCTTTAACAGTCCATTGGATCGCTCGATTGTCCCGGAGGCTGGTGCATGGCAAGGGATGTGATACACCCACTCAGTGCCGTGCTCTTTGGCCCAGGTGTCTATGAGGTTGTTTTGGAAATGAGTCCCGTTGTCTGACTCGATTCTTTCTGGGGTGCCGTGTCGCCACAGGACTTGCTTTTCAAGGCCCAGGATGGTGTTCCGGGCAGTGGCGTGGGGCATGGGATATGTTTGCAGCCATCCGGTGGTTGCTTCCACCATGGTGAGCACACGGCGCTTGCCTTGGCGGGTTTGTGGGAGTGGGACATAGTCAATCTGCCAGGCCTCCCCATATTTATATTTCAGCCATCGTTCACTATACCCGAGGGGCTTGAACTGCTTGGCTTGCTTGATTGCAGCGCACGTTTCACGTTCATGAATAACCTGTGCAATACTGTCCATAGTTAAGTCCACCCCTCGATCACGAGCCCATCCATATGTTGCATCCCTTCCTTGATGGCCGGAGGCGTCATGGGCCCACCCAGCTATAAATAATTCACCCTTATGTTGCCAGTCCAGATCCACCTGAGCCACTTCAATCTTAGCAGCCTGATCCACTGCTGGTTGTTTTGATGTTCTTCAGTGGCCCGACTCTTGGGTACGTGAGCATCTACGTGACGAACTTTTACAACCAGGTTCTCTACCCGGGCAGCGATATCTTGCCACAATGCAGCAGCCCAGATGGGTTTGCCTCTGCGCTGCCAGTTGCTCTGCTTCCATTGCTGCAGCCACCCCCACAGGGCATTTGCCACCATCCAGGAGTCAGTATAGAGATAAAGTCCTGGCCCCTTTTCTCGTTCAGCAATATCTAAAGCCAGCTGGATGGCTTTCACCTCTGCAAACTGTCACGACTCCCCTTCTCCTTCAGCAGTTTCTGCCACTTGTCGTATAGGACTCCATACAGCAGCTTTCCACTTCCGATGCTTTCCCACAAGACGACAGCACCCATCAGTGAACAGGGCATACTGCTTCTCATTTTCTGGCAATTGATTATACAGTGGGGCTTCTTCAGCACGTGTCACCTCCTCCTCTGGTGATATTCTGAAGTTTTGTCCTTCTGGCCAGTCTATGATCACTTCCAAGATTCCTGGGGGACTGGGGTTTCCTATTCGAGCCCGGTGTGTGATCAGTGCAACCCACTTACTCCACGCAGCATCAGCTACACGATGTGTAGAGGGGACCCTCCCTTTGAACATCCAGCCCAGCACCGGCAGTCGGGGTGCCAGCAGGAGCTGGGCTTCAGCACCAACCCCTTCCGAAGCAGCTCGAACCCCTTCATATGCTGCCAATCTCTCTTTCTCAGTTGGAGTATAGCGGGCTTGGGATCCTCTGTATCCCCGACTCCAAAACCCTCGCGGTCGACCTCAAGTCTCCCCTGGTGCTTTCTGCCAGAGGCTCCAGGTAGGGCCATTCTCCCCGGCTGCGGTGTAGGGCACATTTTTAATATCCTGCCCTGCCCGGACTGGCCCAAGGGCTACTGCATGAACTATCTCCCGTTTAATTTGTTCAAAGGCTTGCTGTTGCTCAGGGCCCCATTTGAAATCGTTCTTCTGCCGGGTCACTTGATAGAGAGGGCTTACGATCTGGCTGTACTTTGGAATATGCATTCTCCAAAAACCCACAACGCCTAAAAAAGCTTGTGTGTCCTTTTTGCTAGTTGGTGGGGACATAGCTGTTATTTTGTTGATCACATCCATTGGGATCTGACGACGTCCATCTTGCCATTTTATTCCTAAAAACTGGATCTCCTGGGCAGGTCCCTTGACCTTACTTTGTTTGATGGCAAAACCAGCCTTCAGAAGGATTTGGAGTATTTTCTTTCTCTTCTCAAAAACTTCTGCTGCATTGCCCCACACGATGATGTCATCAACGTACTGCAGATGTTCTGGAGCTTCACCCTGTTCCAGTGCCGTCTGGATCACTCCATGGCAAATGGCAGGGCTGTGCTTCCACCCCTGGGTCAGTGGTTCCAGGTGTACTGAACCCCCCTCCAGGTAAAAGCAAAGTGGGGCCTGCGCTCTGCTGCCAAAGGGATGGAGAAAACCGCATTGGCGATATCAGCTGTGGCACACCACTTGGCTGCCTTTGACTCCAGTTCGTATTGAAGTTCCAGCATGTCTGGCACGGCAGCATTCAGTGGCGGTGTAACTTCGTTCAGGCCACGATAGTCCGCTGTCAGTCTGCACTCCCTGTTAGACTTTCGCACTGGCCATGTGGGACTGTTAAAGGGTGAGCGAGTCTTGCTGATCACTCCCTGGCTCTCCAGTCGACGAATCGGGTTATGGATGGGAATCAGGGAGTCTCGGTTGGTGCAGTATTGCCGCCGGTGCGCTGTTGTGGTAGCGATCGGCACCTGTTGTTCTTCGACCCTCAACAACAGGAGTGACGGCGGCAGTTCAAAGACCGGTGTAACTGCCACGTGGGCGCAGTCACCGCGGCGAAGGGCTCGGGAGCGGACGCTCGTGCCGGGGCACCCTTGCTAAGGCGGCAAAAAAGTGCAGGGCGAGAGCGGGCATGGCGTGGCGCGGCAGGAGAGCGTGGCGTGGCAGTTTGCCAAAAGGGAAACTCCAGCAGTGGTCACCATCCGCCCAGGAGAACACCTGGCAGCCATGGTCAACACCCGCCCAAAAGCCGCCGCCAGAAGGAATGCGGCCACCCAGACGGAGCTCCCGCACAAACACGCAGCCGTCCAGGTCGCCGGCTGCAGGGAGTGCCTGAGCCTGTCGCTCGTACCGCAGGGCAGCGGAGACGGCAAATGTCTTGGCTGTGAGCAGGGAGATGATCTGCTCAGCCTGGGGCAGAGCTGAAGGAGGAGGTGGGAAGGCCGAGCAGTATCAGGGAGTGCGAGAGGGAAATAGACTGGTGGAGCCATGCCCGACCACCCCTGGGGCCAGGGCAGCAGGCGGAGGCCCCACAAGGAGCGGAGGATCCCCTGCCCTCTTGCCGGCAAGCAGAAGGAGGGGATCCAAGAGACAGGGGGAATGGAAACAGGTCCCTGCCCGGGACAGCAGGCGAATCCCCTCCCCGCCTCCCTCCCCCTCCCAGCTGCCCCTACACAACAGATACGGGGCCCTGGGAGTTGAGGGCCAGGCAAGCCGGGAGGGAGGTGAAGGCGAAGGTCCAGCCAGGGGGTTGCCGAGGGTCAGTCAGTCAACCCCACGGATTACGACTGCCCCTGTTAGGAAAAAAAGGAGGGTAATTGTGGTGGGTGATTCCCTCCTGCAGGGAACTGAGGGCCCAATCTGCCGCCCGGACCCATCCCACAGGGAAGTCTGCTGCCTCCCTGGGGCCCGGGTTAGGGACGTTACTAGAAAACTCCCCGACCTCGTGAGGCCCTCCCATTATTACCCGTTGCTGGTTGTACAGGTGGGCAGTGATGAGATTGCACATAGAAGTCCTAAAGCAATGAAGAGGGACTTCAGGGCACTGGGGCGATTGGTCGCAGGATCGGGAGCGCAGGTAGTATTTTTCTCAATCCCGTCAGTGGCAGCTAGGAGTGCTGAAAGGAATGGGAAAACTCACCTGATGAACAGGTGGCTCAGAGGCTGGTGCCGTCGGTGGAACTTTGGGTTTTTCGATCATGGGGAGGTTTACACGGCACCGGGCCTGCTGGCGGCTGATGGAGATCGGCTGTCTCCAAAGGCGAAAAGGATTCTCGCCCATGAGTTGGCGGGACTCACTGAGAGGGCTTTGAACTAGGTTTGAAGGGGGAAGGGGATATAAACGGGCCCGCTAGTGAGGAGCCCAGGGGCAGCATGGCAACATTGGGGGCAAAATCGATAGCCCATCTCAAGTGCATCTACACCAATGCACGTAGCATGGGCAACAAACAGGAGGAGCTGGAAGCCCTTGTGCAGCAGGATAGCTATGACATAGTCGCCACCACAGAAAGGTGGTGGGACGACTCTCATGACTGGAGTGCTGCACTGGATGGCTATCAGCTCTTCAGAAGGGATAGGCAGGGAAGGAGAGGCGGTGGGGTGGCTCTGTATGTTCGGGAGTGTTGTGACTGTATAGAGCTCGACAGTGGTGATGATAAGGTTGAGTGCTTATGGGTAAGGATGAGGGGGAAGGCCAGCAAGGCGGATGTCCTGTCGGGAGCCTGCTATAGACCACCCAACCAGGATGTGGAGGTAGATGAGGCGTTCTATAAGCGGCTAGCAGAAGTCTCACAATCGCTAGCCCTTGTTCTCGTGGGCGACTTCAACTTGCCGGACATCTGCTGGAAATACCATACAGCAGAGAGGCAGCAGTCTCAAAAGTTCCTAGAGCATGTGGGGGATAACTTTGTGACGCAGCTGGTAAGCAAGCCTACCAGGGGAGGTGCCTCGCTTGACCTGCTGTTTACCAACAGAGAAGGGCTTGTGGGAAATGTTGAGGTCGGAGGCCGTCTCGGGCTTAGCGACCACGATATGATAGAGTTCTCGATTCTGGGCGATGCCAAGCGGAGGGGCAGCAAAACTGTTACGATGGACTTCCGGAGGGCAGACTTTGGCCTCTTCAGGACCCTGGTTGGGAAAGTCCCTTGGGAGGCAGTCCTGAAGGGCAAAGGGGTCCAGGAAGGCTGGGCCTTCCTCAAGAAGGAAGTCTTAAGGGCGCAGGAGCGGGCTGTCCCCGTGTGCCGTAAGACGAACCGGCGGGGAAAACGACCGGCCTGGCTGAATAGGGAGCTTTTGCGGGGACTCAGGGAAAAGAGGAGAGTCTACCGCCTTTGGAAGAAGGGGCGGGCAACTCAGGAGGAGTACAGGGATCTCATCAGGTCCTGCAGGGAGGAAATTAGAAAGGCAAAAGCCCAGCTAGAACTCAATCTGGCCAATGCTGTAAAAGATAATAAAAAATGCTTTTACAAGTACATTAGCAATAAAAGGAGAGCCAAGGAGGATCTCCATCCTTTGCTGGATGCGGGGGGGGGGGAACATTGTCACCGAGGACAAGGAAAAGGCTGAGGTACTTAACGCCTTCTTTGCCTCTGTGTTTAACAGCCAGACTGGTCATCCCCAGGGTACTCAGGCCCCTGAGCTAGAAGATAGGGACAGGGAGCAGAATGGAGCCCTCATAGTCCAGGAGGAAGCAGTTAACGACCTGCTACGCCACCTGGACGTTCACAAGTCTATGGGGCCGGATGGGATCCACCCGAGAGTACTGAGGGAGCTGGCGGAGGAGCTCACCAAGCCACTTTCCATCATCTATCAGCAGTCCTGGTTAACAGGGGAGGTCCCCGATGACTGGAGGCTTGCCAACGTGACGCCCATCTACAAGAAGGGCCGGAAGGAGGACCCGGGGAACTACAGGCCTGTCAGCCTGACCTCGGTGCCGGGGAAGATTATGGAGCGGTTCATCTTGAGTGAACTCTATCTTTATCGATGATCTGGATGAGGGGATTGAGTGCACCCTCAGTAAGTTTGCAGATGACACCAAGCTGGGTGGGAGTGTCGATCTGCTGGAGGGTAGGATGGCCCTGCAGAGGGACCTGGCCAGGCTGGACCGATGGGCCGAGGCCAACTGTATGAGGTTCAACAAGGCCAAGTGCTGGGTCCTGCACTTTGGGCACAACCCCATGCAACGCTGCAGGCTTGGGGAAGAGTGGCTGGGAAGCTGCCTGGCCGAAAAGGACCTGGGGGTGTTGGTCGACAGCAGCTGAACGTGAGCCAGCAGTGTGCCCAGGTGGCCAAGAAGGCCAACAGCATCCTGGCCTGTATCAGGGATAGTGTGGCCAGCAGGAGCAGGGCAGGGATCGTGCCCCTGTGCTTGGCACTGGTGAGGCCGCACCTGGAATGCTGTGTCCAGTTTTGGGCCCCTCACTCCAAGAAGGACATTGGGGTGCTGGGGCGTGTCCAGAGAAGGGCAACGGAGCTGGGGAAGGGTCTGGAGCACAGGGCTGCTGGGGAGCGGCTGAGGGAGCTGGGGGTGTTCAGCCTGGAGAAGAGGAGGCTGAGGGGAGACCTGATCGCTCTCTACAACTCCCTGAAAGGAGGGGGCAGTGAGGTGGGTGTTGGGCTCTTCTCCCAAGTAGTTAGCGATAGGACGAGAGGAAATGGGCTCAAGCTGCGCCAGGGGAGGTTTAGGTTGGAAATTAGGAAGTATTTCTTTACGGAAAGGGTGGTCAAGAATTGGACCAGGCTGCCCAGAGAGGTGGTGGAGTCCCCATCCCTGGAAGTGTTCAAAAAACGGGCAGAGGTGGCACTCTGGGACATGGTTTAGTGTAGTCTACCCTTGATTGGTTTAGTGTGGACTTGGTAGTGTAGGTTAATGGTTGGACTGGATGATCTTAAAGGTCTTTTCCAACCTAAATGATTCTACGATTCTGTGATTCTATAACCCCACAATGGAAGCGTCCTCTGAGAGACCGGGCAAGGTGGACAGCTGTTTAATTTCCTCCGTCTCCAAGGCAGCTATCCCAAAAGCCCACCGGTACCCTTTTGGGTCCTTGAAATACCCTCTCCTGAGGTGATCTATGCCAAGGATGCACGGAGCATCTGGGCCAGTCCCAATGGGGTGCTTCTGCCACTCATTCCCAGTTGGGCTCACTTCGGCCTCCAGTCCAGTGAGCTGTTGGGATTCCCCCATCACTCCAGAAATAGGGATGGGTTCTGCCCCTCTATAGCTTGATGGCATTAGGGTGCACTGTGCACAGGTGTCCACTGGAGCCTTATACTCCTGTGGGTCTGACGTTCCAGGCCATCGAATCCACACAGTCCAGTAAACCCGATTGTCCCTTTCCTCCACCTGGCTGGAGGCAGGGCCCCTCAAACACTGGTCACAGTATTCGCTGTTCTCTCCTTGTAAATGTGAATCAAGAGTCCCTTGATTAGGATCGGAAGTAAAATCAGCCCTCTTACTCTGTCTGGGGAACTGCTCCCTGGAAACTGGAGCTGCAATTTTCCTGGGAGAACCGCCTTTTGTAAAAGTTTTCCTTGCAACTCACGCACCCGTGCCTCTAGGGTCGAGGTGGGTTTCCCATCCCACTTCCTCATGTCCTCTCCATGATCACACAGGTGAAACCACAGTGTGCTCCGTGGCGTGTATCCTCTATATCCTCTCTCTTGAGCAGGAGGACGTTGACTCCTAATGGCTGAGACACTGGTCCGTACAGGTGGGGAGTAGGACAGATCCTCTCTGAGTTGTTGGAACTCTCGGCCTATTTTTTCAGACGTTTTTTCCACAGCCGAGACACAGGCCCGTAGGGAGAAAGAGAGACTTTCTTCATATTCCCGGAGTCGTCTAGCCACGTCATCCACCATTGGTGCCTCGTCATCTCTCCAGGCCAGTATTGCCAACGAGTTGGCATACGATGCTGGTGTGCTCCGTACCACCTTCCGCCACATGGGTCGTGTGCACCTGACTTCATCTGGATCTTTGGGGAACTGCTCATCGTTCAGGTCACTATAAATCACCTCCAGCACGCCTAATTCCCTCAAGTAATGGATACCCTTCTCTACGGTGGTCCATTTGCTTGGACGGTATAAAACATCCTCCTTGAAGGGATACCTTTCCTTCACGCTTGACAGAAGTCGCCTCCAGAGGCTGAGAGTTTTTGCCCCTTTTCCAATTGCTTTGTCAATGCCCCCTTCCCTGGAAAGGGATCCCAGCTGCTTGGCTTCCTTACCCTCTAAATCCAGGCTACTGGCCCCATTATCCCAGCATCGGAGCAGCCAGGTGATGATGTGCTCGCCTGGATGATGACTGAAATCTTTTTGCATATCTTGCAGCTCACCCAGGGATAGGCATCGGGTGGTTACCATCTCATTCATGGGTTCGTCCTCCTCTCGTTCTTGTGATGGCCCTGGTTCATCTTCATCCCTTACTAAACGAGTTGATTTTCTTGTGTATTTTTTCTTCTGTATAGGGGGAACTGATACCGGCGTGGGTTGATTCTCTGTTTTAGCCACGGTGCCTGTCACTGGGGTTGGAGTGGCTGCAGTGCCTGTGGTCGGTGTTGGAGTAGCCGCAGTGCCCGTGGTGGGTGTTGGAGTACCGCAGTGCTCGTGGCTGTGGTTGGAGTAGCCACAGTGCTTGTGGCTGCGGTTGAGGTAGCCACAGTGCCCGTGGCTGTGGTTGGAGTAGCCGCAGTGCTCGTGGCTGTGGTTGGAGTAGCCACAGTGCCCGTGGTGGGTGTTGCAGTAGCCACAGTGCTCATGGCTGTGGTTGAGGTAGCCACAGTGCCCGTGGCTGTGGTTGGAGTAACCGCAGTGCTCGTGGCTGTGGTTGGAGTAGCTGCAGTGCCAGTGGCTGTGGTTGGAGTAGCCACAGTGCTCATGGCTGTGGTTGGAGTAGCTGCAGTGCCAGTGGCTGTGGTTGGAGTAGCCTCAGTGCTTGTGGCTGCGGTTGGAGTAGCCACAGTGCCTGTTGTTTTGTCATCAGATCCAGAGACCCTCTCTTTCCCTTGAGGGTACTGAATAGTGTTGAACAGGGCTCTATAAGCATGGCCCAGTCCCCAGCACGTTGCAATGAGTTGTGTCTCTCTGGAGTTGCCAGGGTGACAACATACTTTTTCCAAATACTTTACTAGTTCTTCAGGATTCTGCACTTGTTCAGGGGTGAAGCTCCAAAACACTGCAGGTGCCCACTGTCCCAGGTACTTGCCCATACGATCCCACACACCCTGCCACTCATAACTCTCCAGCCTTGGCGCAGATCTCTGGATGATATTCTTAAATTGCTTACTAACCTTTGTCAAAACCAAAACAATATTCCCAAGAAGTATCAACAGAAGGATCTTAACTGCCCAGGGATGTTCAAAATACTGAAAACTTCCTGTAATGAGGGAGGAAGCATTATAGAAGAAGGTAGTGAAGGTGCCATTCTGTATTTCCTCCACAACAAACGCCTCCGAGGAAAAGGTGTAATTGTTAACTCTCTCCATGAGGTGGTACCCAAAGTACAGTAATGACCTGTGTATAAAACCCAGATACAAAACCATGCTCAAGGTCAGGATTTTGATAAGGAACCTCCCAAGCAAAACATCCTTAATCACTGCAGAGCATAGCGCACTGCACAGACCAACACCAAGCTTTAACATGCACAGCCAAGAAAAGAACATGGTGCAGATCAGATGAACTAATATCATGACCGGCAACTGTTAACGGATTCCTTAATGCACTCTGGTTAATCTGTTCTTATCTCAAACCCTTCGTGCCCACGTTGGGCGCCAAAAAGGACTGTCGGGGTTTAGCCCCAGCCAGCAGCTCAGCACCACGCAGCCGCTCGCTCACTGCCCCTGCCCCGATGGGATGGGGAGAGAATCGGAGGAGTGAGAGTGAGAAACACTCCTGGGGTGAGAGAAGAACAGTTTAATAATTGAAATACGATAAAGTAAAATAATAATAATAACAATATAATAATAAGAGTAATAATAATATCCAAAGCAAGCGATGCCCAATGCAATTGCTCACCACCCGCCGACCGATGCCCAGCCAGTTCCCGAGCAGCGATCGCTGCTCCCCGGCCAACCCCCCCAGTTTCTATACTGCCCATGACGCCGTATGGTATGGAATAGCCCTTGGGGCAGTTGGCATCAACTGTCCTGGCCGTGCCCCTCCCAGTTTCTTGTGCCCCTGGCAGAGCCTGGGAAGCTGAAAAGTCCTTGACTGGCATAAGCAGCACTGAGCAACAACTCAACCATCAGTGTGGTATCAACATTCTTCTCCTACTAAATCCAACCCACAGCACTGTGCCTGCTACTGGGAAGAAAATGAACTCTATCCCAGCCGGAACCAGGACAAACTCCAAGGGCCACGGTCCTCGGCAGGCTGGGAGCTGTGGTCTTCCAGCACGGCACTTCTGGGCGGCCGTGTTGGCCTGAAAGGGCCTGCGGGGAGCTGCTGTCTTCTGGTACAGCCCTGCTGTGCGGCCATGTTGGGCCGGAGGCCGCGCCAGGAGCTGTAGTGCCGGTGCTGTTGCTTCAGCGTGTCTGTTCCGCGGGGGCAGCCCAAGGAACCCCCAAAAAGCCCAAGGGCGCCTGGAACAGCCCGCTCTGCCCCGTCTCTGCCCGCCCGAGAGGTGCCATGGAGCTGCTGCCCAGCGTGACCACGCTCAGGCCCCTTCCGAGCTCTGCTCTGGCGGAGCTGGCTGGGTGCGGGAGTCCAGGCTGCCTGGCTGAGAACAAATGGGGAGAACGGGGGGCAGGGTGGGAAGGAGGTGGGTAAGGACCAGCTGTCTTGGCAATTCAAGATGGGGGGACTCTCCTTTTGCCATCGGATCCCCTCAAGACTTGTTCATTTTCCCTTCCAGTCCCCTCAGGCCTAGAGCCCTGCAGCTCCACGGGTCCCCTCTGGACCCCTCTCTTGTCCGGGGTTGCCTCAGCCTGACCCGCTTGCCCCCTCAGAACCTCCCAGCACCCCAAGGCGCCTTTTGATGCGCTCTAGAGGCCTCGGTTTGCCCCCTGGTCCCCGCAGCACCGCTCTGTTAGCCTCCTTGCAGCCGCCCTTTGAGCCTCAGGAACCCTCCCTTGCTCCTCATTGCACACAAAAGCCCACCGCGGGCCTTCGCTGGGGCCACGGGAGGGCTCTCGGGCACAGTCCAGCCACAGGACTCCTCCACTGGCCCTGGAGCTGTCGGGATCGCTCTAGCCCACTCAGGAGCCCTCCTGAGGCCTTCATCGCACCCCAGGCCCCTCTGCGGGACCTCGAGCACCCCAAGGAACCCCACTAGACGGGGGGCCTGGCCCTCTGGACTCTACAATACCACTTTGGTCCCCTCAGCGCTCCTCCAGAGGTGCCTGTTATGGCCCAGAGCCTTCTGTTGCCCATCTGGCTCCTAAAAAGGAGCTCGCTGGTCCCCTGAGGGCCCCTCTGAGGCATTCATGGGCACCGAGGCACTCTCTGTGTCCTCTGGGACCCCTGCAGTTGCCCTCTGGCCCCCTTGGCGCCTCCGTGCTCTGCTTGCAAACCCTCCGGAGCCCATCACGGTGCAGGAAGTGGCGACGCAGCAACAGCGGATGCTGGGGCCTCGCTGGGATGGCCGGAGACCCGCGGGGTGGCCACAGCTGGGACCACCCTTCCTGTGCCCTGTCCTCGCTGCGTGTCAGTCACACATGTGTAGGACAACGTGGGTTTAGGCTTGTTGCTCCAGCTTTATTAAAATGCAGCCATTTTCGTGACAAGAGATGCACCTCTGCCTAGCTTAGCAGCACCAGCAGCGCAGTGCTGGCAGGGGCCATCCTGATCTTGGCTGCACCCTTGGAGCGCTCAGGATGAGGATGGTCTGAGCTGCCAGGGAAGAGACGGAGAGCTCGCTGTCTTTCTCCAGGGACTGAAGGGCTGTGACAGGGAGAAACAGAGCCGAGGTGAACCGCCGTGTCTGCAGAGACCCCAGGGCTTCCCCTCCCGACCATGGCCAGCCCCACCCGCCCTCTTGCCCCGGCCAGGAGAGCTGCTGCACAGGAACGCCCCAAATGCCCCTGACGTGTTCCCCTGGCCCTGCAGCGTCTCCCTGGAGCAGGGCAAGGCATGGCAGCACCCTGCCCAGGCTCCGTCCCCTGCCCCAGCAGCCCCGGCCAACACAGCGCTGCCCCTACTCACCGCTGCGGATCTCAGAGAGCTTCTCCTTGCTCCGGTGCCGCAGGGGCCGCACGGCAAGCCCTAGGCACAGAGCTTCGTCAGACCCCCTGCTCCCCAGCACGCTCCCAGCAGCACAGCCCCCGCCCGGCCGGCTGGGCTGCACACCCTCCTCCCCCTCCGCAGGGCTGACCCCAGGGAAGAGCAGTAGCCGAGGGGGGTGGGATTGAGCAAGGTGGCCACCAAGGCCAGCTGCGTGGGCAGGGCTGGGAGAGGGAGGCCAAGGCCCTGCACGGGGCGGCCGGGGCTCTGGCAGCCACGGGGCCGCTCCTTGCGCCCGGTGCAGCGGTGGGGACTGGGGCCAGGCTGGCAGAAGAGGGAGCCCGGGGGCTGTGGCTCACCCATGAACCTGACGGCCGCCTCTCGCAAGCTGGCCTGAGCATCCTGCAGGTACGGCAGGCTCTGGTGACAGTATTCCTCAGCCCTGCTCCTGTGCCGCACCAGCTGGAGAGAGCACAAGGGTATGGGCATGTCACGGTCCCTGCCCAGTCGGCTGGACCAGCCCCTCCTCCCAGCACCTCCCGTTCCCCTTCCCCGCCAGGCCATTCCCGGCTCCCAGGCAGGGGCCAGCTGGGACTGAGGTTCAGAGAGAGCCACAGGCAGAGGGGTCCCAGGGGCGCCCAGACCCCTCCATCCCACTGCAAGGCCCAGGTGGGCCAGAGTGGCCAGGCCCTGGGGCTTGTCCTCACCAAGCACTCTCCAATCCTCCATGTCTGCTCTGTCTGGGCAAGGTGCTTGAGTTGTTCCCACTTGAGGAGCTCTGCAGTGGCGACGAGGGCTTCCCCCGAGACCTGCAGAGCAGCAGGAGCTGGGAGATGGCACCGCTGCCTGGGGAAGGAGACGTGGCGTCCCCCTCCTCTTGGCTTTGTTGCTGGGGTGATCCTGGCCTTAGGAAGCTGGGGCACGCCCTGGCCCAAACATCGGGGCGTCTCTCGGGCACAGCCCAGGGGGACGGGGATTGAGGCTTAAAGCCGTGGCCTTCCACACCCGCAGGGACAGCAGGGAAGCCTGTAGGGACGCACGTATTCATGCCTGGGGCCACGGGCTGCTGCTGAGCCCCGCTGGACCAGGTGGGGCAGGTGTTGGAAGTGTCCGTGCCAGCTTCTCGGCCCCTGCTCGCCCTGGGACTGCAGGGAGCCTTGCTATGGGCTGCGCTGGAGGAGGGCCGAATGGGGGGAGCGCAGCTGGGAGGGGACCCCGCCTCCCCTTCCAGCTCTGCAGCAAGGGGCACTGCGGGGCGAGGAAGGCACTGGTGGGACCGGTGCAGGGACGCAGGGGAGCTCTGCCCTGTCCTCAGTGCTCGGGCAGCTGGAGCCCAAGGTGACGCACGCTCCCAGAGTCCGACAGCCAGCAGCTCTGGCCCCCGATGCCCGGGGCTTAGCACGCCTTTCCCTGTGTCACTGGCCGGCTTTGAAAGCTCTACCTTGGCCACGCTGTGCGTCTCGTCGTGCATGTGAAAGAAGAGCGGCAGCAGGCCCCTTCGCACTTTCTTCTTCATCCTCCTCTTGTCCTTCCCCACCACAGTCTCCAGCACGTCTCGGAAGAGCCTGATGGAGAGCGCTCTCATCTGGCTGGACTCCTGGTAGGGAGGAGAGGGGGACTTGAGAAAGAGCAGCTCCCTGCTTGCTGTGAGCATTAGCCCAAGGGCGTGAGCGCGGCAGATGCGAGCGGAGATGCTCCGGGGTCGCGCTCTGCACACAGGAGCTGTGGGAATCTCCGGTCCTGCCTGGCAGCGCAGCTGGGGAGCCCTCGGGGCTCCGAGAGCAGCTCTCGGCCCGCAGGTGCTTTGCAGAGGGGCCGGGCTGGGCCCCAGCACAGGGGGCTCGGGTCGCCCGGAGGCATCAACCTGTCAGGGGAAGGGTGCTGGGCCGCAAAGCCCGGAAGCCATCCCACGAGCGCCCAGGGGGAGCAGAGCCTGCTCCGAGCGCTGCCCCAGGGCTGGGCTGAAGGGCAGCCGTCACTGCCCAGTGCCCCTCTGCGGGGCTCAGGCTCCCACATCAGCCTTACGTCGTCAAAGAGCGGCGGGAGCTCCTCCGCCAGCTGCACAGCCATGGGGCTGGCCTCCTCCCTCTCCAGGTCACCCAGCACGTTGCTGAAGACCAGCAGGGCCTTCATCTTGACGTCTGTGTTGCCATCCTGGAGCAGCTCCTTGACGTGTGGCAGGAGGACCTGCATTCTTCTTGCCTGTGGTCAAAGACCGCGTTTCCTTCTTGCGAAAGGGTGAAAGACCACCCTGGCAAGAAGGCTCTGCTCTCTGAGCACCGGCCTCCCGTCCGGCTTCCTGGCAGGTGGTGGCACAGGACCCCCTGCGGCAGCCTCCCGGTAGGTGGTGGCCACGGGCACGCTGATGGGGCCGTGGGAGAGCAGGGGAGGGCAGGGAGGGCAGGAAAGCAAAGACCGCCTCTGCCCTGCTCACCCCCGCCCTTTCGCCCCAGGCCCGAAGGGGCAGACGGCTTGGCAAGCCTCCGTGCCTGGAAAGCTCCCCGGGCAGCCAGCAGGCCCCACCACGGCAGGCAGGGAGGGCGGGCATCAGGAGCAGTCGCCCCGCCGCCTGACTCCCAGCCAAGGCCAAGCCCCCGCCTTAGCCACTGCCCCAGCCCCCGGCTGCCAGCATGGCTCCCTCCCCTTGACGACGCCCTGCTCACCGTGCCAGGTCTCTCTGAGAGCGTGATGAGGCCGCTGAGAAACAGGGAGACCGTCACCAGGCTGGGATGCCTCTGACAGCTCTCGAAGTGGGACGGGTCAGCAAAATCCTCGGGCTGAACGTCACTGGAGGCCATCGGCTGAAGCAAACACAGCAGTGAGATACTGGCAGAGCCTGCACGGCTCGCTGCAGGCCGTCGAGGCCTTTTGTGGTGACTCACAGCCAAGTGAGGGATGCAGGTGGCCGAGGTGGACAGGCTGGGTGATTTCACGCCCCGGAGTTTGCCGAGGAGCTCCTCCAGGATCTTCTCCAAAGTCTGCGGGGCGGAAAGCATCACCTCCCACATGGCCATGCCAGTGCTGCAAGGCAGAGCGCTCTGTCAGCGGGGCTGCCTCAGCCGCAGCAGCAAGGCCTGGGACGGCCCCGCATAACGCAGAGCCTGCGCCCCGGCGCGGATGCCCTGGGCAGCAGGAGAGGGCTGAGCTGGTGCTCCCCGTGGGGCTGGGAGGAGCGTGGTGGCGGGGCTCTGGCCTGAACCAGAGGGGCTGGGAAGCACGGTGGGATGGAGGGCCCAGCTCCTCGGGGGGGTCCTGCAGTCTTCCTTGGGTCTGGCAGCCAGAGAGTCTCCGGGTGCCTCTCCGCGCAGGGAACAAGCCCTGACGGCTGCTGGGGCCGGTACCTGTCTCCTGGCGGAGAGAACTTCAGCAGGCTGATGAGCACTTGCGCGGGGTACTCGTCGGTCAGCAGGAGAAGCAGTGACTGCACGCTCTGCCGGCCTGACTCCCTGTTGATGCACTCCAGTTTGTCGTGGATGCAGCTCATGATCTTGGGCACCTGGAGGGGACACAGGTGAGGATGGTGCTGCTGCTGGAGTGCAGCCATTTCCTCAGGTGCCCTTCCCACCCCTCTCTGCTGCCTTAAGGTGGCTTCAGGTGCCCGAGACCCCTGGGTTTGGGAGGGAGGGGCGGAGGGAGGGGCAGGGCCTGACAGGGCTGAAGGGCGGGGCAGTCCCACCACAGGCCACTTACCTCCGCCAGCCAGAAGTCAGGGTCTCTTGAGAACACATCCAGCATTTTTCTTGCTACCTCCTTGTCAAAGATGCTGGAGTCTGTCATCGCCTCAATGGCCGCCAGGACGATGTCTGTCCTCTCAGAAGGTCGGAGGTATTTTGCAAACCCCTATGGGAGGAAGGAAGGGAGCGAAGACACGTCACACCGCGTGCCCCGATGGTGCTGCTTCGCTGGGCGGTGCGAGCAGCCCTGGCGAGAGATGCCGGGCGGTGCCGGCGGCAGTGCCCGCAGGAAGGCTGGCAGCAGGGGCTGCAGTCACTGCACGGGGGAGGATGAGAAGAGGGGGTCCCCAGGGTGAGGGAGGAAGGTTGGGCTCCTGGGCACAGTGTGCTGGCCCTACAGCGACCCAGGGCTTGCTGGTGGCCAGGAGGGCTGGAGCTGCTGCTGTGACGCTGGAGTGCAGCCCTCGCATCGTCCCTGCTTGGGGACTGCAGGAACCCTCTCACCAGGGACAGCGAGGCCACACCAGCCCCACTGATTCTGGATGCCTTTGCTGCACGGGTGCCATGCTGATGCCACGAACAGGAGCCCCAGCGAGGCGGGGAGCTCATTACCCTGGCGCAGTCTCTGGTGGTGGAGAAACAAGGCAAGGAGGTTGCCTCAGGTTCCCAGCGGAGCTGTTGTGCTTTATCCTTTAGCATTGCCCTGCCTAAACAGCGGAGAAAACACAGAAGAGTCAATAAGACACAGCAGTTTTGCCAGCAAGCTTCCCAAACCGCCCTGAGATCTGCTTGCCAGATGGCAGGACACAGGCGGTCAGGGGGATTTCTGGAGGGCGTCAGGAATAGGTTGTTGCTACGAGGAGCACGGGAGGGACCAGGCGGGGTGATGCACAGGTGGGTCTGCCCTTCCCTGGCAGGGAAGACGTGGCTTTGGGACATGGTAGTCAATGGTAGCTTTGGCTGCGGGGTCCACAAAACAGCGGGGTTCCAGATGCTGAAAGGAGGGAGGAAGGAGAGCAGCAGAGAACAGATCCTGGACCTCGGGAGAGCACTCGGCTTCTGCAGCAAAAGGACAGCTGGGGTGCTACGGGAAGGAGCTGTGAGGGGCAGAGGAGGTCAGGAAGAGAAGCAGAGCTATCGGGAGACGTCTGTGGGCGGAGGGATGAAGCCCACCACAACTTGTCTTACTTTTTTGCTTATAGATGAATTCATAGAGGTGATAAAGAGCGTTCAAAGCTACAATGCTTGTCACTTCCTTGGAACATCGGAAAAGAAGGAGACGCCCCAGCAGCTGTCCCAGGATTGGGATCTGGATGTCTCCATAGCAGCCAGGGCCGTCGACGTCTCTTCCAAAGTGGTGCCAGTGCTGGGCAAGGGAGGCAGAAGAGCAGAAGGGTTGAGTGCAGGCAGCTGGTGCCAAAGGCCTGAACCCGCGCGTGTTCCAGGGCTGCATCCCTGGCGGGTCAGGGCTTTGCAGGGCCATGCCGGCCGCGGCTCCCAAAGCAGCTAGCTGGGCAGCAGCCCCGCGTGGGGGGAGCTGCAGGCTGCTCTGCTGTGCGGGGAAGGGGAGATGGCCTGGCTGGAGGGTGCCTGGCTCCTTACCGTCAGGGTGGAATTTCTGGCCAGAACGTGGCTTAGCAGCACAATCCTGCCCAGGGCTCTCTCCCGCGCAGCTGCTCTCTCAGACTTGGTGAAGTTCAGCAGCATCTGGGAAGAGAGAAGCTGCTGGTGTGCCCTGGGAGCAGACGCCTGCTCCAGCAGAAGGAGCAGTGCTGAACTCCTGGGCTGGACTCGCGCAGTCCCTTAAGGCTTCCTCTGACCTCGAGCAAAGCCTGCAGTGGGTGGGGTGCCTGCCCGAGGGGTCTCTCAGGCTTGCAGGCTTGGGACAAATGCCGCGGGCCAACCTTGTGGCCAGGCAGGAAGGCAGGTGCCACCCTCGGCAGCCACTGTGCTGCGGAAGGGCCTGGTGGGCAGCCCCTGGTTACCCGAGGGAGGTGGGCACCCTCCCTGCAGTGTGCTGTCTCTGCATGGCCCTGGCCTTGGGACCATCCCCTCGAGAGTGGGCACCCCCTTCCCCCCCGGGCGAGGAACGGCCCCTGTGAAGCCCACTCTTTGCACACGCCAGACCTGCAAGATATTCTGCAGCTGCTGGCTGACTCTGGAGGCACGAAAGCTCCGCACCACTTTCTCCAGCATTGTATCCATGGCTTGGAGGGTCTACGAGGAAGAAGACAAAGAGCGGTGGCAGTGTTCCCTGCTGTCCCTCTCAGCCCCAGGAGACTGATCGGAACCCCCAGAGCCAAGGGAGGGCTCCTGTGCTGCCTCGCGGTGCCCGGGAGACACCCAAGGGCAGGCAGTCTGCTGCGGGCAGAGCAGCCCGCGGCGCTGGACGTGGCCAGGCCCACGGGAAGCGGACGAAGGGCTGAGGGTGGGAAAGCAAAGCCGAGACCCTGCTCCGCCTTGGCTCTCTGGTCATATCGCAGCACGGGGTGGCCAGGGAGCAGCCCAGAGGGACTGGGGGCTCCGGTAGCTCAGCCAGCACTTGCCTGACTGTGGAGGTAAGCTTCCAGGGAACTCCTCCTTTCCACTGTTGCAGGAAGGAAGAAGACACTGGAGAAGCAGGCTTCTAGGAGGCTTTTCTCTTTGCCCTCCAGCGCTGTCTCCACAGAGCTGCAAAGAGAGAGAGGGCCCAGTTGGACACTGGTGCTGGGAGCGGTTTCTCGAGGCCTCGTGCAGGCGGACAGGGACCTCTGGGGCAGGGGTCCCCAGGAGGGAGGGGCAGGCACCTCAATTCAGCAATGGCACGCATGGCTTTCGGCCGCACCGGCGTGCGCAGCTGGTTCTTGGGCTCCTCTTCCAGCAGCACCTGCAGAGCACAGCCAGGATGGGACCTGGCAGCTGCCAGCACCCAGTGCCACCAGACCCTCGCCCTGCCCAAGCGCTGTGCGCACAGGCTGCGGGCGCCGGGGCTCTTGCCCCCTTCCCCAGAGTTGCCGGCTGTCCCCTCACCTTGATATTCTCTGCCAGCTCGTATCTTTGGCAGAACTCGTCTAGGCCCTCTAACAAGCCATACTGCCTTGCCTTTCTGCACAGCGTGTAGATGCTCTCCAGAAACTGCAGCTTCTGGCCCAGCTCCTGGCAGCCAGGGGAACAGAGAGACAAACAGGGAGCGTGAGTGGGGGGACACATGGCCAGCGGGACCGGAGCACTGGGGGGGCAGTGCCGTGTGGGAGACCTGGGAGAAGCAGCTCTGCCCAGCCAGCACACCTCCAGCAGCCCGGCAGCAGGTAGCAGAGCCCCTCTCGGCAGCCGCCGGCAGAGCCGCGGTTACCTTTTTTGGGCTGCTGACAAAGGCCTGGATGAAGTCCATGAGTTTCTGTTGCTCTTCGTACACAGGTGACAAGGTGGCATCTAATAAAGGAGGAGAGCAGGGAGGGCTGTAGAGGCTCCGGTGGCAGGAGAGAGCAGAGGAAGGAGCTCTGCCCTTCCCTTGCCCTCATGTCCCCTGGGGGCTCCCTGTTGCCCTGCGCTGTGTCCCAGAGCCCCACGTTCATACACCCTGGTGTGCCCCCAGGACGCCCTTTTCCTTTTGGCGCCAGCCCCGCGCCTGCTCCTGTGGCACGTTTTTGCCATGCGTGTCCGTGCTGGAGGGTGCCCGGCAGACAGGCTGCCATGCTGGAGCACAGCACACAGGGCAAGCTGCCAGTGCCCCGGGCTGAGGAGCTTCCTTGCTGCCGGGCAGGAAAGGTCCCCGTCCCACAGCACGGCTGCCTCCTGCCAGCCCAGCTACCTGTCGCGGCCTGTGCCCCGGAGCAGGAGCTGTGTCCCCTCTGCTCCCTCCCTCCTTGGCAGAGGCTGTGCTGGGGCCTGCTCCCAGCCCTGAGCAGCCCCGGCGTTCAGGCAGCATCGTGCCCAGCACCCGTGGGACCCCCGCTGCCAGCACGCCGGGGAAACGTGATCGTGGCGTCGAGCAGGGTGCGCTCGCTGGCCCCAGCCCTGCCCAGCCCGAGAGGGCCCCTCACTCACCCGTCTGCAGTGGCTGGACCACGCACACCTCGTAGGGCTCCGGTGGAGAGCTGCTCTCCTGGGGAGCCCCATCCTCCACCCAGGCCAGCCTGGGGCGGCTGGGGGGTCTCTCTTCCATCCTGCGGGACGGAGGAAAGGGCTGGGCTGGGCAAGGGGGAAGCTTCGGCGAAACGCCGCGGGGCTGCCGAGGTCGGCGGGGAAAGACGTGGGCTGCGCTCGAGGCCTCCTCTCTGGCTCCGTGCTCCTGCCCCGTCCCGTTGCCGTCCTGCCGGACACTGCGGGCGGGGGGCCGCAGCCGCGCTGACCGCATGCAGCGTGGTGGTGTGTCACGAAGCGAGGTCACAAAGGGCCCCCCTGTGACCCGCCGCCCGGGCGGGGAGGGGCAGGGCGTCCCCCGGGGGCGCACGGGGCCGGCTCAGCCCTGGGCACCTGGCTGCTCTCGGAGGGCCTCCAGGCCCCCCTTGGCCCTCGTGTCCCCTGCGGGCTCCCTGTTGCCCTGCGCTGTGTCCCAGAGCCCCACGTTCAGACACCCCGGCGTGCCCCCAGGACGTCCTTTTCCGTTCGGCACACCCCGGAGCCCTGCCTCTGCCCCTCGACCACATTAGATGGGTAAGATTCACTCAAGCTTCACAGAAATCCCATCCTTTGTTGCCTCAGCTCTTGTCTTCCTCCCACCAAACTGGAAGAGCTCGTGCAGAAAAGGAGAAAAAGCAAATGAAACTTCTTCCACTGAGTTTGCCCTTCTAGGATCAGGAAGCTCCCAGGAATGGAGATTCCTGTCTCACTGGTTTTCTTCTTGGTCTGGTGTGTGACCATGGTGGAGAGCGGCCTCTGACGATTACAGCCTTTCCCCCTGCACCCAGCAGGCCACAACTCCAAGGGCCACGGTCCTCGGCAGGCTGGGAGCTGTGGTCTTCCAGCACGGCACTTCTGGGCGGCCGTGTTGGCCTGAAAGGGCCTGCGGGGAGCTGCTGTCTTCTGGTACAGCCCTGCTGTGCGGCCATGTTGGGCCGGAGGCCGCGCCAGGAGCTGTAGTGCCGGTGCTGTTGCTTCAGCGTGTCTGTTCCGCGGGGGCAGCCCAAGGAACCCCCAAAAAGCCCAAGGGCGCCTGGAACAGCCCGCTCTGCCCCGTCTCTGCCCGCCCGAGAGGTGCCATGGAGCTGCTGCCCAGCGTGACCACGCTCAGGCCCCTTCCGAGCTCTGCTGTTACCGTAAAAGCCAGTTGCAAGAACTCTCTAAGACTCAGGGGTTTAGAAAGCAGGCATTCTTCATTATGGCGCAAGGGTGCACGGGGGATACTTGCACCTAACGGGCACACCAGGTTACTTATCTACAGAGACTATGTACAATTGCAGATATTCATATCCATTACACTTCCAGGAACTGATTGTCATATTCATGTTATTTCCTGGAACTCCTTAACATATGTACATGTCCTTCACGCAGGCGTACTTATGTCCATTGGTGCTCTTTCGGGGTCCTCTGGTGGTCGTCGGTAGTCTTCCTCACTGCGTTCGCTGGTTGAACGCAGCTTTTGGGGCACGCTCAGTTCATGTTTGGCTTGGTTCTACGATTCTACTCATACAAAACTGGCTTATTGTGGTGGTGCATCTCCCCCCCTCCCTGTTTTTCTGTTCTGCTTTTCCCCTTCACTTCGGCCACTTTACAGTCTCAGGAATTCCAGGCCGCAGCTTTGGTGTAGCGAGTTGGTCAGTTAAGCGCCCCTTAATTGTCCCAGAAACCCCTACATGGCTGGAGCAGAGAGCGGCCCTGTTCTTATCAACATTCATGTTATGGCTAACGAGGGGAACGAGAACAAGCAGCTACCCCAGACAGCCTTGAAACAGGGTGGCATCATCGCTGCTGGAATTCCAACAACAAGCCGACCCGAATTGTGGCTCGGATGGAAATTTACTGGTGATTATAAGTCAATCATCTCACAATCCTATAAACGGCAGTCCCAAGTGAAGCCCTTTGAGCTCTCCTGGACTGCCGCGGGCCGCAGCAGCATCTCCCTCTGATCGAAATGTCTCTCAGAGTCAGCGAAAACCAGCAGATTCCCAAAGTCTGCTGCTACCAGAACTCCATTGCCGGAGATCGACAACGGAGCCTGGGCTGCTGATATTCTTCACTCCTCGAGGCTCTGCTCTCGCCCGTTGAGAAATGCCAAGGCATTAGACGTGAGTATTTCACTAAACTCGAGGGGAATTTTTAACAGGTATACTATTTTCATATATGCATTTATAGTTGTGAGTGTGCATGCATGAATCAATTTAAGTAGTTTTGTAGATGTATGATTTAATTTTAAAAGGAGTTTTATATTGCTGTACTATTCTTACAGCATTACTCTCCTAAACCGTTGACCAAGTCTGAGACTAAGAGTGGGCCCGGCCGCACCTGGGCTCCTCTCTGAGAAGGAGTTTAGAAAGCAAGGGGGTCTGTTCTGAACCTCGTGACTCAACGGGAGGGCCCCCCCCAACGCCCCTTGCCTTTATTCCATATATATATGCAATCCTTTTATGAATCATTTTAACTCATTATGATTTAATTCTCTTTTATGTGCTTCTATGTAGTAATAGAGTGAACCTTGCCATCTTCGAATCTGTAACTAAGTCACTGTTTTGATCAATTTTGTCTAATCACTTTATTAATCATTGATGATTGAGTGCTATTGAAAATATTATAATCAAATTCTGCAATTCGCTACAAGTAAATTCTAACTGTTACTAAATCAAACTGTGTAAAGTCACTCATTCATAGTGAATTGACATAATCAGCAGGATTCACAGACCTGCGTTGGTGACACCTATTCTAGCCCAGCCTCCTTATCTATTCTGCTCAAGGATACAACGTCCCATGAACTCCCGTTTGTCTAATCTGATAGCAAGCTCTAAGGCCACGTACCCATAAAGTATTTGAAACATTCCAAGTTTGGCTATAGTGTTTCACAGGACAGGGATGATTTTGCTTTTCTCAAGCTTGGTATCAATCCCTCCCTTTCTTCTGAGGATGACAGCAATCCTCAGAAAGGTTGTGTCGTGGTTCAGCCCCAGCCAGCAGCTCAGCACCACGCAGCCGCTCGCTCACTGCCCCTGCCCCGATGGGATGGGGAGAGAATCGGAGGAGTGAGAGTGAGAAACACTCCTGGGGTGAGAGAAGAACAGTTTAATAGTTGAAATAAAGTAAAATAGTAATGCTAATAGTAACAGTATAATAAAGATAATAATAATAATGATATCCAAAGCAAGCAATGCCCAATGCAATTGCTCAGCACCCGCCGACCGATGCCCAGCCAGTTCCCGAGCAGCGATCGCTGCTCCCCGGCCAACCCCCCCAGTTTCTATACTGCCCATGACGCCGTATGGTATGGAATAGCCCTTGGGGCAGTTGGCATCAACTGTCCTGGCCGTGCCCCTCCCAGTTTCTTGTGCCCCTGGCAGAGCCTGGGAAGCTGAAAAGTCCTTGACTGGCATAAGCAGCACTGAGCAACAACTCAACCATCAGCGTGTTATCAACATTCTTCTCTTACTAAATCCAACCCACAGCACTGTGCCTGCTACTGGGAAGAAAATGAACTCTATCCCAACCAAGACCAGGACAGGTTGGAACAAGAACTACAACACAAACAATTATACCTAATTGTACGAACAATTATAGCTACAACAGTAAAAAAATTATTATTAAAAATAACTGCTTTAGCCAGGACCAATCAGGCAACCAGGAGGTTAACTTATGCCAGATTTCTTCAAACCCTAAGGATGTATCATCCTTCTGTATTTGTTCAACCATTTTGATTTGCTGTTCCATAATTCCCAAGTCTACATTTCTACGTCCGGTTTCATCAATATATGTGCAACAACTAGAGTTGACAACTGTGCATACTCCACCCTGGGAAGCAAATATCATGTCTAAGGCCATTCTGTTGTGGATACTCCTTTGGATACTCCTGATGGACACGAGAAAAGCAAGGAGTACAGTCAGGACCCTAAAGTTTAGGAGAGCAAACTTCCAGCTCTCCAAGGAGTTAGCCAGAAGGACCCCCTGGGAAACGGTCCTCAGGGGCAGGGGAACGGAACAGAGCTGGCAGATCTTTAAGGACACCTTCCAGAGAGCGCAAGGGCTCTCAGGGCCCAGGGGTAAGAAATCAGGCAAGGAAGGGAAGAGACCGGCATGGCTGAGTCGAGACCTGCTGGTCAAAGTAAAGAGGGAACTGCCCAGGCAGTGGAAGCAGGGACAGGTGTCCTGGGAAGAGTACAGGGAAGCTGCCCGGTTGCGTAGGGAGCGGGTGAGGAAGGCCAAAGCGCAGCTGGAACTGAATTTGGCAAGGGATGTAAAGAATAACAAGAAGGGCTTCTACAGGTATGTCAGCCAGAAAAGGAAGGTTAAAGAAAGCGTACCCCGCTGATGACAAGAAAGGCGACCTCGTCTCAAGGGACGAGGAGAAGGCTGAGGTACTCAACAACTTCTTTGCCTCAGCCTTCACTGGCAACCTCTCTCCTCGCCCCTCCCGAGTCGATGGAGCGCAGGATGGGGAGCTGGGGGGTAAAGCCCCTCCCGCCGTAAGGGAAGATCAGGTTCGAGACCATCTGAGGAACCTGAATGTACACAAGTCTGTGGGACCTGATGAGATGCAGCCCAGAGTCCTGAGAGAATTGGCTGACGTAGTGGCCAAGCCACTCTCCATGATATTTGAAAAGTCCTGGCAGTCAGGTGAAGTCCCTGGGGACTGGAAGAAGGGGAATGTGGTGCCCATTTTCAAAAAGGGAAGAAAGGAGGACCCTGGGAACTACCGCCCTGTCAGCCTCACCTCTGTGCCTGGGAAGATCATGGAGCAGATCCTCCTAGAAGCTATGCTCGAGCATATGGAGGACAGGGAGGTGATTCGAGACAGCCAGCACGGCTTCACCAAGGGCAAGTCCTGCCTGGCCAACCTGGTGGCTTTGTATGAAGGAGCGACTGCATCCGGGGACAAGGGAAAAGCACTGGATGTCATCTATCTGGGCTGCTGTAAAGCCTGCGACACGGTCCCCCACAACATCCTTCTCTCTCAATTGGGGAGATATGGGTGGACTGTTGGGTGGATAAGGAATTGGCTGGATGGTCGCATCCAGAGGGTCGTGGTCAATGGCTCGATGTCCACATGGAGACCGGTGACAAGTGGGGTCCCTCAGGGGTCCGTACTGGGACCGGTGCTGTTTAACATCTTCATCAATGACAGAGACAGTGGGATCGAGTGCACCCTCGGCAAGTTTGCAGATGACACCAAGCTGAGGGGTGCGGTTGACATGCCAGGAGGACGAGATGTCACCCAGAGGGACCCGGACAAGCGGGAGAGGTGGGCCGGTGTGACCCTCACGAGGGGCAGCAAGGCCAAGGGCAAGGTCCCGCACCGGGGACGGGGCAACCCCCGCTATCAGTCCAGGCTGGGGGATGGAGGGATGGAGAGCAGCCCTGCCGAGAAGGACTTGGGGGTGCTGGGGGATGAAAAGCCGGACACGAGCCGGCAATGTGCGCTGGCAGCCCAGAAAGCCAACCCCGTCCTGGGCTGCATCAACAGCAGCGTGGGCAGCGGGGCGAGGGAGGGGATTCTGCCCCTCTGCTCCGCTCTGCTCTGCTCTGCTCTGCTGAGACCCCCCCTGCAGCCCTGCGCCCAGCTCGGGGCCCTCAGCACAGGGACATGGAGCTGCTGGAGCGGGGCCAGAGGAGGCCACCAAACTGATGCGAGGGCTGGAGCTGCTCTGCTGCGGGGCCAGGCTGGGGGAGCTGGGGGTGCTCAGCCTGGAGAGGAGGGGGCTGCGGGGAGGCCTGAGTGCGGCCTGGCAGCGCTGAGAGGGGCTGCAGGAAGGGTGGGGACAAGCTTTTTAGCAAGGCCTGTTGGGACAGGACAAGCAGCAATGGATTTCAACTGAAGAAGAATCGATTTAGACTGGCTGTAAGGAAGAGGGTTTGTACAGCGAGGGTGGTGAGGCACTGGCACAGGTTGCCCAGGGAGGCGGTGGAGGCCCCATCCCTGGAAACATCCCAGGTCCGGTTGGACGGGGCTCGGAGCCCCCTGCTCTGGTTAAAGCTGTCCCTGGCACTGCAGGGGCTGGGGCACCTCTAAAGGGCCCTTCCCACCCAAAGCGTTCTGGGATTCTATGGTTCTACTTATTTCAGTAACTACTTTGCTTATAAAATGGGGACCTCTATCTGATGACATTCTGAGAGATATTCCAAATCTCGGAATTATTTGTTTCAGCAATATTTTTATGACATCTCTTGCTTTGTTGGTGCAACATGGAAGGGCCTCAGGCCAACTTGTATACATATCCACGAGGACTAATAAATACTTAAGCCCTCCTTTTCTTGGCAATTTGGTAAAATCTGTTTGCCAATATTGTCCCGGTGCCTGTCCTTCCGTAGTTTTTCCAAATTGAATCTTATTCTGCATTTTTGGATTATTCCTACAACATATTTCACATCTTTCTGTAACCGATCTAATGATTTCTGCCATATTCCTACTAATAACTGATTTTCGTAAATGTTTTACCGTATTTTCTGCTCCCCGTTGCACAGCATTGTGTTCCTCCTTTACTAGACAAATAAAAGCAAATAAATCCTGACCGTCAAAATCAAGTGGAATGCAGAAAAAGGCATCTTTTAAATCTAGAACTGTAAACCACCCATATTCTTCGGTAAGAGCTGTCAGCAGCGGATATGGATTTGCTACCACAGGGTGGATGGAGGTCTTGGACAACTTGATTCCCTGCTCTTAGGTCCTGGACTGACCTGTAGGATTTCCCATCAGCTTTCTTAACAGGCAGAACTGGAGTCTGATACTTAGATTCACATTCTCTCAACAATCCATACTTTAAAAATTTCTGTGTAATAGATATTAGCCCAATTTTAACCTCTAATTTTAAAGGATATTGCTTCAATCGTACCGGCACCGAGCCTGGTGTAAGGTTGATCCTGACAGGTTCAGCTCTCTTTGATCTCCCTCGTACCTCTCCTGCCCAGACAATAGGAATTACTGCTTTCTCTGTTTCAGTCGGGATTTTCTTTTCCATCTGTTCTGTTTCCCACAATAACAATATTGAAGCTTGGACAAATTTAAATTCAGGCACTATCACTTCCACTTCCCTGTCTTTGAACTTTATTTCAGCTTCCAATTTTTCTAATAAATCTCGACCTATTCAGGGTTTTGTTGCGCCAGGCAAATACAGGAACTGATGTGTTACCCATTGTTTTCCAATTTTAAACTTAAGGGGTTTAAAGAAGGGCCGTGTCTCTCTCTGCCTTTCCTGTCGCACCAATAATTCTTACAGTATCATATCCCAGTTCGTGTTTCTTTGTATTTAAAACTGAATAAGTTGCCCCTGTGTCAACTAACATTCTATTTCTATTTCGTTTTCCCCAGCTTGATTTTCACCAGAGGCTCTGCTGGGGGAGATTCCTCTGGTCTCCTTCGGTCCCTAGCTTCTGCAGCCAGTACAGAGGTATCTGGTTCCCTACTCCTCTGCAAACGTGGGCACTCCTGCGCCAGTGTCCCTCTTCTCTACAGTAAGCGCACTGATCTCTCCCCAAAGGGACTCTATTTCCTACTGTCATAGTTCAGCCCCAGCCAGCAGCTCAGCACCACGCAGCCGCTCGCTCACTGCCCCTGCCCCGATGGGATGGGGGAGAGAATCGGAGGAGTGAGAGTGAGAAACACTCCTGGGGTGAGAGAAGAACAGTTTAATAATTGAAATAAGGTAAAATAGTAATGCTAATAGTAACAGTATAATAAAGATAATAATAATAATGATACACAAAGCAAGTGATGCCCAGTGCAATTGCCCACCACCCGCCAACCGATACCCAGCCAGTTCCCGAGCAGCAATCGCTGCTCCCCGGCCAACCCCCCCAGTTTCTATACTGCCCATGACGCCGTATGGTATGGAATAGCCCTTGGGGCAGTTGGCATCAACTGTTCTGGCTGTGCCCCCTCCCAGTTTCTTGTGTGCCTGGCAGAGCATGGGAAGCTGAAAAGTCCTTGACTGGCATAAGCAGTACTCAGCAACAACTAAAACCATCAGCATGTTATCAACATTCTTCTCCTACTAAATCCAAACCACAGCACTATGCCTACTGCTAGGAAGAAAATTAACTCTATCCCAGCCGGAACCAGGACAGTATCCACCCCTTATTCTATACCATCTACATCATGCACAGGCCCTCCCCTCTCCAATGTGTTCCAATTAATCACCACCGCTTTCCCTATCTTGTCTTGATATATACACACAGATATCATTCCCGTCGTCTATGGCCCATTCCTGTAAAATGTCCATGGAGTTCATTTAGCCCAGGACTTTGGGTTCCATCGGTCTTTCAGAGCAGGAGAGGCGATGTGCAGTGTTGGATTGTTGCATGCTGAAGTCAGTTCTCATTCCAACACGGTTTCATCAAAGTTCATTTTCATTAAGCTGGGCAATTCTTACTGCAACACCATTGATGTGGCATATAGCAATCATAATATACAGTATTATATACTTAATATTAACCTACTATATTATTATATTAACATTATACTATATTATTATATTAACATGCAGTTAAGAGATAACATACAGTTACTATAAAGCAATTAATATCATACAATTCAGTTCATTGCCTATTTTCACCCAAAATCAAATTCCCTTGAGGTACACATTGGACTTCCCCATCCTTTCGCATCACCCACCAAGTGCACCCAGGTCCTTGAGCAGAAGCAATCCCACGAATGGGTTTGCCTTTGCCAGAGGGGGAGTAACCCACACTGTCTTCCCCAGCATATTTTTTATGTGCACTACAGGGACTTTATCTCCTTCTACAGCACGTAAAAGTTTTGATTGGGCAGGGCCAGCTCGATTGGCAGATCCCCTGGTGTTGGCTAACCAGGCGGCCTTTGCTAAATGCGTATGCCAATGTTTGAATGTCCCACCACCCATTGCTCTCAGGGGAGTCTTTAACAGTCCATTGGATCGCTCGATTGTCCCGGAGGCTGGTGCATGGCAAGGGATGTGATACACCCACTCAGTGCCGTGCTCTTTGGCCCAGGTGTCTATGAGGTTGTTTCGGAAATGAGTCCCGTTGTCTGACTCGATTCTTTCTGGGGTGCCGTGTCGCCACAGGACTTGCTTTTCAAGGCCCAGGATGGTGTTCCGGGCAGTGGCGTGGGGCATGGGATATGTTTGCAGCCATCCGGTGGTTGCTTCCACCATGGTGAGCACACGGCGCTTGCCTTGGCGGGTTTGTGGGAGTGGGACATAGTCAATCTGCCAGGCCTCCCCATATTTATATTTCAGCCATCGTTCACTATACCCGAGGGGCTTGAACTGCTTGGCTTGCTTGATTGCAGCGCACGTTTCACGTTCATGAATAACCTGTGCAATACTGTCCATAGTTAAGTCCACCCCTCGATCACGAGCCCATCCATATGTTGCATCCCTTCCTTGATGGCCGGAGGCGTCATGGGCCCACCCAGCTATAAATAATTCACCGTTATGTTGCCAGTCCAGATCCACCTGAGCCACTTCAATCTTAGCAGCCTGATCCACTGCTGGTTGTTTTGATGTTCTTCAGTGGCCCGACTCTTGGGTACGTGAGCATCTACGTGACGAACTTTTACAACCAGGTTCTCTACCCGGGCAGCGATATCTTGCCACAATGCAGCAGCCCAGATGGGTTTGCCTCTGCGCTGCCAGTTGCTCTGCTTCCATTGCTGCAGCCACCCCCACAGGGCATTTGCCACCATCCAGGAGTCAGTATAGAGATAAAGTCCTGGCCCCTTTTCTCGTTCAGCAATATCTAAAGCCAGCTGGATGGCTTTCACCTCTGCAAACTGTCACGACTCCCCTTCTCCTTCAGCAGTTTCTGCCACTTGTCGTATAGGACTCCATACAGCAGCTTTCCACTTCCGATGCTTTCCCACAAGACGACAGCACCCATCAGTGAACAGGGCATACTGCTTCTCATTTTCTGGCAATTGATTATACAGTGGGGCTTCTTCAGCACGTGTCACCTCCTCCTCTGGTGATATTCTGAAGTTTTGTCCTTCTGGCCAGTCTATGATCACTTCCAAGATTCCTGGGGGACTGGGGTTTCCTATTCGAGCCCGGTGTGTGATCAGTGCAACCCACTTACTCCACGCAGCATCAGCTACACGATGTGTAGAGGGGACCCTCCCTTTGAACATCCAGCCCAGCACCGGCAGTCGGGGTGCCAGCAGGAGCTGGGCTTCAGCACCAACCCCTTCCGAAGCAGCTCGAACCCCTTCATAGGCTGCCAATCTCTCTTTCTCAGTTGGAGTATAGCGGGCTTGGGATCCTCTGTATCCCCGACTCCAAAACCCTCGCGGTCGACCTCAAGTCTCCCCTGGTGCTTTCTGCCAGAGGCTCCAGGTAGGGCCATTCTCCCCGGCTGCGGTGTAGGGCACATTTTTAATATCCTGCCCTGCCCGGACTGGCCCAAGGGCTACTGCATGAACTATCTCCCGTTTAATTTGTTCAAAGGCTTGCTGTTGCTCAGGGCCCCATTTGAAATCGTTCTTCTGCCGGGTCACTTGATAGAGAGGGCTTACGATCTGGCTGTACTTTGGAATATGCATTCTCCAAAAACCCACAACGCCTAAAAAAGCTTGTGTGTCCTTTTTGCTAGTTGGTGGGGACATAGCTGTTATTTTGTTGATCACATCCATTGGGATCTGACGACGTCCATCTTGCCATTTTATTCCTAAAAACTGGATCTCCTGGGCAGGTCCCTTGACCTTACTTTGTTTGATGGCAAAACCAGCCTTCAGAAGGATTTGGAGTATTTTCTTTCTCTTCTCAAAAACTTCTGCTGCATTGCCCCACACGATGATGTCATCAACGTACTGCAGATGTTCTGGAGCTTCACCCTGTTCCAGTGCCGTCTGGATCACTCCATGGCAAATGGCAGGGCTGTGCTTCCACCCCTGGGTCAGTGGTTCCAGGTGTACTGAACCCCCCTCCAGGTAAAAGCAAAGTGGGGCCTGCGCTCTGCTGCCAAAGGGATGGAGAAAACCGCATTGGCGATATCAGCTGTGGCACACCACTTGGCTGCCTTTGACTCCAGTTCGTATTGAAGTTCCAGCATGTCTGGCACGGCAGCATTCAGTGGCGGTGTAACTTCGTTCAGGCCACGATAGTCCGCTGTCAGTCTGCACTCCCTGTTAGACTTTCGCACTGGCCATGTGGGACTGTTAAAGGGTGAGCGAGTCTTGCTGATCACTCCCTGGCTCTCCAGTCGACGAATGAGGTTATGGATGGGAATCAGGGAGTCTCGGTTGGTGCAGTATTGCCGCCGGTGCGCTGTTGTGGTAGCGATCGGCACCTGTTGTTCTTCGACCCTCAACAACAGGAGTGACGGCGGCAGTTCAAAGACCGGTGTAACTGCCACGTGGGCGCAGTCACCGCGGCGAAGGGCTCGGGAGCGGACGCTCGTGCCGGGGCACCCTTGCTAAGGCGGCAAAAAAGCGCAGGGCGAGAGCGGGCATGGCGTGGCGCGGCAGGAGGGCGTGGCGTGGCAGTTTGCGCGAGCAGGGCGCGTGGGGAGGGCCGAGTGCCCCCGCTCCCAGTTCCAAAGGGAAACTCCAGCAGTGGTCACCATCCGCCCAGGAGAACACCTGGCAGCCATGGTCAACACCCGCCCAAAAGCCGCCGCCAGAAGGAATGCGGCCACCCAGACGGAGCTCCCGCACAAACACGCAGCCGTCCAGGTCGCCGGCTGCAGGGAGTGCCTGAGCCTGTCGCTCGTACCGCAGGGCAGCGGAGACGGCAAATGTCTTGGCTGTGAGCAGGGAGATGATCTGCTCAGCCTGGGGCAGAGCTGAAGGAGGAGGTGGGAAGGCCGAGCAGTATCAGGGAGTGCGAGAGGGAAATAGACTGGTGGAGCCATGCCCGACCACCCCTGGGGCCAGGGCAGCAGGCGGAGGCCCCACAAGGAGCGGAGGATCCCCTGCCCTCTTGCCGGCAAGCAGAAGGAGGGGATCCAAGAGACAGGGGGAATGGAAACAGGTCCCTGCCCGGGACAGCAGGCGAATCCCCTCCCCGCCTCCCTCCCCCTCCCAGCTGCCCCTACACAACAGATACGGGGCCCTGGGAGTTGAGGGCCAGGCAAGCCGGGAGGGAGGTGAAGGCGAAGGTCCAGCCAGGGGGTTGCCGAGGGTCAGTCAGTCAACCCCACGGATTACGACTGCCCCTGTTAGGAAAAAAAGGAGGGTAATTGTGGTGGGTGATTCCCTCCTGCAGGGAACTGAGGGCCCAATCTGCCGCCCGGACCCATCCCACAGGGAAGTCTGCTGCCTCCCTGGGGCCCGGGTTAGGGACGTTACTAGAAAACTCCCCGACCTCGTGAGGCCCTCCCATTATTACCCGTTGCTGGTTGTACAGGTGGGCAGTGATGAGATTGCACATAGAAGTCCTAAAGCAATGAAGAGGGACTTCAGGGCACTGGGGCGATTGGTCGCAGGATCGGGAGCGCAGGTAGTATTTTTCTCAATCCCGTCAGTGGCAGCTAGGAGTGCTGAAAGGAATGGGAAAACTCACCTGATGAACAGGTGGCTCAGAGGCTGGTGCCGTCGGTGGAACTTTGGGTTTTTCGATCATGGGGAGGTTTACACGGCACCGGGCCTGCTGGCGGCTGATGGAGATCGGCTGTCTCCAAAGGCGAAAAGGATTCTCGCCCATGAGTTGGCGGGACTCACTGAGAGGGCTTTGAACTAGGTTTGAAGGGGGAAGGGGATATAAACGGGCCCGCTAGTGAGGAGCCCAGGGGCAGCATGGCAACATTGGGGGCAAAATCGATAGCCCATCTCAAGTGCATCTACACCAATGCACGTAGCATGGGCAACAAACAGGAGGAGCTGGAAGCCCTTGTGCAGCAGGATAGCTATGACATAGTCGCCACCACAGAAAGGTGGTGGGACGACTCTCATGACTGGAGTGCTGCACTGGATGGCTATCAGCTCTTCAGAAGGGATAGGCAGGGAAGGAGAGGCGGTGGGGTGGCTCTGTATGTTCGGGAGTGTTGTGACTGTATAGAGCTTGACAGCGGTGATGATAAGGTTGAGTGCTTATGGGTAAGGATGAGGGGGAAGGCCAGCAAGGCGGATGTCCTGTCGGGAGCCTGCTATAGACCACCCAACCAGGATGTGGAGGTAGATGAGGCGTTCTATAAGCGGCTAGCAGAAGTCTCACAATCGCTAGCCCTTGTTCTCGTGGGCGACTTCAACTTGCCGGACATCTGCTGGAAATACCATACAGCAGAGAGGCAGCAGTCTCAAAAGTTCCTAGAGCATGTGGGGGATAACTTTGTGACGCAGCTGGTAAGCAAGCCTACCAGGGGAGGTGCCTCGCTTGACCTGCTGTTTACCAACAGAGAAGGGCTTGTGGGAAATGTTGAGGTCGGAGGCCGTCTCGGGCTTAGCGACCACGATATGATAGAGTTCTCGATTCTGGGTGATGCCAAGCGGAGGGGCAGCAAAACTGTTACGATGGACTTCCGGAGGGCAGACTTTGGCCTCTTCAGGACCCTGGTTGGGAAAGTCCCTTGGGAGGCAGTCCTGAAGGGCAAAGGGGTCCAGGAAGGCTGGGCCTTCCTCAAGAAGGAAGTCTTAAGGGCGCAGGAGCGGGCTGTCCCCGTGTGCCGTAAGACGAACCGGCGGGGAAAACGACCGGCCTGGCTGAATAGGGAGCTTTTGCGGGGACTCAGGGAAAAGAGGAGAGTCTACCGCCTTTGGAAGAAGGGGCGGGCAACTCAGGAGGAGTACAGGGATCTCATCAGGTCCTGCAGGGAGGAAATTAGAAAGGCAAAAGCCCAGCTAGAACTCAATCTGGCCAATGCTGTAAAAGATAATAAAAAATGCTTTTACAAGTACATTAGCAATAAAAGGAGAGCCAAGGAGGATCTCCATCCTTTGCTGGATGCGGGGGGGGGGGAACATTGTCACCGAGGACAAGGAAAAGGCTGAGGTACTTAACGCCTTCTTTGCCTCTGTGTTTAACAGCCAGACTGGTCATCCCCAGGGTACTCAGGCCCCTGAGCTAGAAGATAGGGACAGGGAGCAGAATGGAGCCCTCATAGTCCAGGAGGAAGCAGTTAACGACCTGCTACGCCACCTGGACGTTCACAAGTCTATGGGGCCGGATGGGATCCACCCGAGAGTACTGAGGGAGCTGGCGGAGGAGCTCACCAAGCCACTTTCCATCATCTATCAGCAGTCCTGGTTAACAGGGGAGGTCCCCGATGACTGGAGGCTTGCCAACGTGACGCCCATCTACAAGAAGGGCCGGAAGGAGGACCCGGGGAACTACAGGCCTGTCAGCCTGACCTCGGTGCCGGGGAAGATTATGGAGCGGTTCATCTTGAGTGAACTCTATCTTTATCGATGATCTGGATGAGGGGATTGAGTGCACCCTCAGTAAGTTTGCAGATGACACCAAGCTGGGTGGGAGTGTCGATCTGCTGGAGGGTAGGATGGCCCTGCAGAGGGACCTGGCCAGGCTGGACCGATGGGCCGAGGCCAACTGTATGAGGTTCAACAAGGCCAAGTGCTGGGTCCTGCACTTTGGGCACAACCCCATGCAACGCTGCAGGCTTGGGGAAGAGTGGCTGGGAAGCTGCCTGGCCGAAAAGGACCTGGGGGTGTTGGTCGACAGCAGCTGAACGTGAGCCAGCAGTGTGCCCAGGTGGCCAAGAAGGCCAACAGCATCCTGGCCTGTATCAGGGATAGTGTGGCCAGCAGGAGCAGGGCAGGGATCGTGCCCCTGTGCTTGGCACTGGTGAGGCCGCACCTGGAATGCTGTGTCCAGTTTTGGGCCCCTCACTCCAAGAAGGACATTGGGGTGCTGGGGCGTGTCCAGAGAAGGGCAACGGAGCTGGGGAAGGGTCTGGAGCACAGGGCTGCTGGGGAGCGGCTGAGGGAGCTGGGGGTGTTCAGCCTGGAGAAGAGGAGGCTGAGGGGAGACCTGATCGCTCTCTACAACTCCCTGAAAGGAGGGGGCAGTGAGGTGGGTGTTGGGCTCTTCTCCCAAGTAGTTAGCGATAGGACGAGAGGAAATGGGCTCAAGCTGCGCCAGGGGAGGTTTAGGTTGGAAATTAGGAAGTATTTCTTTACGGAAAGGGTGGTCAAGAATTGGACCAGGCTGCCCAGAGAGGTGGTGGAGTCCCCATCCCTGGAAGTGTTCAAAAAACGGGCAGAGGTGGCACTCTGGGACATGGTTTAGTGTAGTCTACCCTTGATTGGTTTAGTGTGGACTTGGTAGTGTAGGTTAATGGTTGGACTGGATGATCTTAAAGGTCTTTTCCAACCTAAATGATTCTACGATTCTGTGATTCTATAACCCCACAATGGAAGCGTCCTCTGAGAGACCGGGCAAGGTGGACAGCTGTTTAATTTCCTCCGTCTCCAAGGCAGCTATCCCAAAAGCCCACCGGTACCCTTTTGGGTCCTTGAAATACCCTCTCCTGAGGTGATCTATGCCAAGGATGCACGGAGCATCTGGGCCAGTCCCAATGGGGTGCTTCTGCCACTCATTCCCAGTTGGGCTCACTTCGGCCTCCAGTCCAGTGAGCTGTTGGGATTCCCCCATCACTCCAGAAATAGGGATGGGTTCTGCCCCTCTATAGCTTGATGGCATTAGGGTGCACTGTGCACAGGTGTCCACTGGAGCCTTATACTCCTGTGGGTCTGACGTTCCAGGCCATCGAATCCACACAGTCCAGTAAACCCGATTGTCCCTTTCCTCCACCTGGCTGGAGGCAGGGCCCCTCAAACACTGGTCACAGTATTCGCTGTTCTCTCCTTGTAAATGTGAATCAAGAGTCCCTTGATTAGGATCGGAAGTAAAATCAGCCCTCTTACTCTGTCTGGGGAACTGCTCCCTGGAAACTGGAGCTGCAATTTTCCTGGGAGAACCGCCTTTTGTAAAAGTTTTCCTTGCAACTCACGCACCCGTGCCTCTAGGGTCGAGGTGGGTTTCCCATCCCACTTCCTCATGTCCTCTCCATGATCACACAGGTGAAACCACAGTGTGCTCCGTGGCGTGTATCCTCTATATCCTCTCTCTTGAGCAGGAGGACGTTGACTCCTAATGGCTGAGACACTGGTCCGTACAGGTGGGGAGTAGGACAGATCCTCTCTGAGTTGTTGGAACTCTCGGCCTATTTTTTCAGACGTTTTTTCCACAGCCGAGACACAGGCCCGTAGGGAGAAAGAGAGACTTTCTTCATATTCCCGGAGTCGTCTAGCCACGTCATCCACCATTGGTGCCTCGTCATCTCTCCAGGCCAGTATTGGCAACGAGTTGGCATACGATGCTGGTGTGCTCCGTACCACCTTCCGCCACATGGGTCGTGTGCACCTGACTTCATCTGGATCTTTGGGGAACTGCTCATCGTTCAGGTCACTATAAATCACCTCCAGCACGCCTAATTCCCTCAAGTAATGGATACCCTTCTCTACGGTGGTCCATTTGCTTGGACGGTATAAAACATCCTCCTTGAAGGGATACCTTTCCTTCACGCTTGACAGAAGTCGCCTCCAGAGGCTGAGAGTTTTTGCCCCTTTTCCAATTGCTTTGTCAATGCCCCCTTCCCTGGAAAGGGATCCCAGCTGCTTGGCTTCCTTACCCTCTAAATCCAGGCTACTGGCCCCATTATCCCAGCATCGGAGCAGCCAGGTGATGATGTGCTCGCCTGGATGATGACTGAAATCTTTTCGCATATCTTGCAGCTCACCCAGGGATAGGCATCGGGTGGTTACCATCTCATTCATGGGTTCGTCCTCCTCTCGTTCTTGTGATGGCCCTGGTTCATCTTCATCCCTTACTAAACGAGTTGATTTTCTTGTGTATTTTTTCTTCTGTATAGGGGGAACTGATACCGGCGTGGGTTGATTCTCTGTTTTAGCCACGGTGCCTGTCACTGGGGTTGGAGTGGCTGCAGTGCCTGTGGTCGGTGTTGGAGTAGCCGCAGTGCCCGTGGTGGGTGTTGGAGTACCGCAGTGCTCGTGGCTGTGGTTGGAGTAGCCACAGTGCTTGTGGCTGCGGTTGAGGTAGCCACAGTGCCCGTGGCTGTGGTTGGAGTAGCCGCAGTGCTCGTGGCTGTGGTTGGAGTAGCCACAGTGCCCGTGGTGGGTGTTGCAGTAGCCACAGTGCTCATGGCTGTGGTTGAGGTAGCCACAGTGCCCGTGGCTGTGGTTGGAGTAACCGCAGTGCTCGTGGCTGTGGTTGGAGTAGCTGCAGTGCCAGTGGCTGTGGTTGGAGTAGCCACAGTGCTCATGGCTGTGGTTGGAGTAGCTGCAGTGCCAGTGGCTGTGGTTGGAGTAGCCTCAGTGCTTGTGGCTGCGGTTGGAGTAGCCACAGTGCCTGTTGTTTTGTCATCAGATCCAGAGACCCTCTCTTTCCCTTGAGGGTACTGAATAGTGTTGAACAGGGCTCTATAAGCATGGCCCAGTCCCCAGCACGTTGCAATGAGTTGTGTCTCTCTGGAGTTGCCAGGGTGACAACATACTTTTTCCAAATACTTTACTAGTTCTTCAGGATTCTGCACTTGTTCAGGGGTGAAGCTCCAAAACACTGCAGGTGCCCACTGTCCCAGGTACTTGCCCATACGATCCCACACACCCTGCCACTCATAACTCTCCAGCCTTGGCGCAGATCTCTGGATGATATTCTTAAATTGCTTACTAACCTTTGTCAAAACCAAAACAATATTCCCAAGAAGTATCAACAGAAGGATCTTAACTGCCCAGGGATGTTCAAAATACTGAAAACTTCCTGTAATGAGGGAGGAAGCATTATAGAAGAAGGTAGTGAAGGTGCCATTCTGTATTTCCTCCACAACAAACGCCTCCGAGGAAAAGGTGTAATTGTTAACTCTCTCCATGAGGTGGTACCCAAAGTACAGTAATGACCTGTGTATAAAACCCAGATACAAAACCATGCTCAAGGTCAGGATTTTGATAAGGAACCTCCCAAGCAAAACATCCTTAATCACTGCAGAGCATAGCGCACTGCACAGACCAACACCAAGCTTTAACATGCACAGCCAAGAAAAGAACATGGTGCGGATCAGATGAACTAATATCATGACCGGCAACTGTTAACGGATTCCTTAATGCACTCTGGTTAATCTGTTCTTATCTCAAACCCTTCGTGCCCACGTTGGGCGCCAAAAAGGACTGTCGGGGTTTAGCCCCAGCCAGCAGCTCAGCACCACGCAGCCGCTCGCTCACTGCCCCTACCCCGATGGGATGGGGAGAGAATCGGAGGAGTGAGAGTGAGAAACACTCCTGGGGTGAGAGAAGAACAGTTTAATAATTGAAATACGATAAAGTAAAATAATAATAATAACAATATAATAATAAGAGTAATAATAATATCCAAAGCAAGCGATGCCCAATGCAATTGCTCACCACCCGCCAACCGATGCCCAGCCAGTTCCCGAGCAGCGATCGCTGCTCCCCGGCCAACCCCCCCAGTTTCTATACTGCCCATGACGCCGTATGGTATGGAATAGCCCTTGGGGCAGTTGGCATCAACTGTCCTGGCCGTGCCCCTCCCAGTTTCTTGTGCCCCTGGCAGAGCCTGGGAAGCTGAAAAGTCCTTGACTGGCATAAGCAGCACTGAGCAACAACTCAACCATCAGTGTGGTATCAACATTCTTCTCCTACTAAATCCAACCCACAGCACTGTGCCTGCTACTGGGAAGAAAATGAACTCTATCCCAGCCGGAACCAGGACAAACTCCAAGGGCCACGGTCCTCGGCAGGCTGGGAGCTGTGGTCTTCCAGCACGGCACTTCTGGGCGGCCGTGTTGGCCTGAAAGGGCCTGCGGGGAGCTGCTGTCTTCTGGTACAGCCCTGCTGTGCGGCCATGTTGGGCCGGAGGCCGCGCCAGGAGCTGTAGTGCCGGTGCTGTTGCTTCAGCGTGTCTGTTCCGCGGGGGCAGCCCAAGGAACCCCCAAAAAGCCCAAGGGCGCCTGGAACAGCCCGCTCTGCCCCGTCTCTGCCCGCCCGAGAGGTGCCATGGAGCTGCTGCCCAGCGTGACCACGCTCAGGCCCCTTCCGAGCTCTGCTCTGGCGGAGCTGGCTGGGTGCGGGAGTCCAGGCTGCCTGGCTGAGAACAAATGGGGAGAACGGGGGGCAGGGTGGGAAGGAGGTGGGTAAGGACCAGCTGTCTTGGCAATTCAAGATGGGGGGACTCTCCTTTTGCCATCGGATCCCCTCAAGACTTGTTCATTTTCCCTTCCAGTCCCCTCAGGCCTAGAGCCCTGCAGCTCCACGGGTCCTCTCTGGACCCCTCTCTTGTCCGGGGTTGCCTCAGCCTGACCCGCTTGCCCCCTCAGAACCTCCCAGCACCCCAAGGCGCCTTTTGATGCGCTCTAGAGGCCTCGGTTTGCCCCCTGGTCCCCGCAGCACCGCTCTGTTAGCCTCCTTGCAGCCGCCCTTTGAGCCTCAGGAACCCTCCCTTGCTCCTCATTGCACACAAAAGCCCACCGCGGGCCTTCGCTGGGGCCACGGGAGGGCTCTCGGGCACAGTCCAGCCACAGGACTCCTCCACTGGCCCTGGAGCTGTCGGGATCGCTCTAGCCCACTCAGGAGCCCTCCTGAGGCCTTCATCGCACCCCAGGCCCCTCTGCGGGACCTCGAGCACCCCAAGGAACCCCACTAGACGGGGGGCCTGGCCCTCTGGACTCTACAATACCACTTTGGTCCCCTCAGCGCTCCTCCAGAGGTGCCTGTTATGGCCCAGAGCCTTCTGTTGCCCATCTGGCTCCTAAAAAGGAGCTCGCTGGTCCCCTGAGGGCCCCTCTGAGGCATTCATGGGCACCGAGGCACTCTCTGTGTCCTCTGGGACCCCTGCAGTTGCCCTCTGGTCCCCTTGGCGCCTCCGTGCTCTGCTTGCAAACCCTCCGGAGCCCATCACGGTGCGGGAAGTGGCGACGCAGCAACAGCGGATGCTGGGGCCTCGCTGGGATGGCCGGAGACCCGCGGGGTGGCCACAGCTGGGACCACCCTTCCTGTGCCCTGTCCTCGCTGCGTGTCAGTCACACATGTGTAGGACAACGTGGGTTTAGGCTTGTTGCTCCAGCTTTATTAAAATGCAGCCATTTTCGTGACAAGAGATGCACCTCTGCCTAGCTTAGCAGCACCAGCAGCGCAGTGCTGGCAGGGGCCATCCTGATCTTGGCTGCACCCTTGGAGCGCTCAGGATGAGGATGGTCTGAGCTGCCAGGGAAGAGACGGAGAGCTCGCTGTCTTTCTCCAGGGACTGAAGGGCTGTGACAGGGAGAAACAGAGCCGAGGTGAACCGCCGTGTCTGCAGAGACCCCAGGGCTTCCCCTCCCGACCATGGCCAGCCCCACCCGCCCTCTTGCCCCGGCCAGGAGAGCTGCTGCACAGGAACGCCCCAAATGCCCCTGACGTGTTCCCCTGGCCCTGCAGCGTCTCCCTGGAGCAGGGCAAGGCATGGCAGCACCCTGCCCAGGCTCCGTCCCCTGCCCCAGCAGCCCCGGCCAACACAGCGCTGCCCCTACTCACCGCTGCGGATCTCAGAGAGCTTCTCCTTGCTCCGGTGCCGCAGGGGCCGCACGGCAAGCCCTAGGCACAGAGCTTCGTCAGACCCCCTGCTCCCCAGCACGCTCCCAGCAGCACAGCCCCCGCCCGGCCGGCTGGGCTGCACACCCTCCTCCCCCTCCGCAGGGCTGACCCCAGGGAAGAGCAGTAGCCGAGGGGGGTGGGATTGAGCAAGGTGGCCACCAAGGCCAGCTGCGTGGGCAGGGCTGGGAGAGGGAGGCCAAGGCCCTGCACGGGGCGGCCGGGGCTCTGGCAGCCACGGGGCCGCTCCTTGCGCCCGGTGCAGCGGTGGGGACTGGGGCCAGGCTGGCAGAAGAGGGAGCCCGGGGGCTGTGGCTCACCCATGAACCTGACGGCCGCCTCTCGCAAGCTGGCCTGAGCATCCTGCAGGTACGGCAGGCTCTGGTGACAGTATTCCTCAGCCCTGCTCCTGTGCCGCACCAGCTGGAGAGAGCACAAGGGTATGGGCATGTCACGGTCCCTGCCCAGTCGGCTGGACCAGCCCCTCCTCCCAGCACCTCCCGTTCCCCTTCCCCGCCAGGCCATTCCCGGCTCCCAGGCAGGGGCCAGCTGGGACTGAGGTTCAGAGAGAGCCACAGGCAGAGGGGTCCCAGGGGCGCCCAGACCCCTCCATCCCACTGCAAGGCCCAGGTGGGCCAGAGTGGCCAGGCCCTGGGGCTTGTCCTCACCAAGCACTCTCCAATCCTCCATGTCTGCTCTGTCTGGGCAAGGTGCTTGAGTTGTTCCCACTTGAGGAGCTCTGCAGTGGCGACGAGGGCTTCCCCCGAGACCTGCAGAGCAGCAGGAGCTGGGAGATGGCACCGCTGCCTGGGGAAGGAGACGTGGCGTCCCCCTCCTCTTGGCTTTGTTGCTGGGGTGATCCTGGCCTTAGGAAGCTGGGGCACGCCCTGGCCCAAACATCGGGGCGTCTCTCGGGCACAGCCCAGGGGGACGGGGATTGAGGCTTAAAGCCGTGGCCTTCCACACCCGCAGGGACAGCAGGGAAGCCTGTAGGGACGCACGTATTCATGCCTGGGGCCACGGGCTGCTGCTGAGCCCCGCTGGACCAGGTGGGGCAGGTGTTGGAAGTGTCCGTGCCAGCTTCTCGGCCCCTGCTCGCCCTGGGACTGCAGGGAGCCTTGCTATGGGCTGCGCTGGAGGAGGGCCGAATGGGGGGAGCGCAGCTGGGAGGGGACCCCGCCTCCCCTTCCAGCTCTGCAGCAAGGGGCACTGCGGGGCGAGGAAGGCACTGGTGGGACCGGTGCAGGGACGCAGGGGAGCTCTGCCCTGTCCTCAGTGCTCGGGCAGCTGGAGCCCAAGGTGACGCACGCTCCCAGAGTCCGACAGCCAGCAGCTCTGGCCCCCGATGCCCGGGGCTCAGCACGCCCTTCCCTGTGTCACTGGCCGGCTTTGAAAGCTCTACCTTGGCCACGCTGTGCGTCTCGTCGTGCATGTGAAAGAAGAGCGGCAGCAGGCCCCTTCGCACTTTCTTCTTCATCCTCCTCTTGTCCTTCCCCACCACAGTCTCCAGCACGTCTCGGAAGAGCCTGATGGAGAGCGCTCTCATCTGGCTGGACTCCTGGTAGGGAGGAGAGGGGGACTTGAGAAAGAGCAGCTCCCTGCTTGCTGTGAGCATTAGCCCAAGGGCGTGAGCGCGGCAGATGCGAGCGGAGATGCTCCGGGGTCGCGCTCTGCACACAGGAGCTGTGGGAATCTCCGGTCCTGCCTGGCAGCGCAGCTGGGGAGCCCTCGGGGCTCCGAGAGCAGCTCTCGGCCCGCAGGTGCTTTGCAGAGGGGCCGGGCTGGGCCCCAGCACAGGGGGCTCGGGTCGCCCGGAGGCATCAACCTGTCAGGGGAAGGGTGCTGGGCCGCAAAGCCCGGAAGCCGTCCCACGAGCGCCCAGGGGGAGCAGAGCCTGCTCCGAGCGCTGCCCCAGGGCTGGGCTGAAGGGCAGCCGTCACTGCCCAGTGCCCCTCTGCGGGGCTCAGGCTCCCACATCAGCCTTACGTCGTCAAAGAGCGGCGGGAGCTCCTCCGCCAGCTGCACAGCCATGGGGCTGGCCTCCTCCCTCTCCAGGTCACCCAGCACGTTGCTGAAGACCAGCAGGGCCTTCATCTTGACGTCTGTGTTGCCATCCTGGAGCAGCTCCTTGACGTGTGGCAGGAGGACCTGCATTCTTCTTGCCTGTGGTCAAAGACCGCGTTTCCTTCTTGCGAAAGGGTGAAAGACCACCCTGGCAAGAAGGCTCTGCTCTCTGAGCACCGGCCTCCCGTCCGGCTTCCTGGCAGGTGGTGGCACAGGACCCCCTGCGGCAGCCTCCCGGTAGGTGGTGGCCACGGGCACGCTGATGGGGCCGTGGGAGAGCAGGGGAGGGCAGGGAGGGCAGGAAAGCAAAGACCGCCTCTGCCCTGCTCACCCCCGCCCTTTCGCCCCAGGCCCGAAGGGGCAGACGGCTTGGCAAGCCTCCGTGCCTGGAAAGCTCCCCGGGCAGCCAGCAGGCCCCACCACGGCAGGCAGGGAGGGCGGGCATCAGGAGCAGTCGCCCCGCCGCCTGACTCCCAGCCAAGGCCAAGCCCCCGCCTTAGCCACTGCCCCAGCCCCCGGCTGCCAGCATGGCTCCCTCCCCTTGACGACGCCCTGCTCACCGTGCCAGGTCTCTCTGAGAGCGTGATGAGGCCGCTGAGAAACAGGGAGACCGTCACCAGGCTGGGATGCCTCTGACAGCTCTCGAAGTGGGACGGGTCAGCAAAATCCTCGGGCTGAACGTCACTGGAGGCCATCGGCTGAAGCAAACACAGCAGTGAGATACTGGCAGAGCCTGCACGGCTCGCTGCAGGCCGTCGAGGCCTTTTGTGGTGACTCACAGCCAAGTGAGGGATGCAGGTGGCCGAGGTGGACAGGCTGGGTGATTTCACGCCCCGGAGTTTGCCGAGGAGCTCCTCCAGGATCTTCTCCAAAGTCTGCGGGGCGGAAAGCATCACCTCCCACATGGCCATGCCAGTGCTGCAAGGCAGAGCGCTCTGTCAGCGGGGCTGCCTCAGCCGCAGCAGCAAGGCCTGGGACGGCCCCACATAACGCAGAGCCTGCGCCCCGGCGCGGATGCCCTGGGCAGCAGGAGAGGGCTGAGCTGGTGCTCCCCGTGGGGCTGGGAGGAGCGTGGTGGCGGGGCTCTGGCCTGAACCAGAGGGGCTGGGAAGCACGGTGGGATGGAGGGCCCAGCTCCTCGGGGGGGTCCTGCAGTCTTCCTTGGGTCTGGCAGCCAGAGAGTCTCCGGGTGCCTCTCCGCGCAGGGAACAAGCCCTGACGGCTGCTGGGGCCGGTACCTGTCTCCTGGCGGAGAGAACTTCAGCAGGCTGATGAGCACTTGCGCGGGGGTACTCGTCGGTCAGCAGGAGAAGCAGTGACTGCACGCTCTGCCGGCCTGACTCCCTGTTGATGCACTCCAGTTTGTCGTGGATGCAGCTCATGATCTTGGGCACCTGGAGGGGACACAGGTGAGGATGGTGCTGCTGCTGGAGTGCAGCCATTTCCTCAGGTGCCCTTCCCACCCCTCTCTGCTGCCTTAAGGTGGCTTCAGGTGCCCGAGACCCCTGGGTTTGGGAGGGAGGGGCGGAGGGAGGGGCAGGGCCTGACAGGGCTGAAGGGCGGGGCAGTCCCACCACAGGCCACTTACCTCCGCCAGCCAGAAGTCAGGGTCTCTTGAGAACACATCCAGCATTTTTCTTGCTACCTCCTTGTCAAAGATGCTGGAGTCTGTCATCGCCTCAATGGCCGCCAGGACGATGTCTGTCCTCTCAGAAGGTCGGAGGTATTTTGCAAACCCCTATGGGAGGAAGGAAGGGAGCGAAGACACGTCACACCGCGTGCCCCGATGGTGCTGCTTCGCTGGGCGGTGCGAGCAGCCCTGGCGAGAGATGCCGGGCGGTGCCGGCGGCAGTGCCCGCAGGAAGGCTGGCAGCAGGGGCTGCAGTCACTGCACGGGGGAGGATGAGAAGAGGGGGTCCCCAGGGTGAGGGAGGAAGGTTGGGCTCCTGGGCACAGTGTGCTGGCCCTACAGCGACCCAGGGCTTGCTGGTGGCCAGGAGGGCTGGAGCTGCTGCTGTGACGCTGGAGTGCAGCCCTCGCATCGTCCCTGCTTGGGGACTGCAGGAACCCTCTCACCAGGGACAGCGAGGCCACACCAGCCCCACTGATTCTGGATGCCTTTGCTGCACGGGTGCCATGCTGATGCCACGAACAGGAGCCCCAGCGAGGCGGGGAGCTCATTACCCTGGCGCAGTCTCTGGTGGTGGAGAAACAAGGCAAGGAGGTTGCCTCAGGTTCCCAGCGGAGCTGTTGTGCTTTATCCTTTAGCATTGCCCTGCCTAAACAGCGGAGAAAACACAGAAGAGTCAATAAGACACAGCAGCTTTGCCAGCAAGCTTCCCAAACCGCCCTGAGATCTGCTTGCCAGATGGCAGGACACAGGCGGTCAGGGGGATTTCTGGAGGGCGTCAGGAATAGGTTGTTGCTACGAGGAGCACGGGAGGGACCAGGCGGGGTGATGCACAGGTGGGTCTGCCCTTCCCTGGCAGGGAAGACGTGGCTTTGGGACATGGTAGTCAATGGTAGCTTTGGCTGCGGGGTCCACAAAACAGCGGGGTTCCAGATGCTGAAAGGAGGGAGGAAGGAGAGCAGCAGAGAACAGATCCTGGACCTCGGGAGAGCACTCGGCTTCTGTAGCAAAAGGACAGCTGGGGTGCTACGGGAAGGAGCTGTGAGGGGCAGAGGAGGTCAGGAAGAGAAGCAGAGCTATCGGGAGACGTCTGTGGGCGGAGGGATGAAGCCCACCACAACTTGTCTTACTTTTTTGCTTATAGATGAATTCATAGAGGTGATAAAGAGCGTTCAAAGCTACAATGCTTGTCACTTCCTTGGAACATCGGAAAAGAAGGAGACGCCCCAGCAGCTGTCCCAGGATTGGGATCTGGATGTCTCCATAGCAGCCAGGGCCGTCGACGTCTCTTCCAAAGTGGTGCCAGTGCTGGGCAAGGGAGGCAGAAGAGCAGAAGGGTTGAGTGCAGGCAGCTGGTGCCAAAGGCCTGAACCCGCGCGTGTTCCAGGGCTGCATCCCTGGCGGGTCAGGGCTTTGCAGGGCCATGCCGGCCGCGGCTCCCAAAGCAGCTAGCTGGGCAGCAGCCCCGCGTGGGGGGAGCTGCAGGCTGCTCTGCTGTGCGGGGAAGGGGAGATGGCCTGGCTGGAGGGTGCCTGGCTCCTTACCGTCAGGGTGGAATTTCTGGCCAGAACGTGGCTTAGCAGCACAATCCTGCCCAGGGCTCTCTCCCGCGCAGCTGCTCTCTCAGACTTGGTGAAGTTCAGCAGCATCTGGGAAGAGAGAAGCTGCTGGTGTGCCCTGGGAGCAGACGCCTGCTCCAGCAGAAGGAGCAGTGCTGAACTCCTGGGCTGGACTCGCGCAGTCCCTTAAGGCTTCCTCTGACCTCGAGCAAAGCCTGCAGTGGGTGGGGTGCCTGCCCGAGGGGTCTCTCAGGCTTGCAGGCTTGGGACAAATGCCGCGGGCCAACCTTGTGGCCAGGCAGGAAGGCAGGTGCCACCCTCGGCAGCCACTGTGCTGCGGAAGGGCCTGGTGGGCAGCCCCTGGTTACCCGAGGGAGGTGGGCACCCTCCCTGCAGTGTGCTGTCTCTGCATGGCCCTGGCCTTGGGACCATCCCCTCGAGAGTGGGCACCCCCTTCCCCCCCGGGCGAGGAACGGCCCCTGTGAAGCCCACTCTTTGCACACGCCAGACCTGCAAGATATTCTGCAGCTGCTGGCTGACTCTGGAGGCACGAAAGCTCCGCACCACTTTCTCCAGCATTGTATCCATGGCTTGGAGGGTCTACGAGGAAGAAGACAAAGAGCGGTGGCAGTGTTCCCTGCTGTCCCTCTCAGCCCCAGGAGACTGATCGGAACCCCCAGAGCCAAGGGAGGGCTCCTGTGCTGCCTCGCGGTGCCCGGGAGACACCCAAGGGCAGGCAGTCTGCTGCGGGCAGAGCAGCCCGCGGCGCTGGACGTGGCCAGGCCCACGGGAAGCGGACGAAGGGCTGAGGGTGGGAAAGCAAAGCCGAGACCCTGCTCCGCCTTGGCTCTCTGGTCATATCGCAGCACGGGGTGGCCAGGGAGCAGCCCAGAGGGACTGGGGGCTCCGGTAGCTCAGCCAGCACTTGCCTGACTGTGGAGGTAAGCTTCCAGGGAACTCCTCCTTTCCACTGTTGCAGGAAGGAAGAAGACACTGGAGAAGCAGGCTTCTAGGAGGCTTTTCTCTTTGCCCTCCAGCGCTGTCTCCACAGAGCTGCAAAGAGAGAGAGGGCCCAGTTGGACACTGGTGCTGGGAGCGGTTTCTCGAGGCCTCGTGCAGGCGGACAGGGACCTCTGGGGCAGGGGTCCCCAGGAGGGAGGGGCAGGCACCTCAATTCAGCAATGGCACGCATGGCTTTCGGCCGCACCGGCGTGCGCAGCTGGTTCTTGGGCTCCTCTTCCAGCAGCACCTGCAGAGCACAGCCAGGATGGGACCTGGCAGCTGCCAGCACCCAGTGCCACCAGACCCTCGCCCTGCCCAAGCGCTGTGCGCACAGGCTGCGGGCGCCGGGGCTCTTGCCCCCTTCCCCAGAGTTGCCGGCTGTCCCCTCACCTTGATATTCTCTGCCAGCTCGTATCTTTGGCAGAACTCGTCTAGGCCCTCTAACAAGCCATACTGCCTTGCCTTTCTGCACAGCGTGTAGATGCTCTCCAGAAACTGCAGCTTCTGGCCCAGCTCCTGGCAGCCAGGGGAACAGAGAGACAAACAGGGAGCGTGAGTGGGGGGACACATGGCCAGCGGGACCGGAGCACTGGGGGGGCAGTGCCGTGTGGGAGACCTGGGAGAAGCAGCTCTGCCCAGCCAGCACACCTCCAGCAGCCCGGCAGCAGGTAGCAGAGCCCCTCTCGGCAGCCGCCGGCAGAGCCGCGGTTACCTTTTTTGGGCTGCTGACAAAGGCCTGGATGAAGTCCATGAGTTTCTGTTGCTCTTCGTACACAGGTGACAAGGTGGCATCTAATAAAGGAGGAGAGCAGGGAGGGCTGTAGAGGCTCCGGTGGCAGGAGAGAGCAGAGGAAGGAGCTCTGCCCTTCCCTTGCCCTCATGTCCCCTGGGGGCTCCCTGTTGCCCTGCGCTGTGTCCCAGAGCCCCACGTTCATACACCCTGGTGTGCCCCCAGGACGCCCTTTTCCTTTTGGCGCCAGCCCCGCGCCTGCTCCTGTGGCACGTTTTTGCCATGCGTGTCCGTGCTGGAGGGTGCCCGGCAGACAGGCTGCCATGCTGGAGCACAGCACGCAGGGCAAGCTGCCAGTGCCCCGGGCTGAGGAGCTTCCTTGCTGCCGGGCAGGAAAGGTCCCCGTCCCACAGCACGGCTGCCTCCTGCCAGCCCAGCTACCTGTCGCGGCCTGTGCCCCGGAGCAGGAGCTGTGTCCCCTCTGCTCCCTCCCTCCTTGGCAGAGGCTGTGCTGGGGCCTGCTCCCAGCCCTGAGCAGCCCCGGCGTTCAGGCAGCATCGTGCCCAGCACCCGTGGGACCCCCGCTGCCAGCACGCCGGGGAAACGTGATCGTGGCGTCGAGCAGGGTGCGCTCGCTGGCCCCAGCCCTGCCCAGCCCAAGAGGGCCCCTCACTCACCCGTCTGCAGTGGCTGGACCACGCACACCTCGTAGGGCTCCGGTGGAGAGCTGCTCTCCTGGGGAGCCCCATCCTCCACCCAGGCCAGCCTGGGGCGGCTGGGGGGTCTCTCTTCCATCCTGCGGGACGGAGGAAAGGGCTGGGCTGGGCAAGGGGGAAGCTTCGGCGAAACGCCGCGGGGCTGCCGAGGTCGGCGGGGAAAGACGTGGGCTGCGCTCGAGGCCTCCTCTCTGGCTCCGTGCTCCTGCCCCGTCCCGTTGCCGTCCTGCCGGACACTGCGGGCGGGGGGCCGCAGCCGCGCTGACCGCATGCAGCGTGGTGGTGTGTCACGAAGCGAGGTCACAAAGGGCCCCCCTGTGACCCGCCGCCCGGGCGGGGAGGGGCAGGGCGTCCCCCGGGGGCGCACGGGGCCGGCTCAGCCCTGGGCACCTGGCTGCTCTCGGAGGGCCTCCAGGCCCCCCTTGGCCCTCGTGTCCCCTGCGGGCTCCCTGTTGCCCTGCGCTGTGTCCCAGAGCCCCACGTTCAGACACCCCGGCGTGCCCCCAGGACGTCCTTTTCCGTTCGGCACACCCCGGAGCCCTGCCTCTGCCCCTCGACCACATTAGATGGGTAAGATTCACTCAAGCTTCACAGAAATCCCATCCTTTGTTGCCTCAGCTCTTGTCTTCCTCCCACCAAACTGGAAGAGCTCGTGCAGAAAAGGAGAAAAAGCAAATGAAACTTCTTCCACTGAGTTTGCCCTTCTAGGATCAGGAAGCTCCCAGGAATGGAGATTCCTGTCTCACTGGTTTTCTTCTTGGTCTGGTGTGTGACCATGGTGGAGAGCGGCCTCTGACGATTACAGCCTTTCCCCCTGCACCCAGCAGGCCACAACTCCAAGGGCCACGGTCCTCGGCAGGCTGGGAGCTGTGGTCTTCCAGCACGGCACTTCTGGGCGGCCGTGTTGGCCTGAAAGGGCCTGCGGGGAGCTGCTGTCTTCTGGTACAGCCCTGCTGTGCGGCCATGTTGGGCCGGAGGCCGCGCCAGGAGCTGTAGTGCCGGTGCTGTTGCTTCAGCGTGTCTGTTCCGCGGGGGCAGCCCAAGGAACCCCCAAAAAGCCCAAGGGCGCCTGGAACAGCCCGCTCTGCCCCGTCTCTGCCCGCCCGAGAGGTGCCATGGAGCTGCTGCCCAGCGTGACCACGCTCAGGCCCCTTCCGAGCTCTGCTGTTACCGTAAAAGCCAGTTGCAAGAACTCTCTAAGACTCAGGGGTTTAGAAAGCAGGCATTCTTCATTATGGCGCAAGGGTGCACGGGGGATACTTGCACCTAACGGGCACACCAGGTTACTTATCTACAGAGACTATGTACAATTGCAGATATTCATATCCATTACACTTCCAGGAACTGATTGTCATATTCATGTTATTTCCTGGAACTCCTTAACATATGTACATGTCCTTCACGCAGGCGTACTTATGTCCATTGGTGCTCTTTCGGGGTCCTCTGGTGGTCGTCGGTAGTCTTCCTCACTGCGTTCGCTGGTTGAACGCAGCTTTTGGGGCACGCTCAGTTCATGTTTGGCTTGGTTCTACGATTCTACTCATACAAAACTGGCTTATTGTGGTGGTGCATCTCCCCCCCTCCCTGTTTTTCTGTTCTGCTTTTCCCCTTCACTTCGGCCACTTTACAGTCTCAGGAATTCCAGGCCGCAGCTTTGGTGTAGCGAGTTGGTCAGTTAAGCGCCCCTTAATTGTCCCAGAAACCCCTACATGGCTGGAGCAGAGAGCGGCCCTGTTCTTATCAACATTCATGTTATGGCTAACGAGGGGAACGAGAACAAGCAGCTACCCCAGACAGCCTTGAAACAGGGTGGCATCATCGCTGCTGGAATTCCAACAACAAGCCGACCCGAATTGTGGCTCGGATGGAAATTTACTGGTGATTATAAGTCAATCATCTCACAATCCTATAAACGGCAGTCCCAAGTGAAGCCCTTTGAGCTCTCCTGGACTGCCGCGGGCCGCAGCAGCATCTCCCTCTGATCGAAATGTCTCTCAGAGTCAGCGAAAACCAGCAGATTCCCAAAGTCTGCTGCTACCAGAACTCCATTGCCGGAGATCGACAACGGAGCCTGGGCTGCTGATATTCTTCACTCCTCGAGGCTCTGCTCTCGCCCGTTGAGAAATGCCAAGGCATTAGATGTGAGTATTTCACTAAACTCGAGGGGAATTTTTAACAGGTATACTATTTTCATATATGCATTTATAGTTGTGAGTGTGCATGCATGAATCAATTTAAGTAGTTTTGTAGATGTATGATTTAATTTTAAAAGGAGTTTTATATTGCTGTACTATTCTTACAGCATTACTCTCCTAAACCGTTGACCAAGTCTGAGACTAAGAGTGGGCCCGGCCGCACCCGGGCTCCTCTCTGAGAAGGAGTTTAGAAAGCAAGGGGGTCTGTTCTGAACCTCGTGACACAACGGGAGGGTTTCCGTATCCCCTACGTATCCTGGTGAAGGGTCTGGAGCACAGGGCTGGTGGGGAGCGGCTGAGGGAGCTGGGGGTGTTCAGCCTGGGGAAGAGGAGGCTGAGGGGAGACCTCATCGCTCTCTACAACTCCCTGAAAGGAGGGGGCAGTGAGGTGGGTGTTGGGCTCTTCTCCCAAGTAGTTAGCGATAGGACGAGAGGAAATGGGCTCAAGCTGCACCAGGGGAGGTTTAGGTTGGAAATTAGGAAAAATTTCTTTACAGAAAGGCTGGTCAAGAATTGGACCAGGCTGCCCAGATAGGTGGTGGAGTCCCCATCCCTGGAAGTGTTCAAAAAACGGGCAGAGGTGGCACTCTGGGACATGGTTTAGTGTAGTCTACCCTTGATTGGTTTAGTGTGGACTTGGTAGTGTAGGTTAATGGTTGGACTGGATGATCTTAAAGGTCTTTTCCAACCTAAACAATTCTGGGATTCTATGATTCTAAAACCCGTGTGGACGTGGCACTTGGGGACATGGTTTAGTGGGCACGGTGGTGTTGGGTTGACGGTTGGACTGATGATCTTAGAGGTCCTTTCCAGTCTTAGTCATTCCTAGTTTTCCTTTCATTAAAAAATAATCTAGCCACCAAGCCAGGAAACACAAAATTAATTATGACTCTACCCTTAGTTGGTTTAGTGGTGGACTTGGTAATGTAGGTTAATGGTTGGACTGGATGATCTTCAAGGTCTTTTCCTACCTAAAGGATTCTGTGATTCTGTGACTCTACTCTACAATATCCTATTGAATTAGAAGGCAGAACTGGGCTGGAACCTTTGATAAAGACATTTCTTCAGTCTGGACTATTGCGCAAATGTCAGTCTGAGTATCATAGCCCAGTCCTACCTGTAAAGAAACCCCGTACCCAGGAGTCCCGATGGGTCCAGCATCTGAGGGCAATAAACCGAACGGTTGTTGATGTGCACCCGGTCGTTCCCAACGCGTATGCTCTGTTGCCTTCAGTACCTGAGAAGAATATTTCTTTGTCAGCCTTGGATTTAAAGGACGCCTTTTTCTGTAGAGCGCTGGAGGAAGAAAGGCAGAAGGTGTTTGCCTTTGAGTGGGAAAGCCCAGCGACTGTCAGGACAGTGCAACTTTGTTGGACTGTGCTTCCTCAAGGCTTTAAGAACAGCCCAACCCTTTTTGGTAAGGTACTTGCAAAGGAATGGGAAGATCGGCGAGGGGAGAATTCTTCTACTTCTTTAGTGCAATATGTGGGTGACGTGCGATGAGGAGCCGGGACTAGATGGGAATGGCTGAGGGCTACTACCAGCCTGCTGCACTTGTTGGGACTGGCCGCACAGCGGGTGTCTCGACAAAGGTCCCGAGAGCACGAAGCACCGTAACCTATCACACCTATCCACGTGGTGGAACCATGCTCTGAGCTCCCGGAAAGGTGGAAGCATGCTCTGAGCTCCCAGAAACCTGAGCAGGGACAGCCTCCAGAGAAAGCCTGTGGCCAAAGGGAGCCAGTATCCTCCCCCACTGGGAAACCTCCGTGAAACACCCCAAGGGAAACAAGGGATGTCCCACTAAGGCGGTGACACGGCCAAGAGCCCAGAGGAAATGCCTCTCCACGAACTGTGTACGGAAGGGTTAAAAGATGGAATTTTGGTCCGTGGATGGACACTGGGTGAGAATAGATAGTCGAGGAATGCGGTTAGCACAGGAGACAGATAATTCATTGTTTGAAATGCTGATCATGGAGTCGAGGGGGCTGAGAAATGTTAGGGAGGATCGTTTTCAGCTTTCTTATCTCTGTGGTCACAAGGAGGTGCAACTGGGAAGATACAAGGCACAGCTCGTGATTTTGCTTGCTTTGTAAGCATCTTGTTACTGGCTTGAGCATAGTCCATACGTGACTGCTGGATTATGGTAATATGTTGCATGAACAAAGCCCATGAACCAATAGACGGGATGACTCTGTCACGTGCAGCGCGCCTGACCACCGGGCACACGTGCCATATTCGGCTGAACATGAGCCAGCAGTGTGCCCAGGTGGCCAAGAAGGCCAACAGCATCCTGGCTTGTATCAGGAATAGTGTGGCCAGCAGGAGCAGGGCAGGGATCGTGCCCCTGTGCTTGGCACTGGTGAGGCCGCACCTGGAATGCTGTGTCCAGTTTTGGGCCCCTCACTCCAAGAAGGACATTGGGGTGCTGGGGCGTGGCCAGAGAAGGGCAACGGAGCTGGGGAAGGGTCTGGAGCACAGGGCTGGTGGGGAGCGGCTGAGGGAGCTGGGGGTGTTCAGCCTGGAGAAGAGGAGGCTGAGGGGAGACCTCATCGCTCTCTACAACTCCCTGACAGGAGGGGGCAGGGAGGGGGTGTTGGGCTCTTCTCCCAAGTAGTTAGCGATAGGACGAGAGGAAATGGGCTCAAGCTGCGCCAGGGGAGGTTTAGGTTGGAAATTAGGAAAAATTTCTTTACGGAAAGGCTGGTCAAGAATTGGACCAGGCTGCCCAGAGAGGTGGTGGAGTCCCCATCCCTGGAAGCGTTCAAAAAACGGGCAGATGTGGCACTTGGGACATGGTTTAGTGTAGTCTACCCTTGATTGGTTTAGTGTGGACTTGGTAGTGTAGGTTAATGGTTGGACTGGATGATCTTAAAGGTCTTTTCCAACCTAAATGATTCTATGATTCTATGATTCTCCCTTTGTTACAAGTGAGGCGTGTTTTCGGCACTCGCTGGCCACGTGTCGAAACCCGTTCCTCCTGCAATACAAATACCGGGATTTCCTGAAGAGGGGTGGGCTGGTGTACGGCGAGGTCACCGTTGTCTCCATGGGGACACCCACGTAAAGCTGGCACCTACCGACCGCTGGGCTGAGCTCGCAGCGCAAGACGGCGCCAGATTGTACGCATGGACCATCTTCCTCACGGTCCTCGGGTCGGTAAGGCTATTGCTTTGCTAAACTCTTTTAGTGTAGTTAATAAAGCCTTTTGTGCCGCTAGAGAGTCTGTGTGTGCATGCCGTTCTGTCCCCGGGAATCCTCAAAACCACTCTAAACCAGAAATTGGTGACGAGGATGGGATTCCCGTAAGGAAGGAGGCACACGGACACAAGTGGGTGGGACGCGGATAGTGGAGTCGACAGCTCTCTGTCGGCTGCGCCACGCGGGTGCGGAGGGGTCGGTGGAGAAGCAGTGAGTGGGAGACTCTGCATGCAGGTTTAGGGATAAATGTGATAACAAGGTATACCGCGGGACGGAGCCCCTGTTGTTTGTACAGGAATTGTTCGTGTTTTGTTAAATTAGGCTGTGGTTGGTGTGGGCGGCACATCTTACCCACCGATTTATTGCTGAATAAATCTTTAGATTTCTTTTATATCCGTTGCGGGCGTATGACACCTTTGACCCACAGGAGAGTAGTTTATTATTTGTGTAAGATATTGGAAAGAAGTCTTGTGCACTCGCTACAATGGCTCTAAAAATGTCCTGGAAATATGGGATGGGTACCAGTGGGTCAGCACCCCCAGCTGACAGATCAGGCTGGACCCTGGAACCCTGGAGCACCCTTTGGGACAAGTGGGAAACCTGTACTCAGGTGTGTCCCGAGACATGGACCAATGAATCCCCTATGGAGGTTTTCAAATATTGGGAAGGGTTTGTAGAAACATCACACACGAAAGGGTTGGGCGGGTGGGGTTGCTCTCCTATGCGCCTGTGAAGTACAATGGGGGCGAACACAGGAACTGGAGGCAAAAGCTGAGCAGCTGGAGAATCAGTTGCAGGAGCTCGAAACAAATGCAGTCATGCAACAACAAGCCCTCCTTAGGGAAACAAAACAGCGGGAGGAGTCGGTGCACAAACGTGCCAATCTCGCTACCCGTTTTGCGGTGCGAGGAGCCCGCCGGAGGCAAAAGGGATCCCGAAAGCCGAAGGGTGGACTTCATGTCCGGGCGATTGTGACGGACCCCGGGTGGGATCCGGAGACGTGGGACGGTAACGTGTGGGAAAGTAGTGATGGTGACTCCACCGAGACGGAGCGGGGAGAGACGGGGGAAGAGGCAGCAATCTTGACCTCTGCAGTGCCTGAGTCAGGGAAGCGAGCCGCCCCCATAGCAAAACGAAAGGGGGTGTTCGATCCTAGTGGTGTACTTGTCAGGCAGGACCTGGTGGAGGATTATTCCCCTGAGGATATTCAAAATCTTTTAGAGAAATATAAACAGAAGCCAGGAGAAAAACCGCAGCATTGGCTGGTACAGCTCATGGAGGAGGGAGGAGACATGGCTGTGATAGACGGGGTAGATGCAAGCAAATTCCTGGGGCTTCCAACGGACTTATATGTCCAATCAGCCTTACGGCACCTACCCCCGGGAGAAAATGTACCCTTGGTTACGGTAGTAGCAAGTGGACTTGGGGATAGATATACCAATGACGGAGCATGGCCATCTCAGGCGAGAAGTTGGGCCGCGCGGCAACAGGCTATGGCCCTTTTAAAAGCAGAAGGTATGAAGTTAGCGGTGCCGATGGGAGACCCACGCTTCTATCTTGACCAGGCACTTCTGCCGGGAAGTCGTAATGTGCTTCTCGAAGCACATTATGTGCTTATGTGTTGTCCGGCAGAATGGAGACCTTATTGATTCCCCTTCTAATGAGAGAGCAAGGAAACCCCATTGCGCAGGTAATAGAAAAGCTGAGTCAAATGGGGGACCTTCCGGGCATTATAACAGCAGAGAGTAGTACCCCCCGATCCCAAACCATGAAAGAATCACGCCCTGAGCCAGGAGAGCGAAGCCGCCTGTTCAAACGGCTGCTGGAGCAAGGTATCCCAAAATCAGAGATAGATCATAGAATCATAGAGTGCTTTGGGTTGGAAGGGACCTTGATGGACAACCCCTATCAGTGCTGCGCTGCTTGGTTCAGCAGGGCAATCGAAACCAAGTCTGTAAAGTCCAAGGTGCTGTCCCAGGTTTTCCGAGTTTTGAATCCCGTGAACAGGCTCCACAGTAGCCCTGGAAGGACCTAGATAAGACCGTAGCTCAGTTCCACCCGGAAGCTGAATGAAGGTCAGACCAAGCCCCGGGTCTGCGTTGCCTTGTACAGCGTCATGACCCGCGTCCCTTTGTAGCTTGCACAGTTTGGTGGTCTTCCCTGAACAAACAACAAGTGGGAGCTCTAGCGGACACCGGGGCGGAGGTCACGATTATACACGGCCACCCAGCCAAACGTAGAGGGGAAGCCACCCCTGTATGGGGTTTGGGAGACCAACCAGTTATCGGATGCTTAACACATGTAACATTGCAGATTGGGGAGCGGCCCCCCAGGTCTTTTGGAATCATGCTAGCTCAGATTGGAGAATATTTTATCGGTATGGACATACTCCAGGGCCAGACCCTGGAGTTGCCTGATGCTCTCTGGGCTTTCGGTTTAGCGCGACGAGGTCACATTTGGGTGATCCAGGTGGGAAAGATCCCTGACGAGGCAAATATACCTGCGGCCCACGCAGTGGAATACTTAAAGCAATACCAAATCCTGGGAGGGAAGGCTGAAATTGAGCAGGCTATACAAGACCTGCTACAAGCAGGCGTGGTGCGTTACACGCACTCCCCATTTAATAGCCCTATCTGGCTGGTAAAGAAGCCAGATGGGAGCTGGAGGGTGACTGTAGATTACCGAGGGGTGAATACGGTATCCCCACCAATAACTGCTGCTGTCCCTGAAGCAGCTGAATTGGTGCATCAGATCCAGGCGCATCCAGGCACCTGGTACGCTGTGATTGATGTCGCCAACGCCTTTTTCACTGTCCCCATTCCCTCAGCTGCTCAGGAGCAGTTTGCCTTTACCTGGGGCGGGATCCAGTATCCTTTCACCAGATTAACCCACGGGTACCTACACAGCCCAACATTTTGTCACCAAGCTATTCACAAAACCCTGCAGCAGGTCAGCCGGGAACCTGAAACTCAAGTAGTACAATATATTGATGATATTTTAATTCAGGGACCATCCCAGGAGCAGGTGCAACGACAACTTGGCCATGTTTTAGACAGATTGAGACAGGATGGGTGGGTGGTAAACCCCAAGAAAGTCCAGGGACCCTTGGACACTGTAAAATACTTAGGTATCATGTGGCATCAAGGAAAACAACAGATCCCCGAACCCGTGTTGAAAACTACACAAGAATGGCCACAGCCTACCACCAAAAACCAGGTGAAACAATTTTTAGAAGCACTTGGCTGTTGGCGGTCGTATCTTCCCCGCCTGGCCATCATATTGAAGCCCTTATATGTTGTGACCCGGAAAAAGGCCCATTTCCAGTGGGAATGAGGACAGCAGGAGGCCTTTGAGCAGGCAAAACACCTAGTCCAAGAATATGTAGAACTACACCCTGTCCAAGGTGTAGCTACAGGCGGTTCAGAGGGACAGGCGAGGAAGGAGGGGCGGAGGCGTTGCCCTCTACGTAAAGAAATCAATAGAGCGTGAAGAGCTGTCCCTGAAGAGTAGCCATGAGCAGGTTGAAAGCTTTTGGGTAAGAGTCGGAGACAGAGGCAGCAAAGGGAACCTTGTGGCTGGTGCCTACTACGGGCCGCCTGATCACGGGGAGCCTGCTGACGGAGCCTTCCTCCTCCAGCTCCGGGAGGCTTCGCGCTTGCAGACTCTCGTGCTGCTGCGGGACTTCAACCACCCCGACATTTGCTGGAGAAGCAACACGGCGAGCTGTAGGCAATCCAGGAGATTCCTGGAATGCATAGACGACAACTTCCTAAGCCCAGTAAAAGACACCCCTACCCGAGGGGACGCGATACTGGACCTGATGGTCACCAGTGCAAGTGAGCTCATCGGTGATGTCAAGACTGGAGGCAGCCTGGGCTGCAGTGATCACGCGTTGGTGGAGTTCACGCTCCTGAGGGATATGGGAAAAGCGAGGAGTACAGTCAGGACCCTAAAGTTTAGGAGAGCAAACTTCCAGCTCTCCAAGGAGTTAGCCAGAAGGACCCCCTGGGAAACGGTCCTCAGGGGCAGGGGAACGGAACAGAGCTGGCAGATCTTTAAGGACACCTTCCAGAGAGCGCAAGGGCTCTCAGGGCCCAGGGGTAAGAAATCAGGCAAGGAAGGGAAGAGACCGGCATGGCTGAGTCGAGACCTGCTGGTCAAAGTAAAGAGGGAACTGCCCAGGCAGTGGAAGCAGGGACAGGTGTCCTGGGAAGAGCACAGGGAAGCTGCCCGGTTGCGTAGGGAGCGGGTGAGGAAGGCCAAAGCGCAGCTGGAACTGAATTTGGCAAGGGATGTAAAGAATAACAAGAAGGGCTTCTACAGGTATGTCAGCCAGAAAAGGAAGGTTAAAGAAAGCGTACCCCGCTGATGACAAGAAAGGCGACCTCGTCTCAAGGGACGAGGAGAAGGCTGAGGTACTCAACAACTTCTTTGCCTCAGCCTTCACTGGCAACCTCTCTCCTCGCCCCTCCCGAGTCGATGGAGTGCAAGATGGGGCCCAGGGGGGCAAAGCCTCTCCCACCGTAAGGGAAGATCAGGTTCGAGACCACCTGAGGAACCTGAATGTACACAAGTCTGTGGGACCTGATGAGATGCAGCCCAGAGTCCTGAGAGAATTGGCTGACGTAGTGGCCAAGCCACTCTCCATGATATTTGAAAAGTCCTGGCAGTCAGGTGAAGTCCCTGGGGCCTGGAAGAAGGGGAATGTGGTGCCCATTTTCAAAAAGGGAAGAAAGGAGGACCCTGGGAACTACCGCCCTGTCAGCCTCACCTCTGTGCCTGGGAAGATCATGGAGCAGATCCTCCTAGAAGCTATGCTCGAGCATATGGAGGACAGGGAGGTGATTCGAGACAGCCAGCACGGCTTCACCAAGGGCAAGTCCTGCCTGGTCAACCTGGTGGCTTTGTATGAAGGAGCGACTGCATCCGGGGACAAGGGAAAAGCACTGGATGTCATCTATCTGGGCTGCTGTAAAGCCTGCGACACGGTCCCCCACAACATCCTTCTCTCTCAATTGGGGAGATATGGGTGGACTGTTGGGTGGATAAGGAATTGGCTGGATGGTCGCATCCAGAGGGTCGTGGTCAATGGCTCGATGTCCACATGGAGACCGGTGACAAGTGGGGTCCCTCAGGGGTCCGTACTGGGACCGGTGCTGTTTAACATCTTCATCAATGACAGAGACAGTGGGATCGAGTGCACCCTCGGCAAGTTTGCAGATGACACCAAGCTGAGGGGTGCGGTTGACATGCCAGGAGGACGAGATGTCACCCAGAGGGACCCGGACAAGCGGGAGAGGTGGGCCGGTGTGACCCTCACGAGGGGCAGCAAGGCCAAGGGCAAGGTCCCGCACCGGGGACGGGGCAACCCCCGCTATCAGTCCAGGCTGGGGGATGGAGGGATGGAGAGCAGCCCTGCCGAGAAGGACTTGGGGGTGCTGGGGGATGAAAAGCCGGACACGAGCCGGCAATGTGCGCTGGCAGCCCAGAAAGCCAACCCCGTCCTGGGCTGCATCAACAGCAGCGTGGGCAGCGGGGCGAGGGAGGGGATTCTGCCCCTCTGCTCCGCTCTGCTCTGCTCTGCTCTGCTGAGACCCCCCCTGCAGCCCTGCGCCCAGCTCGGGGCCCTCAGCACAGGGACATGGAGCTGCTGGAGCGGGGCCAGAGGAGGCCACCAAACTGATGCGAGGGCTGGAGCTGCTCTGCTGCGGGGCCAGGCTGGGGGAGCTGGGGGTGCTCAGCCTGGAGAGGAGGGGGCTGCGGGGAGGCCTGAGTGCGGCCTGGCAGCGCTGAGAGGGGCTGCAGGAAGGGTGGGGACAAGCTTTTTAGCAAGGCCTGTTGGGACAGGACAAGCAGCAATGGATTTCAACTGAAGAAGAATCGATTTAGACTGGCTGTAAGGAAGAGGGTTTGTACAGCGAGGGTGGTGAGGCACTGGCACAGGTTGCCCAGGGAGGCGGTGGAGGCCCCATCCCTGGAAACATCCCAGGTCCGGTTGGACGGGGCTCGGAGCCCCCTGCTCTGGTTAAAGCTGTCCCTGGCACTGCAGGGGCTGGGGCACCTCTAAAGGGCCCTTCCCACCCAAAGCGTTCTGGGGTCCCACGATTCTGTGGTTCGATGATCGCATCCAGGCGTCGAACTATCCCCAGGGCAGAGGAAGCTGGGAAGGGAACGGGAAGAGGCCGTTTGTCCAATAGCACCCCCCGAGCTGAGAAGGAACTGCGAGGCTTTGTGGGGACATCACCTGGAAACAAAGCTCCCGAAAGCACAACTGGTTTTGAAAGGAGATCTGGCTTTATTCTGCGCAGGGTACAAGGTGGAAGAATTCCACAAACCAAGCACACCAAGCCGGGATTCCATTTCCTTACTCATACGTTGGATATACAATCTCCACACCTTTCTAATACAGAATCATTAACTTGTCTTTGCGCGCTCATCCTCAGTGGTTAACAGTTTACTTGCACAGTCTTTAAAGCCTTAGCGTCTTTTTACTTCACCGTGCTTGCGCAGGAGGAGCGGGGGGTACTCGCTTCAGTCCTTAATCGGGTCGGTGGTCGCCATCTCCCCCTGCCCCAATTGCCTCTTACCTGGTTTCTCCTATTTCGTGCGTGCCCCTTTTGTTCTGCCATCCCCTTATCTTTGAAAGTCAGCAACCAGCCGCTTAGCCATCCGCCCGTCCTTCTTACATTTATTTAGTTGCGCAAACGCAAACTCCGCATTACTTCGCTGCTGCTCAAGGACTATATTTCATTAGTCTGGCAAGATCGACCGCTTGAAGGCAACAGGGATGGCTGGATGGTGCAGGCTCTGGATACCAAATTTTCATCTGACAGCCAAGCCGTTAGGTGAAGCTATCAAGGGATGCGGAGAAGTTTTGGAATGGAGGCCAGAGTGCCGAAAAGGATTTGACTCCATCCAAACTGAATTGAGGGGGTCTCCTGCCTTGGGTTTGCCGGATTTGAGCAAACCTTTTCAGTTATGGGTGCTGTCCCCATCCACGCCGTCCCCATCCACGCCGTCCCCATCCACGCCGTCCCCATCCACGCCGTCCCTGCGGTGTCCCCCCCGTCCCCACGGACACCCCGGGGGGCACCGGGCTGCCATCGGCCACTGCCTCCTCTGAGGCCTGTGGGGACAGTCGTGTCCCCCGCGGGTGACACTGGGGGGGTGACACAGGAGTAGGAGGGTGACCCAGGCACCAGCTGCTATGGCGGGGGCTGCGGGGCGGCTCGGAGGGAGTCCCAAACACCTGGGTGCCTTGGGGGGGGGGGTCCCAAACACCTGCATCCCTTGGGGTGGGGGGGTCCCAAACGCCTGCGTCCCTTGGGGTGGGGGGCTCCCAGATGCCTGGGTCCCTTGGGGTGGGGGGGTCCCAAACACCTGCATCTCTTGGGGTGGGGGGGTCCCAAACGCCTGGGTCCCTTGGGGTGGGGGGCTCCCAGATGCCTGGGTCCCTCGGGGGGCAGGGGATCCCTGAGCCCCCCTGTCCCCGCAGGCACCTGCTACTCACTGTGGGCGCTGGCTCAGGCCTTGAGGCCCAGCAAGAATTGGGGGGGGGGCCCGGACCCCCCTGCCCTCCCCAGCAATAAACAGCTCCCATGAAGCTGCCGGCCTGATGGGGACACTGGGGACAGCGGGGACACGCTGGGGGACACGGCAGGGGACCCACGGAGGACACAGACTGACAAGGGGGTGACAGACAACCAAGGGATTTTATTGCCCAACTCGGCCAGCGCCTGGCTGCGACGGCCACTGCCCCGCGGGGTCCCCAAGGGTCCCCAGGGGTCCCCAGGGGTCCCCGGTCCCCTCCAGGGGAGGACCAGCCGCCCCCGGCAAATAAATAGTTTGGGGTTGAGAGCCCCAGGAACGGGGCTGGCCCCAGCGTGGAGATGGGGACAGGATGGGGACAAGGCCAGGAACGGGGACCAGGATGGGGACAGTGACAGAACGGGGAGAGCGCTGGGCACAAGAACGGGGAGGGGCGCAGGGCTGGGGCCATGGAGAGTGACAGGAGAGGGGTGAGGATGGGGACAGGGGTGGGGTCGGGAGGGGACATCAGGGGGGCAGAGGGGGCCCCCCGAGCGTGCCAGCGCGGGTGGCCGGCAGCAGCTGGAGGGGCCCGGGGGGGTCGGTGTCGCCATCGCCGTCACCGTCACCGTCCCCGTCCCCGCCTGGCCGCAGCACCCGGTCGTGCAGACGGCTGAACCGCCGGGCCCACACCCTGCGGGGGACAGGGGACACTGCGGGGACAGCCCGGCGTGCGGGGGGGACACCCAGGCGTCCCGGTGCGGGGACACCCCAGCGTCTGGCCGCCCAGTATGAACCAGTACGTACCAGTACGGGCGGCGCTCGCCAGGGCTGAGGCTGCGCCAGAGCTGCGCCAGCTCCCGCGTGGCCGCGGTGGACGACAGCCCCGGGTGGGCGCTGGCACCGTCATGGGGGTGTCACCACCGCGGGGCACCCCTCCCCGGTCCCCGTGTCCCCCCACGGAGCTCATGTCCCCCTCTGCTGTCCCCATCCTCCTGGGGTCCCCACCTTGTCCCCAGGCTCCCCGTGTCCCCGCACGCCCCGTCCTTCTAAGGTGCACATGTCTTCCCTGGGGTCCCCACGCTCCTCCTGGGGTCCCCATGTCCCCAGCATCCACACCTCCCAGGCTCCCCATGTTGTCCCCATCTCCCTCTCCTCCCCAGGTCCCCATGTCCTCCACGTCCCCATCGTCCCTGGGGTCCCCATGTCCCCCACGAGCTCCCCATGTCCCCAGGGTCCCCAACCTCCCTGGGGTCCCAATGCCCTCATCCTCCCTGGGCACGCCATGTCCCCCCTGGGGTCCCCATGTCCCCAAGTCCCCATCCTCCCCAGGCTCTCCGTGTCCCCACCTCATGTGGGATTTACGGTTGACCTTGCAGAACATGATGAATGCGTTCACGCATCTCTTCTTGGGGCAGGGGGGGCCACAACGTCCCCGGCCACGCCGTCCCCGGCCACGCTGCCCCTGCAGTGTCCCCCCCATCCCCACGGCCACCCCGGGGGGTACCGGGCTGCCATCGGCCACTGCCTCCTCTGCGGCCTGTGGGGACAGTCGTGTCCCCCGCGGGTGACACTGGGGGGGTGACATGGGAGTGGGGTGGTGACAGCGGGGGTGGCAGTGGGAGGGTGAGGGTCCCCACCTGTGGGCCGAGGTAGACATCTGCGAAGAGGTCTGTGGGGGGACGGTGACGCTGAGCGGGACACACACACACCCCCCCCATTGCCCCCCCTCCCTCGGCCCCCCCAAACCCACCTCGTAGCACTTCACTGGGGGACCCCGGGGGGGGCAGCGGGGCAAGCAGGGAGGGGCTGAGCCCCAGCAGCCCCTGCCGTGGCGGGTGGGGGGACAGCGGGGGGGTGACAGCCCCCTCGCTGCCCAGTGCCTCCCAGTAGGGCCCAGTGGGGCCCAGCCAGGGGCTGTTGGCCCCCCCCATCTCCTCCTCCTCTTCCTCCTCCTCGTAGGGCACCAGCTGCTGTGGGGGAGGGCTGGGGGGGAGTGGGGGGGTCAGCAACTTGGGGTGCCCCCCCATTGCGTCCCCCCCCAGTGTCACCTACCCCTCTGTGGCCTGAGTGCTGGGTCCCGCCTCCGCGGTGTCACCATCACCGGGGTGGCCTGCGGGGATGGGGGGGTGTCACTGGGGGGGCATTCCCCACTTGGGGGGGGCACCCCGATTTGGAGGGGTTCATCCGAATGGCCAAAGGAGTTTGGGGGGGGCATGGAGGGCTTGAAATGCTGGGGGGGCAAAGGAGAGGGGCAGGGGGTGCCCAATGGGGGGAGGGTGTGGGGTGGGGTGTCTCAAAAACCTGGGGGGGGTCAGGGAGGTGGTCCCTGACTGGGGGGTCCCAGGGGTCCCCATTACCTGCCCTGCCCTGGGCAATGCTCACGCTCCGCTGCAGGTGCCGGATGTACCCCACGACGTTCACCAGCACCTCCACCTGGGGGGGGCTGGGGGGGTCAGGGGGGTGCACCCCAGCACCCAGCCACCCCCCCACCTCCCCAGCACCCAAACACCCCCCCAGTCTCCCCCACACCCCCCTTGGCACCCTGAGCCCCCACCCAGCTCTCTCCAAGACCCCCCCAGCACCCAGCACCCCCCGACCCCCCAGACACCCTGACCCCCCAACCCCCCCAGGGTGCCCCCCCGTACCTCGGTGAAGGGCCCCCCCCACCCAGGGGGCCAGGGCACCATCCGGGCCAGCTCCGGCAGCAGCGAGCGCCAGTGCCGGCGGGGGCGGCTGGGGGGGACACGACGGGGGGTCAGCAGAGGGGGAAGGGGAGGGGGGCACGGGGGACACGCAGAGATGTGGAGGGATGTTGGGGAGGGGGCGACATGCAGGGACGCCAAAGGGGGGACACCGCGGGGGGGACAAGGCGGGGGAGCATGGGGTGGGGTGACATGGGGGGCGGCATCGGGGGGTGACAGCGGACAACATGGGGGGTGGGGGTCGCCAGGAGGGGACACCGTGGGGCACGGGGCGGGAGGGAACAGGGGTCCACCGTGGGGACACCGCGGGGTGACACGGGAGCGGGGGTGACACGTGGCGGGACACAGTGCTCCCCCCGCTCCCCCTCACCGCCGCCTCTGGGGTGGATTCAGGCCCTGGGTGCTGTCCCCCGGCTGCTGCATCTGGGGGGCAAGTGCTGGGGGTCAGGCAGGGGCCCAGCCCCCAGGGGGTCCGAGGCCCCAGGGGAGGGCCCAGGCCCAGGCTGGGGGCCAGGCCCGGCAGGTGCCCAGGCCTGGGGCAGCTCCAGGCCCGGGGGGTGCAGGCCTGAGGAGGGGGCCAGGCCTGGGAGGGGCAAGGCCCGGGGGGCCCAGCCCGGGGGTCCCAGTCCGGGGGTCCCAGCCAGGGGGTCCCAGCACAGGGGTCCCAGCCCGGGGATCCCAGGCCGAGGGTCCCAGCCTGTGGGTCCCAGCCCGGGGGTCCCAGCACAGGGGGTCCCGGCCCGGGGGTTCCAGGCCCGGGGGTCCCAGCCTGGGGGTCCCAGCACAGGGGCACAGCCCGGGGGTCCCAGCCTGGGGGTCCCAGCCTGGGGGTCCCAGCCCGGGGGTCTCGGCCCAGGGTCCCAGCCTGGGGGCACAGCCCGGGGGTCCCAGCCCGGGGGTCCCAGCCCAGGGGCACAGCCCGGGGGTCCCAGCCTGGGGGCACAGCCCGGGGGTCCCAGCCCGGGGGTCCCACCCCGCGGTACCGGGGGTCCCAGGCCGAGGACCCGCACTCTCGCACCTCGCCCGGGCGACGCCGGCACCAGAGTCTGGGTGGGGCGTGGCCTGCGCCGGGAGGGCGTGGCCTGGGCGAATGGGCGGAGCCCGCGCCAGCAGCTCTTCTGATTGGCCGAGGCCTCAGGCGGGGGGCGTGGCCTACGCAAAGCACGTGTTCCAGCGGCGGCGAGTTCTCTCCCGGCCCCCCCCCCTCCCCCCTCAGCTTTCCTGGGCCGGGACAAGCAGGGGCTGGGAGACCCCCAGGGAAGGGATCGACCCCGGGGCCACAAGGGCAACACGAGGCAGTACCGAACCAGCTTTATTGCCCCGGGGGGCAGCACCCGGGGGGCACTGGGGACGCCGAGGGCATGAGCAGGGCCAGGGAGACCCTGGGGCACACAGGGGTGACGCCGCAGGACGCTTTGGGGGTGACTCAGGGGAACACTGGGCACCCTGGAGCCCAGAAAGCATTTTGGGGACCCCCCCACTCCAGTTTTGGGGACCCCCAGTGCCTTGGTATTGGGAAGCCACCCTCCCCCAGAATCAGGGACCCCCCACCCCAGTATGTGGGATCCCTCCTGCGCCTCGGCATTGGGGAGCCCCAGCCCCAGTACTGGGGGGCCCCCACACCCTGGTATTGGGGATGCCCGGCCCTGGAATCGGGGACCCTCAGCTCCAGACTGAGAGACCCCCAGCCTCAGGACTGGGCACCCCCCGTGCCCTGGTAGTGGGGACCCCCCATGCCCCAGTAGTGGGGACCTTGCTGTACCCCAGTACTGGGGACCCCGGACCCTCTCAGCAGGCACCAGAGCACCCGCTGCGTCCCCTGCACCCCGGTGTTGGGGACCCCCCCTGCACCCCGGTGTTGGGGACCCTCAGCCCCGGCATTGGGGAGCCCCTGCAGTTCAATATTGGGGCCCCCCTGTGCCCCAGTATCAAGGACCCCTGTACCCTGGTCTCAGGGACCCCCCTGCACCCCGGTGTCGGGGACCCCCACACCCAATAACAGGGATGAGCTCACCCCATCCTGCAGCACCGGCTGTGTCCCCCCTCCCTGCTTCTGGGGACCCCCCTGCTGTCACCGAGCCCCCGGCTGGCGGCACTGTTCCTGGGGCCACCGGTGTCACCCCTGGGGCCACCGGTGTCCCTCCTGGGGCTGGCACCGAGCTCTGGGGCCACCGGTGTCCCTCCTGGGGCTGGCACCAAGCCCGAGCACCATCCATGTCGCTCCCAAGGCCAGCCCTGGTGCCACCTCCTGTCCCGGTGGCCGGAGCCACTTGTCCCCATGTCACCCTCCCTCCCTCCCTCCCCCCAAACACCATGTTCCCCCCGCAGCCCCCACCCTTGTCCCCTGGCTTTTGCTTCTGGGGTAGGGGGGGTGTTATTTGGGGGGTGAGGGGGTGGCGGTGGCCCGGGGGTCCCCTGTCACCGTGTCCCCGCCGTATCCCCGCAGGCGCAGGTGGCCTTTCTGCAGGGCGAGCGCAAGGGGCAGGAGAACCTCAAGACGGACCTAGTGCGGCGCATCAAGATGCTGGAATACGCCCTCAAACAGGAGAGGTGGGGGATACCCCAAAACTCAGCGGTCCCCCCGCTCATTTTGGGCGTCACCATCCCTTCTGTGAGTCGGGGGGGCCACCACTCCCCTTCATTTTGGGGCCACCGTCACCCATCCCCCCCCAACTTCCCTCCAGGTCCAAGTACCACAAGCTGGAATTCGGCACCGAGCTGATGCCGGGGGAGAAGAAAGCGGAGGGGACAGAGCTGGGTGAGCATCCCCGTCCCCGGGGGGGTGACATGAGCTGGTTTTGGGGTGCCTGACCCCCCGTGTGTCCCCCCCCCAGTGTCCAATGGCCCCATGCAGGTGACATCGCTGGTGGGGGCCCGCTGGCCTGGAAGGAGGGCTGGCAGCTGCTGCAGCAGTGAGTGGGGGGCTGCGGGGGTGGCTCGGGGAGGGGGGAAGGTTTGGGGTGCCCTGAGCACCCCCTTTCCCTCCGCTCGCTGCTGGGCCGCGGCCCCCCTGCCCCCCCGGCCCCCGGCAGCCCCCCGGCCGCAGGCTCCCTGCTGGTGCGGCGCATCGAGGAGCAGATCCAGAGGCGAGAGCTTAGAGGAGGCGGGTTTTGGGGTGCTCTTGGGGTTTGCTGTGATGTCTCCAGTAACATCATGTCGAGGTCAGCTGGTAGAGGATGAAATGCACCCAGGGACCAGATGTTAGCGAAAGCAGGAGTTCATCACTCGCTCCAGCTGGCAGCTGGTCACAAGCGGTGTTCCCCAGGGCTCTGTTTTGGGGCCAGCCTTGCTTAATATCTTTATCGATGATCTGGATGAGGGGATTGAGTGCACCCTCAGTAAGTTTGCAGATGACACCAAGCTGGGTGGGAGTGTCGATCTGCTGGAGGGTAGGATGGCCCTGCAGAGGGACCTGGCCAGGCTGGACCGATGGGCCGAGGCCAACTGTATGAGGTTCAACAAGGCCAAGTGCCGGGTCCTGCACTTCGGGCACAACCCCATGCAGCGCTGCAGGCTTGGGGAAGAGTGGCTGGGAAGCTGCCTGGCCGAAAAGGACCTGGGGGTGTTGGTCGACAGCAGCTGAACGTGAGCCAGCAGTGTGCCCAGGTGGCCAAGAAGGCCAACAGCATCCTGGCCTGTATCAGGGATAGTGTGGCCAGCAGGAGCAGGGCAGGGATCGTGCCCCTGTGCTTGGCACTGGTGAGGCCGCACCTGGAATGCTGTGTCCAGTTTTGGGCCCCTCACTCCAAGAAGGACATTGGGGTGCTGGGGCGTGGCCAGAGAAGGGCAACGGAGCTTGGGAAGGGTCTGGAGCACAGGGCTGGTGGGGAGCGGCTGAGGGAGCTGGGGGTGTTCAGCCTGGAGAAGAGGAGGCTGAGGGGAGACCTGATCGCTCTCTACAACTCCCTGAAAGGAGGGGGCAGGGAGGTGGGTGTTGGTTTCTTCTCCCAAGTAGCTAGCAATAGGACGAGAGGAAATGGGCTCAAGTGTCAGGGGAGGTTTAGATTGGATATTATAGGAAAAATTTCTTCACGGAAAGAGCGGTCACACACTGGAACAGGCTGCCCAGAGAGGTGGGGGAGTCCCCATCCCTGGAGGGGTTCAAAACCCGTGTGGACGTGGCACTTGGGGCCATGGTTTAGCGGGCATGGGGGTGTTGGGTTGATGGTTGGGCTGATGATCTTAGAGATCCTTTCCAGCTTTAGTGATTCCTCGTTTTCCTTTCATTAAAAAATAATCCAGCCACCAAGGCAGGAAACACAAAGTGAATGAAGCAGGGGTGCGTGGCCTACACAAAGCACATGTTCCGGTGGGGTCCGGCAGAGCACAGCCCCAGCAGGCTCCGCAGGGCATGGTCTGAGAGGGGCAGCTCCGGCCCTGGCCCAGCCCCTGCACTCTTCTCTCCCACTCCCCCCCCTTCTCCTCCAGGAGACCCCAGCGGGGCTTGGTCAACCCCAGGGAAGGGATCAACCCCGGGGGCCACAAAGGGTGACACGAGGCAGTACCGAACCAGCTTTATTGCCCCGGGGTGCGAGCAGTGCCCGGGGACACACACACACGAGGCCCCCCAATTCTGACACCCCCCCAGGCCTGGGGGGCTGAGCCACCCCCAGGGGGAAGGACCCCCCAAAATACCTCCCTGGGGCAGGGGAGCAGGACAGGGAAGGAGTCCCTGCGTGAGAGCCTGGGGGGCACACACGGTGTCGGGGGGGCCCGGGAGAAGTTGGGGGGGGCCGGGGGGCGCAGGCAGGGCGGGCCCAGCCCAAGGACGGTGTGCGGGGGCTCAACGCTGGGCACCCCGAGGGGGGTCTCGGGGTGGCAGGGGGTCCCAGGGGATCCCGGGGGGTCCCCTACTTCCCGGCGATGAGGGGGTTGCGCAGGACGACGATGACAGAGTCGCCACGCAGGAACATCTTGGAGATGTACCGGTCCTTGTTCACCGGCTTGGACTTCTTCTTCCCCTTCCCGCTCTTGGGCACCTCCGTCCACATCTCCTTCACGTTCTCCAGCACCATGTTGCAGTGCCTGGGACGGACACGCGCACACATTTGGGGGGGCCCCCAGAGCTGGGGAGGGGGCTGCGCCTGACCTGAGGGGACGTGGAGGGGTTGGGGGGAGCAGGGGGACACGGGGAGGAGACGGTTGAGACGCAGAGAAACGCGTGGGGCCCTGAGGGGCTCGAGCAGCGTGAAGGGGACCCCAGCAGGATTTTGGGGACCCCAAGGGGAGCCAGCAGCACCAGAGGAACATGAACGCACCCCATCCGGGAGCCAGCAGGACCTCCAGGGAATGTGGGGGACCCCAGGGGCACTCAAAGGGATGGTGGGGACCGTGGAGGGGAAGAGGCAGGAGCAAGGGGACGCTAGGTCACACCGCGGCAGGACATGGGGGACCCCAGGGGGACTTTGGGGACACTGGGGGCCCTTTGGGGGGCCCTGGGGTGACCAATGGGGACATTGGGGACCACGGGGTGAGCAGTCAGGAGGGCACTGGGGACACCGAGGGCATGAGCCAGGCCAGGGAGACCCTGGGGCACACAAGGGTGATGCTGGAGAACGCTTTGGGGGTGACTCAGGGGGATACTGGGCACCCTGGAAGTCCCAGAAAGCATTTTGGGGAGCCCAGCGTGACCCAAGGAGACACTGGGGATCATGGGGGGACCCTGGAGTGACCCAGGGGGGATACTGGGGACTGTGAGGGGACACTGGGGTGACACAGGGGGACATCATAAACCCCCAGGGATAAAAGAGCACAACCGGGGAGCCTCTGGGTACACCGGGATGCCCCAGGTCACACCAATATGACCCACAGGACGCCAAGGACCCTGGGGAACCGCTTGGGGACAATGACACAGACCTGTCAAAGGCCTTGACACGTCCCAAGAGCTTCTTGTTGTTGCGGCAGTTGATGAGGACCTGGGTGTTGTTCTTGACGGACTGGGTGAGGACGGAGAGCGGCCCCGTGTTGAACTCCTCCTCCTCTCGCTTCTGCAGCTCCTCCGGCGTCATCTCACTCTTGGGCTTGTTCAGCAGGCTCCTGCGCAGGGACAGCGAGGGGATGTTGAGGGGACATCGCAGGGACACTGCGAGTGGGGGGTGTCCGGATGGGAACACGGTGGAGGGGAGCCGCTGGGAGTGCCTGGGGCAATGGGGGGCTGGGGGTGTCAGGGGACACCGGGATGGGGAACAGGGGGCGGCAGGGGACACCAGAGGCGGCAAGGAACATTGGGATGGGGAACAAGGGGTGGTGGGGGACACCGGGAGTGCCTGGGAACACCAGGGGTTGGCAGGGGACACCGGGATGGGGTACGGGGGGTGCCCGGGGACACCGGGATTCGCAGGGGACACCAGGATAGGGAATGGTGGGCGTCCGGGAACACGGGGGGTGGCAGGAGACACGGGCCGGGGAACCGGGGGTGCCCGGGGACGCCAAGGCCGGGGAATCAGGGTTGTCTGGAGACACCAGGGCCGGGGAACCGGGGGTTCAGGGAACAGCGGGGACGACAGGGAGGCCACGGGAGCCTTGGGGAGGCGAACCGGCGCCGGGGGCAGCGCGGAGGCAACGGGAACGGGAGACGCGGCCTGCTCCCCCCCCCCGGCCCCGGCCCCGGCCCCGGCCCGGCCCCCCCCTCACATGGCGGCTCCGCTCCGGTCTCACGTCTCCACTCGCGCGCGGCGCCTTCACGTCCCGCTTCCGGGTCACGGAGCTTCCGCAGCTCCACTTCCGGATCACGGCGCGGACGGGGAGCGGCCAAGACGCATGCGCGGGAGGGGGGGGGGGGCCTGCCAAAGAGGCGGGGCGGGGCGAAGGGGGCGGGGAAATGGGCGGGGCTTCGGAAGGGGGCGGGGCGACGGCTCGGCCACGGCGGCAGGATGCGGGGGGGGCCTGGAAACAGCTGGGGGGAACTGGAAACGGCCCCGGGGGGAAGGGGGGTGTCCAAGGGGGGGGTGGGGGTGGGGACCCCCCGCAGCGGCTGTGCGGGGCCGGGGCCCCCCGACCCGGCCGGGGTTGGGAGGGGGGGCGGGGGGGCGCCAGGGGGGGTTGGGGAGTCGGGGGAAGCCGGGGGGCGGTGCCGGGGCGGTGGGCAGGGCTGGGGGGGGGGCAGCGGGGCCGGGGACACCCCTCCGGGGCGGGGCAAGGTGGGAGGCGTGGCCTATGGGGGCGGGGCTCCTGGCCGGCTGCCCGCCGGAGGGGGCGGGGTTTAGGCGAGGAGGGGGCGGGGCCGGCGACGGGGAGCGCGACGGAGAGGGGCGGGGCCTGGGGGGCCCGGGGTGGGGGATTGGCCGCGGGCCAGGGGCGGGGCCAAAGTGGGGGGCGTGGTCGGGGCGGGGGGCTTTGGCCGGCGGCCAGGGGGCGTGGCGGAGGGGGCGTGGCGGAGGGGGCGTGGCCGCGGAGGGGGCGTGGCCGGGGAGGGGGCTCGGCGCGGTGGGTGCGGGCGCGCAGAGGGCGGCGGCGGCGGCGGCCATGGACGGGCGGCCCGGGGCGAGGTACGGGGGCGGGATCCGGCCCCCGGGGCCGGGGGGGGGCCTGGGGGGGCCGGGGGCGGGGCAAAATCCGGCCCCCCGGGGAGGGGGTCCCGGGGCAGGGACCCCAGGGGCAGGGCAGGATCCGGCCCCCGGGCGGGGAGGGGGCGGCGGACCAGGATCGGGCCCCCCAGGGAGGGGGTCCCGGGGCAGGCACCCCAGGGGCAGGGCAGGATCCGACCCCGGGGGCAGGGACCCCCGGGAGGGGTCAGGATCCGGCCCCCTGGGGGGGGGGGGGGTCCCGGGGCAGGGTCCCCGGGGGGGGCATCAGAATCCGGCCCCTTGGGGAAGGGGGGTCCCGGCGGGGGGGGGGATGCCGGAGGGGGCCAGGATCCAGCCCCCCGGCGGGGTTCCCGGGGGATAAGGCAGGGTCGGAGCCCTGCGGGGGGTCCCTGGTGCGGTTGCTGGGGGGGGGGTGGGGCACGATCCGGCCTCCCTGGGGAGGGTCGGCTCCCTCGGGGGTCGGGGGGGGTCAGCACCGGGCCAGGGTGGTGCCGGGGGAGGCAGGGTCCTGCCCGGGGTTGCCCCTTGGGGAGGGGTGCCAGCGCGTCGGGGCAGGATCGGCCCCTCAAAGGGGGGGTCCCGGGGCGGTTCTTGGGGGGGAGGGACAGGATCCGGCCACTGGTGGGTGTGGGGAGTCCTGGAGGGGGGTGGGACCCCCCCGGGTGAGGACCCCCCTGGGTGGGGGGGGGCTGTTTGGCACCCACCGATGAGCGAGGCGGGGGGTCCTCGCACAAGGGGCGGCAGCCATGGGTGCGTCGGGGGCGTCCTCGTGCGAGCCGGGGGCCCTCTTTGTGTACCCCGTGTGCCGGCGTAAAGCTGTGCGTGTCCTCGTGCGAGCCTCGTGCACGCGTGGGCGAGCCTCGGGCGAGCCTCGGGCCTTCTCACGTCTCCTCGTGGCGTCCTCATGCGAGCCTCGTGCACGCGTGGGCGAGCCTCAGGCGAGCCTCGGGCCTTCTCACGTCTCCTCGTGCGTCCCCCGTGCATCCTCGTGCGAGCCTCATGCATGTGTGGGCGAGCCTCGGGCGAGCCTCAGGCCTTCTCACGGCCTCCTCGTGCATCCCCGTGCATCCTCGTGCGAGCCTCATGCACACGTGGGCGAGCCTCGGGCCTCCTCACACCTCCTTGTGCGTCCCCGTGCATCCTCGTGCGAGCCTCGTGCACCGCGGTGGGCGAGCCTCGGGCGAGCCTCGGGCCTCCTCACGTCTCCTCGTGCGCCCTCGTGCGAGCCGTGCGGCAGCAGGGAGCTGCACGAGGCCTGTGCCAGCCCGAGGATGGGAGGGGCGTGTCACGCTGCCGGGGGTCCCTGGCTGGCGCACACACGTGTGCGAGGATGAGGAGGCCCCAGCCCACCAGTGCGCACCACCGCATGTGCGAGGACCCGCGGTGCCGCTCGCCCTGGAGAGGGGGGGTCCCGCGTGCGCGCGCGTGTGTGTGTGTGTGTACATCACGTGTGGCCTTGGCATGACGTGGCCAGGGGCGTCCATCGTGTGTCCCCTCTGCCTGCGCCCCCCCCTCACCCACGCCCGGGCCCCCCCACCCCAGCACCCAGTGGGGGGGTGGCCCCCGGGCGCCTGGGTCCCCTCCCCGGCCGCAGTGGGGCCCCCAGAGCCCCCAGGGGGGCTGCGAAAGGGACCCAGGCACCCAGGCTGTCATCGTCCCCCCCGCCCGTAACCACCCCCCCATCGAGAGCGAGAGGACCCAGGCGTCCGGGACCTCCCGGCCCCCCGACCCGAGCTGGTGCTGGTCCCAGTGAGAGCCTGGTGCTGGTCCCAGTCAGGTCCCAGTTCCCCCAGTGCCGCCACAGGTGCGGGGGGGTGAGGGGGGAGACGCCTGCCTGTCCCGAGCTGGAGCTGCCAGCGCACGTGCGGGCTGGCCTCTCATTTGCATACATTCGCATGCATTTGCATGGCCCCGCCCCCGGTGGTGGGTCCCGTCCCCCCCCCCCCCCCTCCGTGTCCCCTGGCCGCGGCCCCCGGGCACAGCGCCAGGGACAGGAACAGCCCGTCCCTGCTGCACGCACGCACCCCCGGCGCACACGCACACCCCGCACGCACACGGACACACGGACACACAGGCACACACATGGACTCGCACACACGGACACACAGATGCACGGACACACATGGACACACGCGGATACGCACGCAGACACACAGACACATGGATACACACGCGGACAGATGGACACACACGGATACACACGGATATACACGCAGACACACAGACACATGGATACACACGCAGACAGATGGACACACACAGATACACACGCAGACACACAGATGCATGGAGACACATGGACACACATGGACACACGCGGATACACACGGATATACACGCAGACACACAGACACATGGATACACACGCAGACAGATGGACACACACGGGCACACATGGATACACACGCAGACACACAGACGCATGGATACGCAGACAGATGGACACACACGGGCACACACAGATACACACGCAGACACACAGATGCACGAAGACACATGGACACACGCGGATACACACGCAGACACACGGATACACACGCGGACAGATGGACACACATGGACACACGGAGGACACACAGACATGTGTGCACAGACACGGACACGTGGGCACACACAGACACACGGACACACAGACGCAGGCACACACGGACACAGACATGTGCATGCACAGACACACACGCACGGCCACACACACACACGCGGATACACACACAGTCGCTCACCCACATGCGTGCGCGCACATGCACACCCGCACACATGCCTGTGCACATGTGGGCACACGTGGGCACACACAGACACCGCCCCACATGCACACCCGCACACATGTGAACAACCCCACCCCCCCCCATCCGCTCACAGCTACACCCACCCAGATAAACCACCGCCCCCCCCGCACCCCCACGGACACACAGACACACACCCCCCTGCATGCACACCCACAGACACACCCCCCCGGACACACCCCCCCAGCTTGTGCAGCCTCCTCCGGACACACCAGACGGCCCCCCCCCGCACACACCCCTGGACACACTCACACGCCCCACACGCCCCTGCACACACCAGGGAACACCCAGACACACCCCCAGACAAACCTGCACACCCCCGTACGCACACCCGTACGCACACCTGGGCATATCTGGACACACAACTGCACACACGCAGACATACTCGCACACACCCGCATGTGGCCCCTGATGCACACCAGGACACACTCACACACACACCAGGATGCACGTGCAGACACACTGCACGCACCCTGACCAACCTTCACACACCCGTATGCACACCCAGGTGCACACCAGGGCACGCTCATGCACACCCGGATGCACCTGCACACACCAGGGAACACCCAGACTCACACCTGGACACACTCACACACACCCGGACACACCTGCACACTCCAGGGAACACCCAGACTCACACGTGGACACACTCGCACACACTTGCACACACCCGGACACACCTGCACACATCCGTATGCACACCTAGGTGCACACCAGGGCACACTCACACACACCCGGACGCACCTGCACACACCAGGGAACACCCAGACTCACACATGGACACACACACACCTGGACACACCTGCACACATCTGTATGCACACCCAGGTGCACACCAGGGCACACTCACGCACACCCGGACACACCTGCACACACCAGGGAACACCCAGACTCACACCTGGACACACTCGCACACACTCACAACACACCCTGACACATCTGTATGCACACCCGGGCACACTTGCATACACCTGGACACACACCAGGGCACACCCGCGCACACACCTGCACACACGCACACCTGCACACCCCTGCACCAGCAGGACACGCCCCCACACCCCCCCGGGACACCCCCCCGCACACCCCTGCACACCCCCTCGCGTTGTCCCCCCATGTCCCAGCAGCGCCCTGCGCCCATGGTGCCGGTGTTGGTGTCACTGGGTGTCCCCGTGCCCCTGGGGACAGTGTCGCCATGTGCCCGTGCTGGTGTCCCCAGGCTCGCGGTGACGGTGTCCCTGTGCCCACAGGGCCGGTGGTGTGCCCCCGGTGAAAGCGTCCCGGTGTCCCCGGTGCTGTCCCCAGGCTCATGGTGACAGTGTCCCCTCACTCACAGTGACGGTGCTGGCGACTGTCCCTGTGCCCACGGTGCCAGTGCAGGGGCTGCGGGTGCCTGTGAGCACCCACGGGTGCTGGGGGGTGCGCTGGTGCTGCGGGAGGAGCTGGCGGGACGTGGTGCGGGGTGGTGAGTAGGTGCAGCGTGGGTGCCCCAGGGTGCAGTGCAAGTGCCTGCGGTGCAGCGTGGGTGCCTGGGGTGCAGCGTGGGTGCAGTGGGTGCAGCGTGGGTGCAGCGTGGGTGCCTGGGGTGCAGCATGGGTGCAGTGGGTGCAGTGTGGGTGCAGCGTTGGGTGTAGCGTGGGTGCAGCGTGGATGCCCCAGGGTGCAGTGCAAGTGCCTGGGGTGCAGCGTGGGTGCAGTGGGTGCAGCGTGGGTGCGCCAGCGTGGCGTGCAAGTGCCTGGGGTGCAGTGTGGGTGCCCCAGGGTGCAGTGAAGGTGCCCGGGGTGCAGCGTGGGTGCAGCGTGGGTGCCCCAGCGTGGAGTGCAAGTGCCTGGGGTGCAGCGTGGGTGCAGCGTGGGTGCCCCAGGGTGCAGTGCAAGTGCCTGGGGTGCAGTGTGGGTGCAGCGTGGGTGCAGCATGGGTGCCCCAGTGTGCAGTGCAAGTGCCTGGGGTGCAGTGTGGGTGCAGCGTGGGTGCAGCATGGGTGCCCCAGTGTGCAGTGCAAGTGCCTGGGGTGCAATGTGGGTGCAGCGTGGGTGCCCCAGCGTGCAGTGCAGATGCCTGACGTGCAGCATGGGTGCCCCAGGGTGCACTGCAAGTACCTGGGGTGCAGTGTGGGTGCAGCGTGGGTGCCCCAGCGTGCAGTGCAAGTGCCTGGGGTGCAGTGTGGGTGCAGCGTGGGTGCCCCAGCGTGCAGTGCAAGTGCCTGGGGTGCAGTGTGGGTGCAGCGTGGGTGCCCCAGCGTGCAGTGCAAGTGCCTGGGGTGCAGCGTGGGTGCAGCATGGGTGCCCCAGCGTGCAGTGCAGATGCCTGACGTGCAGCATGGGTGCCCCAGCGTGCAGTGCAAGTGCCTGGGGTGCAGCGTGGGTGCAGCGTGGGTGCCCCAGTGTGCAGTGCAGGTGCCTGGGGTGCAGCGTGGTTGCAGCGTGGGTGCCCCAGCGTGCAGTGCAAGTGCCTGGGGTGCAGTGTGGGTGCAGCGTGGGTGCCCCAGCGTGCAGTGCAAGTGCCTGGGGTGCAGTGTGGGTGCCTGGGGTGCAGTGTGGGTGGAGCCTGGGGTGCAGCGTGGGTGCCCCAGTGTGGAGTGCAAGTGCCTGGGGTGCAGTGTGGGTGCAGCGTGGTTGCAGCGTGGGTGCCCAGCGTGCAGTGCAGGTGCCTGGGGTGCAGCGTGGGTGCAGCGTGGGTGCCCCAGGGTGCAGTGCAAGTGCCTGGGGTGCAGCGTGGGTGCAGCGTGGGTGCCCCAGCCTCCAGTGCAAGTGCCTGGGGTTCAGTGTGGGTGCAGCCTGGGGTGCAGCGTGGGTGCCCCAGCCTCCAGTGCAAGTGCCTGGGGTGCAGCGTGGGTGCAGCCTGGGGTGCCCCAGCGTGGAGTGCAAGTGCCTGGGGTGCAGCGTGGGTGCAGCGTGGGTGCCCCAGGGTGCAGTGCAAGTGCCTGGGGTGCAGTGTGGGTGCAGCCTGGGGTGCAGCGTGGGTGCCCCAGTGTGGAGTGCAAGTGCCTGGGGTGCAGTGTGGGTGCAGCGTGGTTGCAGCGTGGGTGCCCAGCGTGCAGTGCAGGTGCCTGGGGTGCAGCGTGGGTGCAGCGTGGGTGCCCCAGGGTGCAGTGCAAGTGCCTGGGGTGCAGCGTGGGTGCAGCGTGGGTGCCCCAGCCTCCAGTGCAAGTGCCTGGGGTTCAGTGTGGGTGCAGCCTGGGGTGCAGCGTGGGTGCCCCAGCCTCCAGTGCAAGTGCCTGGGGTGCAGCGTGGGTGCAGCCTGGGGTGCCCCAGCGTGGAGTGCAAGTGCCTGGGGTGCAGCGTGGGTGCAGCGTGGGTGCCCCAGGGTGCAGTGCAAGTGCCTGGGGTGCAGTGTGGGTGCAGCCTGGGGTGCAGCGTGGGTGCCCCAGTGTGGAGTGCAAGTGCCTGGGGTGCAGTGTGGGTGCAGCGTGGTTGCAGCGTGGGTGCCCAGCGTGCAGTGCAGGTGCCTGGGGTGCAGTGTGGGTGCAGCGTGGGTGCCCCAGGGTGCAGTGCAGGTGCCTGGGGTGCAGCCTGGGTTGCAGCGTGGGTGCCCCAGCGTGGAGTGCAAGTGCCTAGGGTGCAGCGTGGGTGCAGCGTGGGTGCCCCAGGGTGCAGTGCAAGTGCCTGGGGTGCAGCGTGGGTGCAGCGTGGGTGCCCCAGCCTCCAGTGCAAGTGCCTGGGGTTCAGTGTGGGTGCAGCCTGGGGTGCAGCGTGGGTGCCCCAGCCTCCAGTGCAAGTGCCTGGGGTGCAGCGTGGGTGCAGCCTGGGGTGCCCCAGCGTGGAGTGCAAGTGCCTGGGGTGCAGCGTGGGTGCAGCGTGGGTGCCCCAGGGTGCAGTGCAAGTGCCTGGGGTGCAGTGTGGGTGCAGCCTAGCGTGTAGCATTGGTGCCCCAGGGTGCAGTGCAAGTGCCTGGGGTGCAGTGTGGGTGCAGCGTGGGTGCCCCAGTGTGCAGTGCAAGTGCCTGGGGTGCAGTGTGGGTGCAGCGTGGGTGCCCCAGCGTGCAGCGTGGGTGCCCCAGCGTGCAGTGCAGGTGCCTGGGGTGCAGTGTGGGTGCCCCAGCATGGAGTGCAGGTGCCTGGGGTGCAGTGTGGGTGCAGCGTGGGGTGCCTGGGGTGCAGCGTGGGTGCCCCAGCGTGCAGTGCAGGTGCCTGGGGTGCAGTGTGGGTGCAGCGTGGGGTGCCTGGGGTGCAGCGTGGGTGCCCCAGCGTGCAGTGCAGGTGCCTGGGGTGCAGTGTGGGTGCAGCGTGGGGTGCCTGGCGTGCAGCGTGGGTGCCCCAGGGTGCAATGCAGGTGCCTGGGGGTGCAGTGGGGGTGCAGGGTGGGTGCAGCAGGGTCCAGCGTGGGTGCCTGGGGTGCAGCGGCGGATGCCCAGGAGCACCCATGGTGCTGGCGGGCACTGGCAGGTCGACGCCGGAGCTGCGGAAGGAGCGCTCACGGGATGCTGCACGGTGCCGGCGCAGCCGGGAGACGGAGGTCTTCTACCAGCTGGCGCACACCCTGCCCTTCGCCCGTGGCGTCAGCGCCCACCTTGACAAGGCCTCCATCATGCGCCTCACCATCAGCTACCTGCGCGTCCACCGCCTCCTTGCCGCTGGTGAGCCCCTCCCGGCACCCCCGTGGAACCTCCTGGGACCTCCTGGGACCCCCAAACAGCCAGGGGACCTCCTGGGGTCCCTGGGCAACCATGGGACCTCCTGGGGCCTCCAGGGACCCCTGGGCAACCATGGGACCTCTTCAGACCTCCAGGGACCTCCAGACACTCATGGGACCTCCTGGGGTCTCCTGGGACCCCTGCACACCCATGAGACCCCCTGGGACCCCCCAGAGAACCATGGGACCTCCTGGGACCCCCCAAACACCCAGGGGACGTGCTGGGACCCCCGCCACCCAGCGGACCTCATGGGACGGACCCCTGGGGAGCCGTGGGACCTCCTGGGACCCCTAAACACCCATGGGACCTCCTGGGATCTCTGGGGAACCATGGGACTTCCTGGGACCCATAGGCCCCTGCAAGCACCCAGGGGATTCCCTGAGCAGCCCCAGCACCCATAGGACCCCCCAAGCACCCCAGACTGCCTGGCCTCCCCCAGTGCCCCCCTCCAATCACCCCAGCCCCCTCAGCACCCTGGGGACCCCCAAGCACCCACAGACCTCCCATGCACCCCACCACCCCCCCAGCACCTTGGGGACCCCCTGAGCTCCCCCAGCCCCCTCTCCAAGCACCCCCAGGCCCCCCAAGCACCCCCAGTCCCCCAGCACCCTGGGAACCCCCAAGCACCCACAGACCCCCATGCACCCCAGCCGCCCCCAAGCACCCCAGAACCCCTGAGCATCCACAGGACCCCTGAGCACCCTGGGGACCCCTGAACTCCCCCAGGTCCCCCCTCCCAAGCACCCCAGACCCCCTGAGCACCCTGGGGACCCCTGAGCTCCCCCAGGTCCCCCCTCCCAAGCACCCCAGACCCCCTGAGCACCCTGGGGACCCTCTGAACTCCCCCAGGTCCCCCCTCCCAAGCACCCCAGACCCCCTGAGCACCCTGGGGACCCCTGAGCTCCCCCAGGTCCCCCCTCCCAAGCACCCCAGACCCCCTGAGCACCCTGGGGACCCCTGAGCTCCCCCAGGTCCCCCCTCCCAAGCACCCCAGACCCCCTGAGCACCCTGGGGACCCCTGAGCTCCCCCAGGTCCCCCCTCCCAAGCACCCCAGACCCCCTGAGCACCCTGGGGACCCCTGAGCTCCCCCAGGTCCCCCCTCCCAAGCACCCCAGACCCCCTGAGCACCCTGGGGACCCTCTGAACTCCCCCAGGTCCCCCCTCCCAAGCACCCCAGACCCCCTGAGCACCCTGGGGACCCCTGAGCTCCCCCAGGTCCCCCCTCCCAAGCACCCCAGACCCCCTGAGCACCCTGGGGACCCCTGAGCTCCCCCAGGTCCCCCCTCCCAAGCACCCCAGACCCCCTGAGCACCCTGGGGATCCCTGAGCTCCCCCAGCCCCCTCCCCCCAAGCACCCCCAGCACCCCAGCCTCCCCCAGCACCCTGAGGCCCCCCCGCCCCGGTGACGTGCCCATCCCTCAGGCGCCTGGGCGGCAGCAGCGGAGGAGGTGGATGGGTGCTACCTGAAGGCGCTGAGCGGCTTCGTGATGGTGCTGAGTGAGGCGGGGGACATGATCTTCCTCTCTGAGAACGTCAACCGGCTCCTGGGGCTCAGCCAGGTTTGGGGGGGGGGCACCCCACAACTCTGCCTGCGAGAGGTCCCGGGGCACCCATGGTGGGGGCGACGGGCAGCTGCTTGTGTAAGGCAGGCCAAGGTGCTTGTGCCAGGGTGCTCGTGCAAAGGTGTTCGTGTGAGGCCCCTGTGAGTGTGTGTGCAAGGGTGCCCGTGCAAGGGTGCCCATGTGAGGGTGTTCGTGTGAGGCCCCTGTGAGTGTGTGTGCAAGGGTGCCCGTGCAAGGGTGTTCCTGCAAGGGTGCCCGTGTGAGGGTGCTCGTGTGAGGTCCCTGTGAGTGTGTGTGCAAGGGTGCCCATGCAAGGGTGTTCCTGCAAGGGTGCTCATGTGAGGGTGCTCGTGTGAGGCCCCTGTGAGTGTGTGTGCAAGGGTGCCCGTGCAAGGGTGCCCATGCAAGGGTGCTTGTGCAAGGGTGCCCATGTGAGGGTGTTCGTGTGAGGCCCCTGTGAGTGTGTGTGCAAGGGTGCCCATGTGAGGGTGCTCGTGTGAGGTCCCTGTGAGTGTGTGTGCAAGGGTGCCCGTGCAAGGGTGCTTGTGCAAGGGTGCCCGTGTGAGGGTGCTCGTGTGAGGCCCCATGCAAGGGTGCTCACATGAGAGTGCTCGTGCAAGGGTGCTTGTGCAAGGGTGCTCCTGTGAGGCGTGCGACACACACCCCCCCCCCCCCGTGTCCCCCCGGCAGCTGGAGCTGATTGGCCACAGCGTCTTCGACTTCGTGCACCCTTGTGACCACGAGGAGCTGCAGGACGTGCTCAGCCCCCGGCAGGGTGAGACCCCCGGGACCCCCCACATATCCCTGACCCCCCCCCCCCCGCACCCAGGGACTCTCCTGGGACCCCTCCAAATACCCCTGGAACACCTCCTCAGCACCCCTGGGACCCCCCCAGACACCTCTGGAACCCCCTAGCAAGCCCTGGGTCTTCCCTGGGACCCCCCAAACACCTCTGGAACCCCTCTAGTGCCCCGGCAGCACCCCTGGGACCCCCCCCAAACACCCCTGTCCCCCCTCAAGCATCCCTGGGTCTCCCCTGAGACCCCCCAAATGCCCCTGGGACCCCCCTCAGCACGCTCCAGTGCTCCCCCAACACCCCATGGACTCTCCCAAACACCCCTGTCCCCCCCCATCCCTGGATCTCCCCTGGCATCCTCCCAAAGCCCCCGTGGGCCCCCCAGCCCCCCCCGCCAGCCTCCCCTCAGCCCCCCCTGACCCCGGCCCCCCCCCAGCGGTGCCGCGGCGGCGGGGGGAGCGCTCGGGGCGCAGCTTCTCCCTGCGGATGAAGAGCACCCTGACGGGGCGCGGGCGCTGCCTCAACCTCAAGGCAGCCTCCTGGAAGGTGGGGGGGATGTGGGGACATGGCGGGGCATGGGGGGACACGGGGACAGGGGGGCGGGGGGGACGTGGGGGGATATGGGGACATGGGGGATGTGGGGGGACATGGGGAAATGGGGACATGGGGGGACGGGGGGGACAGGGGGACATGGGATGTGGGGTGGAATAGGGGGATGTGGGGGGACATGAGGATGCGAAGGGTTATGCCGCCGTGATGGAGGGACATGGGGACAAGGAGGCTTGAGGGGTACGGGGGGAGTAGGGGGGACTTGAGGGGGGCAGGGGGACATGGGGACAAGGAGGCTTGAGGGGTACGGGGGGAGTAGGGGGGACTTGAGGGGGGCAGGGGGACATGGGGACAAGGAGGCTTGAGGGGTACATGGGGGAGTAGGGGGGACTTGAGGGGGGCAGGGGGACATGGGGACAAGGAGACTTGGGGGGTACATGGGGGAGTAGGGGGGACTTGAGGGGGGCAGGGGGACAAGGAGGCTTGGGGGGCAGTGAGGACACGGGGGTGACAAGGGGACATTGAGGCACGGGGGGACACGGGGGAGCAGAGGGGGCATGGGGGGGCAGAGGGGGGACGGGGCAATGGGGGGGACAGAGCGATATGTGGGGACACAGCGACGGGGGGGGACGTGGGGGGCCCAGGGGGGACATGGGGGACACAGCACCATGGGGGAGTGCCGGGGGGGTCCGCAGGGGTTCAGGGGGGGCCCCGGCCCCCCCCTCACGGCGGCCCCCCAGGTGCTGCACTGCGCAGGGCACATGCGGTCGTACGCGGGGGCCGGGGGGGGCGACCCCCCCCTGCGCTGCCTGGTGCTGATCTGCGAGGCCATCCCCCACCCGGGGGCCATCGAGACCCCCCTGGGCTCCGGCACCGTCCTCAGCCGCCACTCCATGGACATGAAGTTCACCTACTGCGACGACAGGTGGGGGTCCCCCCCGCTGGACCCCCCAGAACACCCACCCCCTGAACCCAGCACCCTCCAGACCCCAGCACCCCAAAACCCACCCACCCCTGAACCCAGCACCCTGCAGACCCCAGCACCCCAAAACTCACCCACCCCTGAACCCAGCACCCTCCAGACCCCAGCACCCCAAAACCCACCCACCCCCCGAATGCAGCACCCTTCAGACCCCAGCACCCCAAAACCCACCCACCCCGAACCCAGCACCCTCCAGACCCCAGCACCCCAAAACCCACCCACCCCCCGAATGCAGCACCCTCCAGACCCCAGCACCCCAAAACCCACCCACCCCCCGAACCCAGCACCCCAACCCCCATGCAGACCCCCAGCCCCCCAGCCCCCTGGCACCCCAAACCATCCCACCCCCCTGGTCCCTTGTTTCCCTCCCAGCACCCCGACTCCCCCCCCCAGACCACCAGCACCCTAAACGCCCCCCCAAGACCCCCTGGCCCTCCCGTGGACCCCAGCACTCCAACCCCCCCCCCCCCAGCACCCTGACCCCCCCCCCCAGTCTGCGGCACCTCGAAACACCCCGGACCCCTGGCATCCATCCTGCCCAGACCCTCACCCCTCAGCACCCTGAAACCCCCAGACACCCCCCCCAGCACCCCAACCCCCCAGCACCCCAAACCCATTAGACCTCCCCCCCCCCCAGCACCCCCCCCAGCACCCCCAAGAGCCCCCCCAGGTCCCCATAGAGCCCCCCCCAGACCCTCTTGGGGCCCCCCTCCCCCCCATAAGTGCCCCCCAGGCCCCCTTAGGGGGACGGGGCGGGGGGAGCCCCTCGGCGGGCCTGGGGCGCCGGCTGAGTCGGGGTGCGCAGGATCGGGGAGGTGGCGGGGTACGCCCCCGAGGAGCTGCTCGGCTGCTCCCTCTACGAGTACGTCCATGCCCTCGACTCCGACACCCTCAGCAGGAGCGTGCACACCCGTGAGTGCCCCCCGCGCCCCCCGCACCCCCTGGCACCCGGCACCCCGACATCCCCCTGGGGCACCGCGGGCACCCTCATATCCCCCCTGGGGCACCGCGGGCACCCCCGACATCCCCCTGGGGCACCCCTGGGCACCCCAACATCCCCCTGGGGCACCCCGGGCACCCCAACATCCCCCTGGGGCACCGCAGGCACCCTCATATCCCCCCGGGGCACCGCGGGGACACCAACATCCCCCTGGGGCACCCCGGGCACCCCGACATCCCCCTGGGGCACCGCGGGGACCCCAACATCCCCCTGGGGCACCCCGGGCACCCCGACATCCCCCTGGGGCACCCCTGGGCACCCCAACATCCCCCTGGGGCACCGCGGGCACCCTCATATCCCCCCTGGGGCACCGCGGGGACCCCAACATCCCCCTGGGGCACCCCGGGCACCCCGACATCCCCCTGGGGCACCGCGGGGACCCCGACATCCCCACTGTCACCCCGGGCACCCCCACATCCCCCTGGGGCACCGCGGGCACCCCGACATCCCCTGCGGGCACCCCTGGGCACCCCGACATCCCCCTGGGGCACCGCGGGCACCCTCATATCCCCCTGGGGCACCGCGGGGACCCCAACATCCCCCTGGGGCACCCCAGGCACCCCGACATCCCCCTGGGGAACCCCGGGCACCCCGACATCCCCACTGTCACCCGGGCACCCCCACATCCCCCTGGGGCACCGCGGGCACCCTGACATCCCCTGCGGGCACCCCTGGGCACCCCGACATCCCCCTGGGGCACCGCGGGCACCCTCATATCCCCCCTGGGGCACCGCGGGGACCCCAACATCCCCCTGGGGCACCCCGGGCACCCCGACATCCCCCTGGGGAACCCCGGGCACCCTGACATCCCCACTGTCACCCGGGCACCCCCACATCCCCCTGGGGCACCGCGGGCACCCTCATATCCCCCCTGGGGCACCGCGGGCACCCTGACATCCCCCTGGGGCACCCCGGGCACCCTCATATCCCCCTGGGTCACCGCGGGGACCCCAACATCCCCCTGGGGCACCCCGGGCACCCCCACATCCCCCTGGGGCACCGCGGGCACCCCAACATCCCCCTGGGGAACCCCGGGCACCCCAACATCCCCACTGTCACCCGGGCACCCCCACATCCCCCTGGGGCACCGCAGACACCCCGACATCCCCCTGGGGCACCCCTGGGCACCCTGACATCCCCTGCGGGCACCCCTGGGCACCCCGACATCCCCCTGGGGCACCGCGGGCACCCTCATATCCCCCCTGGGGCACCGCGGGGACCCCAACATCCCCCTGGGGCACCCTGGGCACCCCGACATCCCCCTGGGGAACCCCGGGCACCCCGACATCCCCACTGTCACCCGGGCACCCCCACATCCCCCTGGGGCACCGCGGGCACCCTGACATCCCCTGCGGGCACCCCTGGGCACCCCGACATCCCCCTGGGGCACCGCGGGCACCCTCATATCCCCCCTGGGGCACCGCGGGGACCCCAACATCCCCCTGGGGCACCCTGGGCACCCCGACATCCCCCTGGGGAACCCCGGGCACCCCGACATCCCCACTGTCACCCGGGCACCCCGACATCCCCCTGGGGCACCCCGGGCACCCTGACATCCCCTGCGGGCACCCCTGGGCACCCCGACATCCCCCTGGGGCACCGCGGGCACCCTCATATCCCCCCTGGGGCACCGCGGGGACCCCAACATCCCCCTGGGGCACCCTGGGCACCCCGACATCCCCCTGGGGAACCCCGGGCACCCCGACATCCCCACTGTCACCCCGGGCACCCCCACATCCCCCTGGGGCACCGCGGGTACCCTCATATCCCCCCTGGGGCACCGCGGGCACCCTGACATCCCCCTGGGGCACCCCGGGCACCCTCATATCCCCCTGGGGCACCATGGGCACCCCAACATCCCCACTGTCACCCGGGCACCCCAACATCCCCCTGGGGCACCGCGGGCACCCCGACATCCCCTGGGGCACCCCTGGGCTCCCCGACATCGCCCCTGGCACCCGGGCACCCCAACATCCCCCTGGGGCACCGCGGGCACCCCAACATCCCCCCTGGGCACCTCAGTATCCCCTCTGAGCACCCCCGGGCACCCCCACATCCCCCTGGGGCACCCCTGGGCACCCTGACATCCCCCCTGGGGCACCACGGGCACCCCAACATCCCCCTGGGGCACCCCAACATCCCCCCTGGCACCCCTGAGCACCCCAATATCCCCCTGGGGCACCCCGGGCACCCTGAGATCCCCTCTGGGCGCCCCAACATCCCCCTGGCACCCCTGAGCACCCCAAAATCCCCCTGGGGCACTCCGGGCACCCTGACACCCCCCCGGGGCACCCCTGGGGACCCTCATATCCCCCCTGGGGCACCCCTGGGGACCCCAACATCTGCCCTGGGCACCTCAATATCCCCTCTGAGCACCCCTGGGCACCCCCATATTCCCCCTATCTCCCCCTGGGGCACCCCTGGGCACCCCAACATCCCCCCTGGGGCACCTCAATATTCCCTCTGGGTACCCCTGGGCACCCCAACATCCTCCCTGGCACCCCTGTGCACCCTATGGGCCCCCATGGGCACCCTAATTTCCCCCTGGGGACCCTCATATCCCCCCTGGGCACCTCAATATCCCCTCTGAGCACCCCTGGGCAGCCCCGGGCACCCCCGTATTCCCTCTATCTCCCCCTGGGGCACCCCTGGGCACCCCAGCATCCCCCTGGGCACCTCAATATCCCCTCTGAGCACCCCTGGGCACCCCAACATCCCCCTGGGACACCCCGACATCCCCTCTGGTACCCCTGAGCACCCTATTATCCCCCTGGGGCACCCCTGGGCACCGCAACATCCCCCTGGGCACCTCAGTATCTCCTCTGGGCACCCCTGAGCACCCCCGTATTCCCCCTGTCTCCCCCTGGGGCACCCCTGGAAACCCCAACATCCCCCCTGGGGCACCCCAACATTCCCTCTGGTACCCCTGAGCACCCTACTATCCCCCTGGGTCACCCCGAGCACCCCAACATCCTCCCTGGCACCCCTGAACACCCCAATATCCCCCTGGGGCACCCCCGGGCACCCTAATTTCCCCCTGGGGCACCCCTGGGGACCCTCATATCCCCCCTGGGCACCTCAATATCCCCTCTGGGCACCCCTGGGCACCCCAACATCCCCCCTGGGGCACCCCAACATTCCCTCTGGTACCCCTGAGCACCCTACTATCCCCCTGGGGCACCCCGAGCACCCCAACATCCCCCCTGGCACCCCTGAACACCCCAATATCCCCCTGGGGCACCCCTGGGGGACCCTCACATCTGCCCTGGGCACCTCAATATCCCCTCTGAGCACCCCTGGGCACCCCCGTATTCCCCCTATCTCCCCCTGGGGCACGCCCCTGGGTGCTCCAACATCCCCCCTGGGGCACCCCAACATTCCCTCTGGTACCCCTGAGCACCCTACTATCCCCCTGGGGCACCCCTGGGCACCCCAACATCCCCCTGGGCACCTCAGTATCTCCTCTGGGCACCCCTGAGCACCCCAATCTCCCCCTGGGGCACCCCTGGGCACCCCAACACCACCCTCCCCCGGGCCCCCCGACCCCTCCCGGGTCACCCGTGGGGTGGTGGCCCCCGCAGTGCTGAGCAAGGGACAGGCGGTGACGAGCCAGTACCGGTTCCTGGCCAAGCGCGGGGGGTTCCTGTGGGCGCAGACCCAGGCCACCGTCATCGCCAACAGCCGCAGCGCCCAGCCCGAGGGGATCGTCTGCCTCCACTTCGTCCTCAGGTTGGGGGGGCACGGGGGGGACACGGGGGGACACGGGGGGCTGGGGCCTCTGCCCAGCGGTGGGTGCCTGTGGGGCGTTGGTGCCACATAAGTGATGCCCTGGGGGGGGCAGCACCCCAAAACTCAGACCCTGAACCCAGTTAACCAGGGGGGTTGGCACCCCATGCCCAGTGCTTGCGGGAGGCAGCACCCCGAATCTCAGACCCCATACCCAGTGCCGGGGGGGGGGGGCAGCACCCCAAATCCCATACCCCATACCCAGTGGGGGTGTGCACCCCATAAATGGTGCTTGGGGAGGGGGGTCAGCACCCCAGATTTCTTACCCCATACCCAGTGGGGGTGTGCACCCCATAAATGGTGCTTGGGGAGGGGGTCAGCACCCCAGATTTCTTACCCCATACCCAGTGGGGGTGTGCACCCCATAAATGGTGCTTGGGGAGGGGGTCAGCACCCCAAATCCCATACCCCATACCCAGTGGGGATGTGCACCCCATAAATGGTGACTGGGGGGGGCAGCACCCCGAAACTCAGACCCTGAACCTGGTGACCAGGGGGGTTGGCACCCCATAGTGGGTGCCTGGGGGGGGCACAGCACCCCAAATCTCATACCCCATGCCCACTGGGGGTGTGCAGCCCATAAAAGGTGCGGGGGGGGGGGGTCAGCACCCCCAATCTCATGCCCCATACCCAGTGCCTGGGGGGGGTCAGCACCCCAAACCCGGTACCCTCGGCCCATTGAGGGGGGGTGTTGGTGCCCCGTGGGGTGTCGGTCCCCCGGCCCCATCCCATGGGGGGCTGACGGGCCCCCCACAGCCGCGTGGAGCAGCGGGGGGTGGTGCTGTCGCTGGAGCAGACCCAACGCCGGGGTGAGGGGCGCCGCTTGCCCCCCCCCGCCCCCGGCCCCGACACCCCCGATGCCATCCTCAACCTCAGCCTCGGTGGGCACCAGTTGCGGCAACTGGGGACACTGGCGGGGGGGCACTGGGAGGTGATGGGGGTACTGGGAGCGCTGGGAGAGGATCGTGGGGGCACTGGGGCTTGGTGCATGGGGGGCTGGGGGGGGCTGGGATCTTGGGGGGCTGGGGTGGAATCCCTGGGGCTCTGGGGGGTCCCTGGAGGCTCGGGGGGGGGGGGGGGGGGTCTGAGGGTGCCCAGCCCTGTGTGATGGTGTGGGCAGGGATGGGGGGGCTGTGGGTGCTGGGGGGTCCCTAGGGGCCCTGGGGGGGGGCCCCAACCCCATGTGATGGTGCAGGCGGGGGGGGGGGGGCTGTGGGTGCTGGGGGGTCCCTAGGGGTCCTGGGGGGATCCCCAACCCCATGTGACGGTGTGGACAGGGGTGGGGGGGCTATGGGTGCTGGGGCATCCCTAGGGGTCCTGGGGGGGATTCTGGGGGTCCCCAGCCCTGCGTGATGGTGTAGGCAGGGGTGGGGGGGCTGTGGGTGCTGGGGGGTCCCTGAGGATCCTGGGGGGAGGGTCTGGGGGTCCCCAGCCCCATGTGATACTGTGGGGGGGCTGTGGGTGCTGGGGAGCCCTGGGGACTCTGGGGGGGTTCTGGGGGTCCCCCACCCCATGTGACGGTGCGGGCAGGGGTGGGGGGCCCGCGGGTGCTGGCTTTCGTGCGCCCGGCCCATGTCCCTGAGGCGGTGCTGCAGCGGGACCCCCGGCGCTTCTGCTCCCCCGAACTCGCCCGTCTCCTCGCCCCCATCTTTGATCCCCCCCCGGCGCCCCCCCGGCGCCACCCCCGCAGCCCCTCCCCGGTGAGTCCGGCCTCGGGGTTTTGGGGGCGGGGGGGGTCCCAGCCAGGCTATGGGAGTCTAGGGGGGGGTCCCTGGGGAAATGGGGGTTCCCTGGGGGAACATGGGGGGTCCTGAGGGTCCTTCCCAAGCTATGGGGGGGGGCAGAGGGGGGGTCCTTGGGAAGGCTGGGGGGGTCTCTGGGGGGTCCTTGAGGGCTGGGGGTGTCGCTGGGGGGTCCTGGCCAGGTTGGGGGGGATCCTGAAAGAATATGGGGGGCCAGTTTGGGGACTGGGGGGGTGGATTGGGGGTCCTGGTCAGGCTGGGGGCGGGGGGCAGGTATGTGGTCCTGTGCCCCCCCAGCCCCCCGGGGACGAGCTGCTGTTCGAGGTGCAGAAGCTCTTCGCGGGGAGCCCGGGGCCCGGCACGACCCTGCAGGTATGGGGGGGCTGGGTGGAACCCCCACATCCCCCGGGTGGGACCCTGTCCCCGTCCCCCTCTCCCACTGTCCCCTCTGCCACCCCAGCCGGACCTGGCCATGCTGGGGGGTGACCCTGTCCCTCCTGCCCCCCCCCGCCAAGATGTAGTCATGCTGGGGGGGTGACCCTGTCCCCCTGTCCCGTCCCCCCCCCGGACCTGGCCATGCTGGGGGGGTGACCCTGTCCCCCTGTGTCCCCCCCCGCCCCCCCAGGCGTCCCCCCCGGACCTGGCCACGCTGGGGGGTGACCCTGTCCCCCGTGCCCCCCCCGTCCCCCCAGGCGTCCCCCCTGGACCTGGCCATGCTGGGGGGTGACCCTGCCCCCCTGTGTCCCCCCCGCCCCCCCAGGCGTCCCCCCCGGACCTGGCCATGCTGGGGGGTGACCCTGTCCCCCTGTGTCCCCCCCCGCCCCCCCAGGCGTCCCCCCTGGACCTGGCCATGCTGGGGGGGTGACCCTGTCCCCTCTGTGTCCCCCCCGGACCTGGCCATGCTGGGGGGGTGACCCTGTCCCCCTGTGTCCCCCCCGCCCCCCCAGGCGTCCCCCCTGGACCTGGCCATGCTGGGGGGGTGACCCTGTCCCCCTGTGCCCCCCCCGCCCCCCCAGGCGTCCCCCCCGGACCTGGCCATGCTGGGGGGTGACCCTGTCCCCCCTGTGCCCCCCCCGCCCCCCCAGGCGTCCCCCCCGGACCTGGCCATGCTGGGGGGTGACCCTGTCCCCCTGTGTCCCCCCCCGCCCCCCCAGGCGTCCCCCCCGGACCTGGCCATGCTGGGGGGTTGACCCTGTCCCCTGTGTGTCCCCCCCGGACCTGGCCATGCTGGGGGGGTGACCCTGTCCCCCTGTGCCCCCCCCGCCCCCCCAGGCGTCCCCCCGGACCTGGCCATGCTGGGGGGGTGACCCTGTCCCCCTGTGTCCCCCCCCGCCCCCCCAGGCGTCCCCCCTGGACCTGGCCATGCTGGGGGGGTGACCCTGTCCCCCTGTGTCCCCCCCGCCCCCCCAGGCGTCCCCCCTGGACCTGGCCATGCTGGGGGGTGACCCTGTCCCCCTGTGTCCCCCCCGCCCCCCCAGGCGTCCCCCCTGGACCTGGCCATGCTGGCCCCCTACATCCCCATGGACGGCGACTTCCAGCTGGGCGGGGCCGAGGCGCCGCGGGGGCGTGGCCCCCGCCCTCCCGGCCCCGCCCCCTCGGCCGCGGCCCCGCCCCCGCGCCCCCGGGCCCGCAGCTTCCCCGGCCGCGGCTCCGCCCCCTCCCGCCCCGGCCCCGCCCTCCCGCGCTGGGGCAGCGACCCCGCCCTCGGCCACGCCCTGACGCCCCGCCCCGGCAGGAAGAGGTGGGCGGGGCCGCCGCGCGGGGGGCGGGGCTAGGAGGCGGGGTGGGCTGGGGCGGGGCTTGGGTGGGGCTTGTTAGGGGAGGGGCTTGTTAGGGAGGGGCTGGGGGCGGGGCTGGTTGGGGAGGGGCTTGTTAGGGAGGGGCTGGTTGGGGCGGGGCTGGTTGGGGAGGGGTTGGTTAGGGGCGGGGCTGGGGGCGGGGCTAATTGCTGGTAGGGCTGGGCTTTTGGGGGCGTGGCGTGGCGGTGGTGGGCGTGGCGGTGGTGGCGTGGGCGTGGCGGCGTGGGCGTGGCCGCGGCGGGCGTGGCCGCGGTGGGCGTGGCCGCGGTGTGACGGTGCTGCGCAGGGCGCGGGAGCCGAGCGGGGAGGACGCGGGGGCCCCCCTGAAGCGCCCCGAGCTCGACCCCCACCTGCTGCCCCCCCTCGGCCTGGTACGGGGGGACGCGGGGGGGACGCGGGGGGGGGGGCACGGGGGGGGCGCACACCCCCCCCGGGGGGGCAGGGCGTGGGGGCACGGGGGGGCACGGGGGGCTGGGGGGGGGGCACGGGTATGGGGTCATGAGGGGCCACGGGTGTGGGAGGAGGGGGTGGGGGTGCAGGGACATGGGGGGGGACACACGTGGGGACAGCCGGGGGGGCGTGGGGACACGGGGGGGGGTTGGGGGGACTGTGGGGACATGGGGTGGGGGGAGGGGACAGCCGGGGGGGGTGGCAGGGTGCCCCGCCCCCACGTGTGTCCCCCGTGTCCCCACGTGCCCCCCCCGTGTCCCCCACAGGGGCTGCTGCTGAGTGGGGAGGAGCCCTCGGGACTGAGCCCCCGCCTGGGGCAGGAGCAGCCCCTCGGTGAGGGGGGGCCTAACAGGGGGGACCCCCATAATGGAGGGGTGGTCATTGGGGGGAGGGTCCCAAAACCTGGGGGGGACACCCCCATAATGGGGGTTTAATCTAATAATGGGGGATCCAAAACCCGGGGGGGGGGGGGGGGGGGCTAATGTGGGAGGGGGTTGGAATCTGGACTGGGGGTGGGGAACAGGAGGACCCCGATAACAGGGGTGAAATGGGGGGGGGGGGGCACACAACCAGAAAGTGGGAGCCCAAATTTGAGGAGAGAACTGGGAGGGTCCCCAAAAATGGTGGGGTGTCGCCAGTAATGTCTGTGTCCCCCCCCCAGTGCTGCTGGCTGATGGCCTGGCCCTGCCGCAGGCCCCCCCGCGCCCCCCCCTGGGGCCCCCCAGGAGACCAAGGCGTGCCCAGGGCCCCCCCCCCAGGGCACACGTCTGGAGAACAACTGAGGGGGGGGGCCGCATGTGGAAGGGCCCCCCCCCAAAACCAGCAGTGGGTCCAAACCACCGACCCCCCCCCCCCTTGATGGGGACCCCAAAACACCATCTCCCCCCCAAAACTCAAGGAGGGGGGGGGCCCCAAAACGCCAACCCCCTGATACCCAATGGGAGACCCTGAAAAAACCCAGCCCCCCCAAACCCACCCCACAAATGGGTGCCCCCCCCAAACCCAAAGCCATGACCCCTCCCACAGATCCTGGGGCGCCCCCAGTGCCCCCCCCGGGGCCCCCCAACTCCCCCCACTTATCCCCCCCCCCTTGGGGGCTTTGACCTCCTGGCATGGGGGACCCCCCGCCAGTCTGCTCCCCCAACCCATGGGGACCCCCCCCATCCCCCCCCTTGGGGTCCCCCCGGATACCCCCTCCCCAGCTCTGGGGACCTCACAGGAGCTCCCCCCCCAAAATTTGGGACCGCCCACCCCCCCAAGTCCTCCCCTGTAGGGGACCCACCCAGCCCCCACTTTTGGGGACCCCTGTGGTCCCCCCCAATCCTCCCATGGGGCCTCCCAGGGCCCCCCCTCCTACCTCGGCCTGGCCCCCCCGGGGGGGCTCAGGGGGGCCCGTCCCCCCGCTTGGTGCTGGGCTGAAAATGCCCCTTTGGGGGGGCCCCGGGACCCCCCCCCCAAAATTTGGGACCACCGGGGCAGCGCCCCCCCCCGGGGACCCCCTTTTGTACTGCTCTGTCCTGCGCAGCCCCAGGGCGCCAGAGAGAGCTGCTTTGTGCGAGGGCCTCGTGCGAGAGCTGCCCTTGTGCAAGAGCCTCGTGCAAGGGCCATCCTTGTGCAATGACCTTGTGCAAGGAGCCTCATGTGAAAGCCTCCCTGGTGCGAGAGCCTCGTGCGAGAGCTGCCCCTGTGCACGAGCCTCGTGCAAGGGCCTCATGCGAGAGCTGCCCCTGTGCACGGGCCTCGTGTGAGAGCTGCCCTTGTGCAAGAGCCTCGTGCAAGGGCCATCCTTGTGCAATGACCTTGTGCAAGAGCCTTGCAGCAGAGCCATTCTCGTGCAAGAGCCTCATGTGAAAGCCTCCCTGGTGCGAGAGCCTCGTGCGAGAGCTGCCCTTGTGCAAGAGCCTCGTGCAAGGGCCTCGTGCGAGAGCTGCCCTTGTGCAAGAGCCTCGTGCAAGGGCCATCCTTGTGCAATGACCTTGTGCAAGAGCCTTGCAGCAGAGCCATTCTCGTGCAAGAGCCTCATGTGAAAGCCTCCCTGGTGCAAGAGCCTCGTGCGAGAGCTGCCCTTGTGCAAGAGCCTCGTGCAAGGGCCATCCTTGTGCAAGAGCCTTGCAGCAGAGCCATTCTCGTGCAAGAGCCTCATGTGAAAGCCTCCCTGGTGCGAGAGCCTCGTGCGAGAGCTGCCCTTGTGCAAGAGCCTCGTGCAAGGGCCTCGTGCGAGAGCTGCCCTTGTGCAAGAGCCTCGTGCAAGGGCCTCACGCAAAAGCCTTCAGGGTGAGCCACCCTCGTGCAACAGCCGCCCTTGTGCGAGAGCCCCGTGTGAGCTGAGCTCGTGCAAGAGCCGCCCCTGTGCACGAGCCTCCCCCCTGTGTGCCGAACCGCTCGGCTCTTGTGCCTGAGCCGGGGGCGGGGGGGGGGATTTTGCACGAGGGGCCTGGCCCTTGCACGACAGCCTTTGCACAAGGGAGGGGCCGGATGCCGCTGCCCAGAGCCGCTGGGACCCACACGCACACCCCTGGCCCCCCTGTGCGAGGCTGAGCACGCCCCTCCCTGCTGCCCCCCCAAATGTCGCTTTGGGGGGGGCCCTGTAGCACCCCCCCCCCCCCCGCTGCTCTGTCCCCTGCGCGCTCGCACACGCTTGTGCGCAGGCCGCGTGCGAGGGGGGGGCTCACGCACGGACACACGCACACGCACCCCCATGGGGGTGTCACAAGGGGGCACACCCAGTGTCCCCACCCCCCCCGTGCACAGCCCCTCCCCCCGCCATGCTCCCCCCCCCCCCCCATAAACCTGCTCTGAACCCACCGAGGGCTCCGCCTCTGCCTGGGGGGGGCTTGGGGACGTGGGGGGGACATGGGGGGGGCACAGGGAGGTGACGGGGACGTGGGGGGCGTGACAGGGTAATGGGGACACGGGGGGCGTGGGGACAGCAGGGCGATGGGGACACGGGGGGGCGGGGGGCGATGGGGGGGCGGGGGGCGATGGGGACACGGGGGGGCAGGGGGGCGATGGGGACACGGGGGGCGTGGGGACAGCAGGGCGATGGGGACACGGGGGGGCGGGGGGCGATGGGGGGGCGGGGGGGCGTGGGGACAGCAGGGCGATGGGGACACGGGGGGGCAGGGGGCGATGGGGGGGCGGGGGGCGGGGGGCGTTGGGGACACGGGGGGCGGGGGGCGATGGGGGGGCGGGGGGCGGGGGGCGATGGGGACACGGGGGGGCAGGGGGCGATGGGGGGGCGGGGGGGCGTGGGGACAGCAGGGCGATGGGGACACGGGGGGGCGGGGGGCGATGGGGGGGCAGGGGGCGATGGGGACACGGGGGGGCAGGGGGCGATGGGGGGGCGGGGGGCGGGGGGCGTTGGGGACACGGGGGGCGGGGGGCGATGGGGACACGGGGGGCGGGGGGCGTGGGGACACGGGGGGGCGGGGGGCGATGGGGACACGGGGGGGGCGTGGGGACACGGGGGGGCGGGGGGCGATGGGGACACGGGGGGGCGTGGGGACACGGGGGGCGGGGGGCGTGGGGACACGGGGGGGCGGGGGGCGATGGGGGGGCGTGGGGACAGCAGGGCGATGGGGACACGGGGGGCGGGGGGCGATGGGGACACGGGGGGGGGGCGATGGGGACACGGGGGGGCGGGGGGCGATGGGGACACGGGCGGGGGGCGTGGGGACACGGGGATGTGACGGTGGTGGGACATAAGGACACATGGGGGGGCAGAGGGACACGGGGGGCGTGGGGACCCCCGGACGTTCCCTGCGGAGACCCCCGGGGGTCGGGGGGCGCGGGGCGGTGCACGCCGGCCGCTCCGGTTGCCCCTCGCCCCTCTCCACGCTCCCCCCGCTCCTCCCGCCCGCCTCTCCGGCCCCGCCCCCCCCGCCCCGCCCCGCGCGGCGCGCGCCCGTTTACGACACCGCCCCCTCCCCGTCCCGCTGTCTTTGCGACAGTGGCGGCGGCGCTTGGCGGCGCGGCGGGCCGCGCTCCCGGCGGTTGCCAGGGCGCTTTACGGCCCGGCGATGGCGGAGGGTGAGCGGGCGGAGAGCGGCGGCGGCCCCGGCCCTGGGCGGCCCCCGAGCCCGTCCGAGCTGGAGCGGGCCGAGGCGCTCAAGACCCGCGCGAACGAGTTCTTCAAAGGTACCGGCGGTGTGGGGGGGCATCGGGGGCTGCCAGATAGGGAGCCGCGGGGGGCAATGGGGGCTGCCAGATAGGGAGCCGCGGGGGGCAATGGGGGCTGCCAGATAGGGAGCCGCGGGGGGCAATGGGGGCTGCCAGATAGGGAGCCGCGGCGGGCAGTGGGGGGCAGTGGGGGCTGCCAGATAGGGAGCCGCGGCAGGCAGTGGGGGCTGCCAGATAGGGAGCCGCGGGGGGCAATGGGGGCTGCCAGATAGGGAGCCGCGGCGGGCAGTGGGGGGCAGTGGGGGCTGCCAGATAGGGAGCCGCGGCAGGCAGTGGGGGGCAGTGGGGGCTGCCAGATAGGGAGCCGCGGCGGGCAGTGGGGGCTGCCAGATAGGGAGCCGCGGCAGGCAGTGGGGGGCAGTGGGGGCTGCCAGATAGGGAGCGCGGGGGGCAATGGGGGCTGCCAGATAGGGAGCCGCGGGGGGCAATGGGGGCTGCCAGATAGGGAGGCACGGGGGGCAGTGGGAGCTGCCAGAGAGGGAGCCGTGGGGGGGCTGCCAGATAGGGATCTATCGGGGGCTGCTAGAGCGGCAGCCATGTCGGAGGCAGGTAGAGGAGCAGGCTGCCAAATAGCGAGCCGTTGAGGGGCAGTTAGAGAACAGACCTGCTGCTGGATTGGGAGCCACGTGGGAAGTGTGGGTCAGCCCTGGGGGGCTCAGGACTTGCCTGCAGGGGTGGGGGTGCCCCCCGCGGGCAGGGGTCCCATCCTGCTGACACCCGCCGGTGGCCCAGGGAAGGACTATGAGAATGCGGTGAAGTACTACAGCAGCGCCATCGAGCTGAACCCCACCAATGCCATCTACTATGGGAACCGGAGCTTGGCCTACCTGCGCACCGAGTGCTACGGCTATGCCCTGGCCGACGCCACGCGCGCTGTTGAGCTTGACAAGAAGTACGTCAAGGGCTACTACCGCCGCGCCGCCAGCAACATGGCCCTGGGCAAGTTCAAGGCCGCCCTCCGTGACTACGAGACGGTGAGGCTGGGCGCCTCAGGGTGCCCCTTGGCACCCCTCTGGTGTCAGTGTGTCCCCCTGGAGCTCAGGGGAGCCTTGGGGACCCCCTGGTGTCAGCATGTCCCCCCCTGAGATCGGGGAAGGCTTGGGGACACCCTCATCACCGCCCTGGTGTCAGCATGTCCCCCTGCAGAGATTGGGGCAGGCTTGGGGGCCCCCTTGTCTGCTCCCCAATGTCAGCATGTCCCTTAGAGCTGGAGGAGGGGACCCTTGGGGACACTCTTGTCACCCCCCAGCATCATCAGGTTCCCTAGAGCTGTGGGGACGCTTGGGGACTCCTCGATGTTCCCCTGACTAGTGTCAGGATGTCTCCCAGAGCTGCAGAGATCCTTGGGGACCCCCTCACTCCCCACCCTGAGGGTCAGCACATCCCCTGGAGCTGTGGGGACGCTTGGGGACCCCCTTGTCCCCCTTTTCACTCATATTAGCACATGCCCAAGAGCTGTGGGGATATTTGGGGACCCCCTTGTCTCTCCCAGCATCAGCCCAGTCCTTGCACCCAAGGTTTCCTCTGTCTCTGTCCCCTCTCAGGGGCACCCCGGGGCAGTGGGGTGCTGGAGCCTGGGTGGCCGAGGGGCCTGGGGGAGGTGTCCCCATCCCCTGACGTGTGTTGTCCCCCCTCAAGGTGGTGAAGGTGAGGCCCAATGACAAGGACGCCAAGCTGAAGTACCAGGAGTGTCACAAGATCGTCAAGCAGAAGGCCTTCGAGCGGGCGATCGCCAGCGACGAGCACAAGCGTTCTGTTGTCGACTCCCTCGACATCGAGAGCATGAGTGAGCCCCCCTGACCCTGCCTTGCTCCTTGTGCTCCCCCAAAATCAAGACACCCCTTTCTCCGCAGGCAGGGCGGAAGGAGGAGTGGGCTGCGAGGGTCCCCATAAAGGTTCAGAGTCCCCCTGGGGTTCCTGTCAGGGGCTTGGAGGTCGCTGTGAGGGTCTCGGGGAAGCCTTGAGGGTCTTCAGCAAAGGCTCGAGGTCACTTGAGAGGATTTTGGGGGGCTCTGGGGGTCTCATGAGGGTCTTGGGGGTCTCCATAAAATCTTTGGGGTGGGGGTGAGGGCTGTGAGAATCTTAGAGGAACCACGAGTGTCCCCAGCAAAGGCTCAGGGTCCTCATGGGGGTCTTGAGGGTCTGTGAGGGTCCCTAGCAGAGGCTTGGGGTCCCTGTGAGGGTGTTGGGGCCCCTTTAAGAGCCCCCAGTGGAGGCCTGGGGTCCCTGTGAGAGTCTCTGACAAAAGCTCAGGGTCACCTGGGAGGGTCTCGGGGGCCGTGGGGGCCCAGCAGTGGCTCTGGGTCCCAACGACAGCCTTGAGGAGCTGGGCGGGTCTCCGGGAGCTCTTAGGGGACCGCAGGGGTCCTCATGAGAGTGCCAAGCAGAGATTTGGGTTACCCAGAAGGGTCCCCAGGAAGGTCTCAGGATCCCCACAAGGGTCTCGGGGCACCCATGAAGATCCCTCGCAGAGGCTTGGGATCACCATGAGTGTCCCTGTGAGGGTCTTGGCATCCCTGTGAACATCTCAGGGTCCCCTTGAGGGCCCCATGAGGGTCTTGGCATCCTAGTGAGGGTCTTGGCGTCCCTGTGAGGGTCCTGTGAGGGTCTTGGTGTCCCTGTGAGGGTCTCAGGGTCCCCATGAGGGTGCCCAGCAGAGCTTTGGTCCCCAGCCAAGGCTCAGCATTCCCCGAAGGCTACTGGGATTTCTCGGAGGCTGTGAGCTTGTGGGGAAGGACAGCAGGGGCATGATGGCCCTTTGGGGACTTGTCCCCGCTGTCCCCTCATGTCATCGGCCACCGGGGGGGTTCGTTTTGCAGCCATCGAGGATGAGTACAGCGGCCCCAAGCTGGATGGCGGCAAGGTGACGTTGGCTTTCATGAAGGAGCTGATGCAGTGGTACAAGGAGCAGAAGAAACTCCACAGAAAGTGTGCCTACCAGGTACCCCAGTTCTCTCAAACTGCCCCCAGTCCCCTGCGGGGCTCTGCCCTGTCCCCAAGTGCCACTTGTCCCCCTCCTTGTCACCTCTGCTGACCCTTTGTCCCGGCAGATCCTGGTGCAGGTAAAGGAGGTGCTGGCCAAGCTCCCCACGTTAGTAGAAACGACGTTGAAGGAGGTGGGTGCCCCTCGCCGGGTCCTGGTGCTGCTGGGTGTGTGTGGGGATGAAGTCCCCAAGCAGTGACGTTCCACCTTGGCTTATCCCAAATGCAGACGGAGAAGGTGACGGTGTGCGGGGACACCCACGGACAGTACTACGACCTGCTGAACATCTTCGAGCTCAACGGGCTGCCCTCCGAGTCAAACCCTTACGTATCCCCCAGGAGGGAACGGGGTTGAGCCGCCCCCACCCCGGGGTCTCACTGGGATCAGTCCCACCCCCGTGGTGGGGACAGGTGTGGGGACGGGTGGCACGAGGGGACGGGGACCCGCGGAGCTGTTTTCCTGAACCAGCTGCAGATATTCAACGGGGACTTTGTGGACCGCGGGTCCTTCTCGGTCGAGGTCATTCTCACGCTCTTCGGCTTCAAGCTTCTCTACCCTGATCACTTCCACCTGCTCCGAGGTAAAGCGGCCACCACAGGTGACGAGTCCTCGTCCCCCCATCCTGGGTTGTGGGGCCATGTCCCCTGTCCCCAGTCGTGGGGCCTCATCCCATGCCGTGTCCCCTCTCCCCAGGCGTAGGACCAGCTCATGGAGCCACGTCATTTCTCCTGGGTCATGGGGCTGGGGCCACATCCTGTGTCCCCTGTGCCTTGCTGTCCCCCAGGGCCCTGTCCTGGGTCATGGTGCCGTGTCCCCTGTTCCGAGGCCATGTCTCCTGTCTCTGGTCTTGGGGTTAGGCCATGTCCTTGGGACCTTGTGCCTTGTTCCCCCATCCTGGGTCACGGGGCCTCATTCCCTGCCCCGTGTCCCCCGTACTCGGGGCCCATCCCATGCTTGGGGGGGTCTCATCCGTTGTCCCCCATCTTGGATTGCGGGGCCTCATTCCCTGCCCATCTCATGTCCTCGGGGCTGAGCTGTGAGGCTCTGTCCCCTGCCCGGTGTCCCTGGGCCTGGCAATGCCACCGCGTCCCCGCAGGGAACCACGAGACGGACAACATGAACCAGATCTATGGTTTCGAGGGGGAGGTAAAGGCCAAGTACACGGCGCAGATGTTCGCCCTCTTCAGTGAAGTCTTCGAGTGGCTGCCGCTGGCCCAGTGCATCAACGGCAAAGTGCTGGTGAGGGGACACCGCGTCGTCCCCCTTGTCCCCAGCCCAGCCCCCAGGATGTCCCTGCGCAGGGGGGTTTGCCTGTGAGCTCCCTTGTTGGGTGGGGGGGTCCCCGCCATCCCCGTCCCCATGTAGTCGGGGTGATTCTCATTCCTTGTGGGGTTTGGGTGAGGGGTCCCCGCCATCTCTGGGGGTTGGGGTGATCCCCATCCCTGGTGGGGTATGGGTGGGGGGTCCTTGCCGTCCCCAGTGAGTCACAGTGGTCCCTGTCCCTGGTGGGATTTGGGGGGGACCCCCACCATCCATGTTGCTGGGGGCTTGTGGGTGCTTCCTGTTGCAAGTGGGGGGTCCCTGCCATCCCCAGGGGCTTGGGGTCCCTCCTCACCCCTGGGGTTGGTCCCCACCAGGGTTAGGATGGAGCGGGGATCCCTGCTGTCCCCATTGTCCCCATGCCAACACGGCTTCTATCCCAGATCATGCACGGGGGTCTCTTCAGTGAGGATGGCGTCACCCTTGATGACATCCGGAAGATCGAGAGGAACCGGCAGCCCCCGGACTCAGGTGGGAGAGGGACCCCAAGAGGTGCCCCGTGTCCCCCCCACCCGTGGTGTCCCTGTCATCTCCAAGGGGCCGACGTGTACCCCCCCAGGGTGGACGGGGAACCCTGAGCCCCCTCTGCTTCCCCCACAGGTCCCATGTGTGACCTGCTGTGGTCTGACCCACAGCCCCAGGTGAGTTGAACCCCGGCGGTGGGTCCCCGACACGCCTCCACCTTGGGGATGGCCACCGCTGTGTCCCTGGGGTCCCGGTGACGCTGGCCTTCCCGCAGAACGGCCGCTCCATCAGCAAGCGCGGGGTCAGCTGCCAGTTCGGGCCTGACGTCACCAAGAGCTTCCTGGAGCGCAACCGCCTCGACTACATCATCCGCAGCCACGAGGTGAAGCCCGAGGGCTACGAGGTGGCCCACGATGGCAAATGTGTCACTGTCTTCTCCGCCCCCAACTACTGGTGAGTGCCACTGGTGCCTGGGGACAGGGGGGGTGCCACCGCCGCTGGGGAGGAGCGGCCCCCTTACGCCCACTCCCAGGCTCGCGTGCACCCTCGGTGTCCCCTCAGCTGGGTCCCCGGGTGTCCCCTGTGCCTCGGTGTCCCAAAGCATCCTCCGTTCCCATCCCTGGGGCGTCACCATGTCTCAGCATCCCTGGGTGGGGTGTTGCTGTCCCTGGGTGGGGTGTTGCTGTCCCTAAGTGTCGCTTCCCCCCGCCCAAGCTTTGGTGTCCCTGTGCCGTACCTCAGTGTCCCCAAGGGTCCCCGAGCCTCGATGCCTCTGCGCGGGGCTGTACACCTCGGTGTCCCCAGGGCTCCTTCTCCCCACTTGTCCCTGGGCTTTGCTGTCCCTATACGGAGCTGTGCCTCCATGTCCCCAAGTGTCCGTGTCCCTGGGGGTCCCCAAGCCTCGCTGTCCCCGTGGGGGGCTGTGCTTTGGTGTCCCCAAGTGTCCCCGTCCCCCCCCCAGCGACCAGATGGGCAATAAGGGCTCCTACATCCACCTGCGAGGCAGCGACCTGCGCCCCGACTTCCACCAGTTCACAGCAGTGGTGAGTCTTGGGGGGGGATACCCCACTCCCCCCAGGCCTGGGACCCCCCCCTCCCTGGGGACCTGTTGAATATGGGCCCTCCCTGGGGATCCCCTGAACCTGCGACCCCTGAAAGCTGTCCCCAGAGACCCCTGAAATCCTCCCTAGAGACACCCCCAAATCTGGGATCGGCAAACCCTCTTTGGTGACCCTCTCCACCTCCCCCCCAACCCATCCCAGGGACCCCCCTCAACACCGGGAGCCCCAAACCTTCCTTGGGGACCTCAAAACCCAGCCCGGACCACCCCCAAAACCTCCACAGGTTCCCTGAACCTCCCAAGGACCCCCCTCAAACCTGGAGACACCCCCAAACTCTCTCTGGGGATCCCCAAAACCTTCCCCAGAACTGCCCCCACCTGTGGGACTCCCCAGAACCCTTCCTCAGCCCCCCGCCCAACTTTCCAGCCCCCCCCTCAGCAGTTCCCCAGATCCCCTTAAAACCTTGGTCCGCCCCTTCCCTAGCCTGGGGTGACTGGGGGTGCTCTTGGGGCGCTCTGGGGGTTATGGGGGGGTTCAGAGGGGCTGTTTGGGGGGGCTGTGGGGACTGTTGGGGGGCTCTGGGGCTTATGGGGGTTTGTAGGGGCTATTTGGGGGATTCATGGGGCTGTTGGGGGGCTCTGGGGCTTATGGGGGTTTGTAGGGGCTATTTGGGGGATTCATGGGGCTGTTGGGGGGCTGTTGGGGGGCTCTGGGGCTTATGGGGGTTCATAGAGGCTATTTGGGGTGCCGGGGGGGGGGCTCTGGGGCTTGTGGAAGGTTCATGGGGCTATTTGGGGGGCTCTGGGGCAGGGGGAGCTATAAGGGGCAGTTGGGAGGGGTAATTACAGGAGGTAGCACCCATGGGTGCCCTAGGGCTGGGATTTCGGGGGGGCGGGGGGAGCAGATTTGCCCCCCTCACCCCCTGCCCCCCCTCCCGCAGCCTCACCCCAACGTCAAGCCCATGATGTACGCCAACACCCTGCTGCAGCTGGGCATGATGTGACCCCCCACGGGTGCCCCCCACCCCAGCCCCCACGGGTGCCCAGCACCCCCCAGGGGGGTTTTAATATATTGGAAGATTGTATTTATTCCCCCTTTTCCCCTCCCGGCCTCTTCCAGTGCTCCCAGTTTGCCCAGTTTGGGTGGGAGCTGGGGCAGCACGCCGGGGGGGGGGTGGGTGGGTGGGGGGGGGGAGGGGCCCCCTCTGCCGGCATTGCCCCCCCCCGGGGGGGGGCTGCCCCTTGCCACCCCTCCCCCAACAAGCAATAGGTGCATGGAGATGGGGGGGTGCGGGCGGTGTGCTCAGGATTTGGGGCCCCCCCCAGGGCGTGCCCCCTTCCCCCCCCCCCCCCACCAGGCGATTTTACCGTCTGTAATTAATGATGTTAAAATAAAATAATTATTGTAAGCTGGGCGGGGCCCCAGGCGTCCGGGGGGAGGGGGGAGAGACGCCTCCCCTGTTGCCATGGTGACCCGTGGCTGTAGGTGGGGGCTGTTTCCACGGCAACCAGCTGCCTGTTGCCATGGGCGCCCAGGCCCCGTTACCGCCTGGTGACCGTTGCCACGCCCCTGTTGCCATGGCGATGGGCGGGCCGTGGGCGGGAGGGCGGGGCGAGCCGCCCCGTTGCCATGGTGACCGTGGCACGGCCCCGCGGTGGAATGGGCGGGGCTGGGGCCCGGGCGCGGAGCTCGCCGTTCCCGTGACGTTTCACGTCTGCGCTTCCCGCGGCCGCCTTGGCGCATTGCGGCTCAGCGGCAACCAATCAGGGCGGCGCTCTCAGCCCGCCGCGCCTCCCCAGCCAATGAGGTAGCGGCGCGCAGAGAGCGAGCGGGATCCTTCCGCCGGGGGCGTGCCCTGACTGGGGCAGGGCCTGCGGGAGGGGCGGAGCCAGCGGAGGGAGCCGCAGTGCTGCGACCGCAAGAGCCCCCCGCCGCCACCGGAGTGCCGTGGTCAGGGGGCGGCACCAGCGTTGCCATGGCGACGGGGGGGGCGACGGGGTTGCTACGGCGACCAAGGGGCTGCTGTGGGCCGGGGGGGGCCCACGGGGGTTGCTATGGCGAGCCGGGGGTTGCTGGCGGAGGTGTCACTGGGTTGCTATGACAACGGATCACGGATGGTTGGGGGGGGCTGGGGGGGTCCTGTGGGTGCCTCCTCACCCGTGCGTCGTCCCCCCCCCCGCCGCAGGCTGACCAGCTCACGGAGGAGCAGATCGCAGGTGGGGGGACACGGGGGTGGCAGCGGGGGGAGGGGGGCCCCGGGCGGGACAACACTCGGGGGGGGCACTGGGGAGTGGGGAACACTGGGGGGGGGAGTCAGTAGGGGTGGGGGGGACACCGGGGAGTTGGGGTGACACTGGGACACCCGGGAGGTACCGCTGGTGTGTCGGGGGGTGGCACCAGGGCACACAGGCGAGGACGCTGGCCGTCAGGGTGAGATGGGTGTGCAGCTGGGGCCGCCCATGGACCCCCCCGGCTGTCCCCAGCCCCCGCTGGTGACAGCGCCTGACCCCGTCCCCACGGTGACGGTCCCCAGAGTTCAAGGAGGTGTTCTCGCTCTTCAGCAAAGACGGGGATGGCACCATCGCCACCAAGGAGCTGGGCCCCGTCATGCCCTCGCTGGGCCAGAACCCCGCCAAGGCCGAGCTGCAGGACATGATCAACGAGGTGGATGCCGACGGTGAGCCTCGTGTGTCCCCTTGTCCGCCTGTCCCCTTGCCCACTGTCCCTCTGTTCCCCTCCCCCGGCCCCAGGCAACAGCACGACCAACTTCCCCGAGTTCCTCACCGCGGTGGCGAGGAAGATGAAGGACACGGACAGTGAGGAGGAGATCTGCGAGGCTTCCCATGTCTTCGACAAGGTGGGTCGGGGACTGGGATGGGGGCAGGGGGATGGGCGAAGCAGCGGTGTCACCGCCGTGTCCCCAGCCCTAGGACGGGAACGGGTACATCAGCGCGGCAGAGCTGCGGCACGTGATGGCCAGCCTGGGGGAGAAGGTGACAGACGGACGAGGTGGACGAGATGATGCGAGAGGCCGACATCGATGGCGATGGACAGGTCAACTACGAGGGTGAGTGTCATTGTCACGTTGCTGTCACCCAGTGTCTCCTCTGTCACCCCACAGGTCCTTGCTGGCACCCACCCACGGGGCTCCTCATCCCCTGGTGCCGCACCGCGTTCCCTATCACCAACTGTGCCCCCTGTCACCGCCAGCCTGGGTCACCACCGTGTCCCTTGTCGCCCCTGGCAAGAGCCTTGCACTGGGGATGGGGACACAGCAGGGACAGGCATGGGGATGGGGACAGCATCCATATCTCCTGTCACCGCGAATGTGGGATCCCACCATGTTCCCCATCTCCAAGGGACCAGACCCCACTGTGTCACCTCATTCTGGGGACCCCATCGTGTCCTCTGTCCCTGCCAGCTTGGGACCCCACAGTGTTCCCTGTCCCTGCTGTGTCCCCCATGCCCACGGGCCCTGCAGTGTCCCCTGTTCCCATCCCTGCTGTGCCCGTGTCCCCTGTCCTTGCCGTGTTCCTGTCCGTGTCACGTCCCCATCCCTGCTGTGTCCCCATGGTGTCCTCATCCCCATCATGTCCCTGCTGTGTCCCCGTCCCCACTGACCCTTCCTCTCTCCTGGCAGAGGTCGTGCAGATAATGACAGCAAAGTGAGGGGACGCAAGGTCACCGGGACCCCTCCGCTGCCACTGCCTGTCCCTGTCACCAGGAGGTCCCCGGAGGCCACCCCCCTGCACCCCAGACCCACCGTTCAGGGGCACCCATGGGTGCTCTGGAGGGGAGGAACCCCACCAGGACAGAGAGACCCCAAATCCTCCATAGGGGCTTTGGGGGAGGCATGGGGGGACCTCATTTCCCCATAGGGGATTTGGGGGTTCTGGGGCAGAACCAGGGTCCGCAGCAGGACCCCCTTTGACCAAGAACATTTTGGGGCATTTCAGGGGAATTTGGGGTCTCAGGAGGGTTGGGGAGCCCTGGGTGTGGGGGACTGAGACCAGGCCCTGGTCTGGGGGCATTTTGGGGGGATTTTGGGCCCTTTTGGGGCGGGGGGGCACACCAAGCTCTGGTTTTGGGGCATTTTGGGAAGATTTTGGGCCTTGGGGAGGGGGTAGGACCAGGCCCTGGTTTGGGGGCATTTTGGGGGGGTTTGGCAGGCCTTGTTTTTTGGGGTATTTTTGGGGGGAAGTCGGGGAGCTGGCTGCCCCCCCCATCCCCTATCTGGGCGCTGTCACAGGTAGCCAAAGGTTTGAAATAAACCACCGGTTTCGCAGTTCCTGCGGCCTTAACGAGGCGCTGTAATGAGGGGCCCTAATGAGGGCCCCGACGCCAGTGGCACCCCCTGCACAGGGGGTGAGGGTGGGTTTGGGGGTGCTGGGGCAGCGCAGCAGTGCATGGCTGTGCAGGTTTGAGGGTGTTTGTCCATGTCAGGGTGTAATTATGTGCAGTTGGGTTGTATGGGTGTAGTTGGGGTGTAGTTGGGTGACAGGGGTGTGTCTGGGGTGCAGTTGGGTGTAGTTGGGGCATATTGGTGTAGTCAGGGTGTAGTTGGGGGACAGGGGTGTGTTTTGGGTTGCAGTCAGGTGTACTCCAGGTGCAGTTGGGGTGTATGGATGTAGTTGGGGTGTACTTTGGGGTGTCGCAGAGCTGTAGGTGTGCAGCTGGGATTGAGGGGAGCATTTGGGGTGTAGGTGGGGTGCACTGGCTGTGTCCACCTGATATTTCAGGATGGGCTGTTGGGGTGCATGTGGGGTGTTGCTGAGGGGTGTGGGGGGTGTTGGGGCTGTGTGTCCCAGGGTCCCCCCAAAGCCAGTGCTGGAGGGCAGAGCTCCTGTGGGGCTGGGGGCAGCCCCACCCATGGGCGCTCCTCTACTGATCCCACCCGAACACCGGGGTCCTCTACAAATCCACCGCCCTGACGCCTGGATCCTCTTCTGGTCCTTCAGGGTCCCACCTGGCATCTGGAGGGATCCACAGAGGACCAAGATGTCTGAGGGTGGGTCTGTGGAGACCGGAAAGGCATCTGGTACTTTTAACCTTAACCCCTCCCCAAAAACTTGTCACAATCAAAACCATCATTTAATTCAGCGGAGGAAGTTCCCAACCCCTGCGGTGTGGGCTGAGCGCGGTCCCGCTCCCGCCTTGTCTGGAGCTGAGATGCGGCCGCGGTACTACAGGGTGGAACGGAAACGGGTGGCACTTTGGGGAGAAAAGTGGTGAAATCGGGCTGGCCGTCGCATTCTGGGATCTGCTCCCTTCCCCGTTGGGGTGTGGTACTGTCCCCGCCAGCGAAGGAAACCGCTGGTCAGCCTGGGATCAGTCCTGGGACCCAGGAGGGAATGATCCTCTTGGTGGCTTTGGTGGCCGTCTCTGCCCTTCAACCACCCGAAGTTCAACCCTCTCCCAAGGTTCCACCACTGAAGGTTCCACCACTGAAGGTTCAACCTTTCCCTAAGGTTCCACCACTGAAGGTTCCACCACTGAAGGTTCAACCCTCTCCCAAGGTTCCACCACTGAAGGTTCCACCACTGAAGGTTCAACCCTCTCCCAAGGTTCCACCACTGAAGGTTCCACCACTGAAGGTTCAACCTTCTCCTAAGGTTCCACCACTGAAGGTTCAACCCTCAAGGCAGCCAGGCCAGGGCAAACTTACTTTTCTGGGGGCATTCCCTCGGTGAGGCTGTTGCTTTCTCTTCCTCCACAGAAGGATTTTTATTTTACATCTTTTCCCCGTTTCTCCTTCTTCATTGCCCTTTGAAATCGGCCAAATTCCCTCTTCCCCACAAGGGATGAAGGGTTGGGAGTCGCCTTCCCCTCAGACTCCTGTAAAAGGAGAGCCATCAGGTTAGGAGTAGGGCAGTCGGTGGAAAACTGGGTAATTTTGAAAATGATTCATTGCAACATTTTGCTGACTAAATGGAAAATTTCCTTGGCCCAGGAAGTAGGGGAATTGGTGTTTTCCTGGAAAAAAAAAGAAAGTCCTTACTGTGTGCACCAGCATCTGAAACGTGACATTTTGTGGGTCATACTCAAACGCAGTTTCTGGAAGTATTGGTTCCGCACACTATGGCCACTAATATGTAAAAAAAAAACCAAACCCTCCCCAAAATTGACTGCTTTAGACCAAAGCAAGACCAGCGATTGTACAATATCCTCAAGACATTCAGCCTTTCACTCTTTTTTTTTTTCCTGACAAAGTGAAATGCTTCATCCCTCCATTGCTCTTGGTTTTCTCTCCTTTTTTTTCTCCTTTTCCACTTCAGCCATTTCTTTTTTTTTTTCCCAATCATTTGACCCAAGACGTTGGGAGATCCCGTAGGTGCCACCATGTGATTTAGTAGCCCATTTTTTGCAGACACACGCAAGTGCAATCTGGTTTTGAGGCAATTTTTTGCTGGTTGAGGTAAAATGGAAACACATTTTTGCTGATCTGTGGTCTTGGTAGCCCACGGGCTTAAAAAGAAACTTTTCATCCTCTTCTGGATAAGAGTGAATGTGAGGAGCAATGTCAAAATACAATGTTCTTACAGGGTTTGTGAGAATATCAGCTTAAATAATAAACTAGAACAACGAGTAGCTTGTAGCTTTTAAAGAAAAATCCCAAAGAAAGAATTTACTATTCAGACACACGTTAAGGGCTGCAGAATTGAGTTATGGAAAAATCACTATTTTAGTGTCTTGGCACCACTGAGCTGCACTGTGAACCTTGAACACTTTGCAAGGATGTTCAGTGCTGGGCAGTGGGGTTGGAGGACCACCTGGAGGACTTGGTTCTTCTTCTACTTGGCTGGAAAAGCTGCCCAGATATGGTAGGAGCTGCCTGTGGATAGATGTTGGTGTGAGCAAAGGAAAAAAATATTAGGAAAAAAAAAAGACATGAATCTTACTACCTGTAAAATTTTGTGAAATTAGGGATGGAAAATGGAGGATTCCTGGGGAAGAAGCAGATAGTGCCAAAAGCGATCCTGCCTTTTGCCTGTCCATTGCCAAACCCGGTTGTATTGGGGAAGAAGAGGAGGCAACCAATTTTCCAAGACTCACCAGGCAGGAGATCGCTCTTCCTTTGGAAGATTGGAGAGCGCTTGGGTGAGGACAACCCCCAAGCCCCAGGACCCAGGCTGGAAGAGTTCTCCTCCAGCATCTGCAGCGTGGGCTCTGCAGATGTGCCTCGCCTGCCCTGCTCCAGCCCAGACCGGGATCCTTGTTCCCTGTCCTCAAGAACAGAAGGGCTGAGGAATACCGTCACCAGAGCCTGCCGTACCTGCAGGATGCTCAGGCCAGCTTGCGAGAGGCGGCCGTCAGGTTCATGGGTGAGCCACAGCCCCCGGGCTCCCTCTTCTGCCAGCCTGGCCCCAGTCCCCACCGCTGCACCGGGCGCAAGGAGCGGCCCCGTGGCTGCCAGAGCCCCGGCCGCCCCGTGCAGGGCCTTGGCCTCCCTCTCCCAGCCCTGCCCACGCAGCTGGCCTTGGTGGCCACCTTGCTCAATCCCACCCCCCTCGGCTACTGCTCTTCCCTGGGGTCAGCCCTGCGGAGGGGGAGGAGGGTGTGCAGCCCAGCCGGCCGGGCGGGGGCTGTGCTGCTGGGAGCGTGCTGGGGAGCAGGGGGTCTGACGAAGCTCTGTGCCTAGGGCTTGCCGTGCGGCCCCTGCGGCACCGGAGCAAGGAGAAGCTCTCTGAGATCCGCAGCGGTGAGTAGGGGCAGCGCTGTGTTGGCCGGGGCTGCTGGGGCAGGGGACGGAGCCTGGGCAGGGTGCTGCCATGCCTTGCCCTGCTCCAGGGAGACGCTGCAGGGCCAGGGGAACACGTCAGGGGCATTTGGGGCGTTCCTGTGCAGCAGCTCTCCTGGCCGGGGCAAGAGGGCGGGTGGGGCTGGCCATGGTCGGGAGGGGAAGCCCTGGGGTCCCTGCAGACACGGCGGTTCACCTCGGCTCTGTTTCTCCCTGTCACAGCCCTTCAGTCCCTGGAGAAAGACAGCGAGCTCTCCGTCTCTTCCCTGGCAGCTCAGACCATCCTCATCCTGAGCGCTCCAAGGGTGCAGCCAAGATCAGGATGGCCCCTGCCAGCACTGCGCTGCTGGTGCTGCTAAGCTAGGCAGAGGTGCATCTCTTGTCACGAAAATGGCTGTATTTTAATAAAGCTGGAGCAACAAGCCTAAACCCACGTTGTCCTACGCATGTGTGACTGACATGCAGCGAGGACAGGGCACAGGAGGGTGGTCCCAGCTGTGGCCACCCCGCGGGTCTCCGGCCATCCCAGCGAGGCCCCAGCATCCGCTGTTGCTGCGTCTCCACTTCCCGCACCGTGATGGGCTCCGGAGGGTTTGCAAGCAGAGCACGGAGGCGCCAAGGGGGCCAGAGGGCAACTGCAGGGGTCCCAGAGGACACAGAGAGTGCCTCGGTGCCCATGAATGCCTCAGAGGGGCCCTCAGGGGACCAGCGAGCTCCTTTTTAGGAGCCAGATGGGCAACAGAAGGCTCTGGGCCATAACAGGCACCTCTGGAGGAGCGCTGAGGGGACCAAAGGGGTATTGTAGAGTCCAGAGGGCCAGGCCCCCCGTCTAGTGGGGTTCCTTGGGGTGCTCGAGGTCCCGCAGAGGGGCCTGGGGTGCGATGAAGGCCTCAGGAGGGCTCCTGAGTGGGCTAGAGCGATCCCGACAGCTCCAGGGCCAGTGGAGGAGTCCTGTGGCTGGACTGTGCCCGAGAGCCCTCCCGTGGCCCCAGCGAAGGCCCGCGGTGGGCTTTCGTGTGCAATGAGGAGCAAGGGAGGGTTCCTGAGGCTCAAAGGGCGGCTGCAAGGAGGCTAACAGAGCGGTGCTGCGGGGACCAGGGGGCAAACCGAGGCCTCTAGAGCGCATCAAAAGGCGCCTTGGGGTGCTGGGAGGTTCTGAGGGGGCAAGCGGGTCAGGCTGAGGCAACCCCGGACAAGAGAGGGGTCCAGAGGGGACCCGTGGAGCTGCAGGGCTCTAGGCCTGAGGGGACTGGAAGGGAAAATGAACAAGTCTTGAGGGGATCCGATGGCAAAAGGAGAGTCCCCCCATCTTGAATTGCCAAGACAGCTGGTCCTTACCCACCTCCTTCCCACCCTGCCCCCCGTTCTCCCCATTTGCTCGCACTCAGGCAGCCTGGACTCCCGCACCCAGCCAGCTCCGCCAGAGCAGAGCTCGGAAGGGGCCTGAGCGTGGTCACGCTGGGCAGCAGCTCCATGGCACCTCTCGGGCGGGCAGAGACGGGGCAGAGCGGGCTGTTCCAGGCGCCCTTGGGCTTTTTGGGGGTTCCTTGGGCTGCCCCCGCGGAACAGACACGCTGAAGCAACAGCACCGGCACTACAGCTCCTGGCGCGGCCTCCGGCCCAACATGGCCGCACAGCAGGGCTGTACCAGAAGACAGCAGCTCCCCGCAGGCCCTTTCAGGCCAACACGGCCGCCCAGAAGTGCCGTGCTGGAAGACCACAGCTCCCAGCCTGCCGAGGACCGTGGCCCTTGGAGTTTGTCCTGGTTCCAGCTGGGATAGAGTTCATTTTCTTCCCAGTAGCAGGCACAGTGCTGTGGGTTGGATTTAGTAGGAGAAGAATGTTGATACCACACTGATGGTTGAGTTGTTGCTCAGTGCTGCTTATGCCAGTCAAGGACTTTTCAGCTTCCCATGCTCTGCCAGGGGCACAAGAAACTGGGAGGGGCACGGCCAGGACAGTTGATGCCAACTGCCCCAAGGGCCATTCCATACCATACAGCGTCATGGGCAGTATAGAAACTGGGGGGGTTGGCTGGGGAGCAGCGATCGCTGCTGGGAACTGGCTGGGCATCGGTCGGCGGGTGGGGAGCAATTGCATTGGGCATCGCTTGCTTTGGATATTATTATTACTCTTATTATTATATTGTTATTATTATTATTTTACTTTATCGTATTTCAGTTATTAAACTGTTCTCCTCTCACCCCAGGAGTGTTTCTCACTCTCACTCCTCCGATTCTCTCCCCATCCCACCGGGGCAGGGGCAGTGAGCGATGGCTGCGTGGTGCTGAGCGCCTGCCTGGGGCTGAACCCCGACATGGGGCCTTGCTTCACCCCAGGGTGCTCAGCTCTGCCTGGGGGGTCTTGCAGGACCCCCGGGTGCTCAGGGGGCCATGCAGCACCCATGCATGCTCAGGGGGCCTTGCTTCACCCCAGGGTGCTCAGCTCTGCCTGGGAGTTCTTGCAGGACCCCTGGGTGCTCAGGGGGCCATGCAGCACCCATGGGTGCTCAATTCTGCCTTGGGGGGCCCTGCAGTACCCATGGGTGCTCAGGGGGCCATGCAGCACCCCTGGGTGCTCAGCTGTGCCTTGGGGTTCTTGCAGGACCCCTGGGTGCTCAGGGGGCCATGCAGCACCCCTGGGTGCTCAGCTGTGCCTGGGGATTCTGGCAGCACCTCTGGGTGCTCAGGGGGCCATGCAGCTCACATGGGTGCTCAGCTCTGCCTGGGAGGTCTTGCAGCACCCCTGGGTGTTCAGGCGTTTCTTGGGGGGTCCTGGAGTGCCCCTGGGTGCTCTGGGGGCCATGCAGCACCTGTGGGTGCTCAGCTCTGCCTGGGGGATCTTGCAGCACCCTGAGGTGCTAAGGGCGCCATGCAGCACCCATGGGTGCTCACCTCTCCCTTAGGGAGGTCTTGCTGCACACCTGGGTGTTTGAGGAGCCATGCAGCACCCGTGGGTGCTCAGCTCTGCATTGGGCGGTCCTGCAGCACCCCCAAGTGCTCAGGGGGTCTTGCAGCACCCGTGGGTGCTGAGCTCTGCCTGGGGGTTCTTGCAGCACCCTTGGGAGCTCAGGGGCCATGCAGCACCCCTGGGTGCTCAGGGCTGCCTGGGAGGTCTTGCAGCACCCCCGGGTGCTCAGGGGGCCTTGCAGCACCCGTGGGTGCTGAGCTCTGCCTGGGGGGTCCTGCAGTACCCCTGGGAGCTCAGGGCCCATGCAGCACCCCTGGGTGCTCAGCTGTGCCTGGGGGGTCCTGCAGTACCCATGGGTGCTCAGCACTGCCTGGGGTTTCTGGCAGCACCCCTGGGTGCTCAGGGGGCCATGCAGCACCCATGGGTGCTCAGCTCTCCCTGGGTAAGTCTTACAGCACCCCTGGGTGCTTAGCTCTGCCTTGGGCGGTCCTACAGCACCCCCGGGTGCTCAGGGGGCCATGCAGCACCCGTGGGTGCTCAGCTGTGCCTGGGGTTCTTGCAGCACCCTGGGTGCTCAGGGGGCCCTAAGCAGCCGTGGGTGCTGAGCTCTTCCTGGGGGTCTTGCAGCACCCCCGGGTGCTCAGGGGGCCATGCAGCACCCCTGGGTGCTCAGCTCTGCCTGGGCAAGTCTTGCAGCACCCCTGGATACTCAAGGGGCCATACAGCACCCAAGGGTGTTCAGCTTTCCCTGGGAGGTCTTGCAGCACCAGTGGGCGCTCAGGGGGCCTTGCAGCACCCTTGGGTGCTCAGCCTTTCCTCAGGGGGTCTTGCAGCACCCCTGGGTGCTCAGCTGTGCCTGAGGGGTTCTTACAGAACCTCGGGGTGCTCACGGGGTCTTGCAGCACCCGTGGGTGCTCAGCTCCGCCTTGGGCTGTCCTGCAGCAACCCGGGTGCTGAGCTCTGCCTTGGAGTGGTCTTGCAGCACCCCTGGGTGCTCACCTCTGCCTTGGAGGGGTCTTGCAATACCCGTGGGTGCTCAGGGGGCCATGCAGCACTCATGGGTGCTCAGCTGTGCCTCGGCAGTTTTGCAGCAACCCATGGGTGCTCAGGGGCCCTGCAGCACCTGTGCGTCCTCAGCTCTGCCTGGGGGTCCTGCAGCACCCATGGGTGCTAAGTGGCCATACAGCACCTGTGTGTGCTGAGGTCTGCCTGGGGGCGTCCTGCAGCACCCCTGGGTACTCAGGGTTCCATGCAGCACCTGTGGGTGCTCAGCTCTGCCTGGGAGGTCTTGCAGCACCCCTGGGTGCTCAGCTGTGCCTGGGGTTTCTGGCAGCACCCCTGGGTGCTCAGGGGGCCATGCAGCACCCATCGGTGTTGAGCTCTGCCTGGGGGTTCTTGCTGCATCCCTGGGTGCTAAGGGAGCCATGCAGCACCCCTGGGTGCTCAGCTGTGCCTGGGGCGCCATTCAGCACCCCTGGGTGCCGGGGAGAGCTCACGGTGCCAGCACCCTCCTGACCAAGGCGCGGGGTGGGTGCAGCGGGTGCTGCTGAATTCCCCGGGGCCCCCGCGCCGCCGCGCCGTCAATCGTTCCATTCACGCGTCCACCCGCGCCCATGGGTGCTGCGGGCTGGGATTGCTGAGTCAGCGCATTGCTTGGCTGCTTGGGGGAGGACCCCGGCATCCGAGCTCCCCGGGGAGTGCTATGGGGGTCCCATGGGTGCTTTGGGGTCCCAAGGGTCCTTTGGCAGTCCCAGAGGTGTTATGGGTGTCCTATGGGTGCTTTGGGGGTCTCAGGGATGCGATGGGTGTCTAAGAGGTGCTTTGGGGGGTCCTAAGGGTGCTACGGGGACCCTGGGGGTGTGATGGGTGACCCAAGGGTGTTATGGGGGTCTCGGGGTGCTTTGGGTTCCTGAGGGTGCTTTGGGAGTCTCAGGGGTGCTTTAGGGGTCCCATGGGGGGTCCCAGGAGTGCTACAGGGGTCCTGTGGGTGATATGCTGGTCCCGGGGGTGCTATGGGAGTCCTAAGGGTGCTGGGGGGGTCCCGGGGGTGCTTTGAGGCTCCCATGGGGTGTCCTGGGGGTGTTTTGGGGGTGCTATGGGTGTCCCGGGGGTGCTACAGGGGTCCTAAGGGTGCTGTGGGTGTCCTGGGGGTGCTTTGAGGCTCCCATGGGGTGTCCCGGGGGTGTTTTGGGGGTGCTATGGGTGTCCCGGGGGTGCTACAGGGCTCCTAAGGGTGCTGTGGGTGTCCCGGGGGTGCTTTGAGGGTCTCAATGGGGGGGTCCAGGGATGTTTTGGGGGTGATGGGGGTGCTATGGGTGTCCCGGGGTGCTACAGGGCTCCTAAGGGTGCTGGGGGGGGGGTCCCGGGAGCGCTTTGAGGCTCCCATGGGGTGTCCCGGGGGTGTTTTGGGGGTGCTGGGGGTGCTGTGGGTGTCCCGGGGGTGCTACAGGGGTCCTCAGGGTGCTGTGGGGGTCCCGGGGGTGCTTTGAGGGTCTCAATGGGGGGGTCCAGGGATGTTTTGGGGGTCCTGGGGTGCTATGAGGGTCCCAGGAGTGTTATGGGGGGTCCCGGGGGTGTTATCACCACCCAGCCCAGAGATGCCCCCCAAATCCTGCACCCCACCAGCCTGGTACCCATGTAGCTGTGCACCCGTGCACTCCTGCAGCCGTGCACCCATGCCTCTGTGCACCCTGGCACCCATGCTTCTGTGCACTCCTGCAGCCGTGCACCCATGCCTCTGTGCACCCTGGCACCCATGCACCCATGCACTCCTGCACCCATGCACCTGTGCACCCTGGCACCCATGCACCCGTGCACTCATGCATCTCTGCACCCATGCACCTGTGCACCCTGGCACCCATGCACCCATGCACTCATGCATCTCTGCACCCATGTTTCCATGCACCTGTGCACCCTGGTACCCGTGCACTCCTGTGCCCTGGCACCCATGCTTCTGTGCACCCTGGTACCCATGCACCCGTGCACTCATGCATCTCTGCACCCATGCACCCAAACACCCATGCTTCTGTGCACCTGTGCACTCATGCACCTGTGCACTCATGCATCTCTGCACCCCATGCACCTGTGCACCCATGCACCCATGCTTCTGTGCACCCTGGCACCCATGCACCCTTGCACCTATGCACCCGTGCACCCTTGCACCCATGCTTCTGTGCACCCTGGTACCCATGCACCTGTGCACCCATGCACCCAGGCACCTATGCACCCTTGCACCCATGCACCCATGCTTCTGTGCACCCGTGCACTCATGCATCTCTGCACCTCTGCACTCCTGCACCCTGGCATGATGCACCTGTGCACCCATGCACCCTTGCACCCATGCACCCATGCTTCTGTGCACCCATGCACCTGTGCACCTGTGCACCCTTGCACCCATGCTTCTGTGCACCCGTGCACTCATGCATCTCTGCACCTCTGCACTCCTGCACCCTGGCATGATGCACCTGTGCACCCAGGCACCCTTGCACCCATGCACCCATGCATCCTTGCACCCATGCACCTGTGCACCCGTGCACCCTTGCACCCATGCACCCATGCTTCTGTGCACCCGTGCACTCATGCATCTCTGCACCTCTGCACTCCTGCACCCTGGCACGATGCACCTGTGCACCCAGGCACCCATGCTTCTGTGCACCCATGCACTCCTGCACCCTGGCACCGATGCACCTGTGCACCCATGCACCCGTGCACCCTTGCACCCGTGCAGCCTGT